>NC_140992.1:95213238-95562289 GCF_052327205.1 Somniosus microcephalus | reverse complement strand
CATTCCCCAGTATCACTCGCTCTCCCCCGAGCCCCATTCCCCAGTATAACTCTCTCTCCCCCGAGCCCCCATTCCCCAGTATCACTCTCTCTCCCTCGAGCCCCATTCCCCAGTATCACTCCCTCTCCCCCGAGCCCCATTCCCCAGTATCACTCTCTCTCCCTCGAGCCCCATTCCCCATTATCACTCTCTCTCCCCCGAGCTCCATTCCCCAGTATCACTCTCTTTCCCCCAAGCCCCCATTCCCCAGTATCACTCTCTCTCCCTCGAGCCCCATTCTCCAGTATCACTCTCTCTCCCTCGAGCCCCATTCCCCAGTATCACTCTCTCTCCCCCGAGCCCCATTCCCCAGTATCACTCTCTCTCCCTCGAGCCCCATTCCCCAGTATGACTCGCTCTCCCCCGAGCCCCATTCCCCAGTATAACTCTCTCTCCCCCGAGCCCCCATTCCCCAGTATCACTCTCTCCCCCGAGCCCCATTCCCCAGTATCACTCTCTCTCCCTCGAGCCCCATTCCCCATTATCACTCTCTCTCCCCCGAGCCCCATTCCCCAGTATCACTCTCTTCCCCCAAGCCCCCATTCCGCAGTATCACTCTCTCTCCCTCGAGCCCCATTCCCCAGTATCACTCTCTCTCCCTCGAGCCCCATTCCCCAGTATCACTCTCTTCCCCCGAGCCCCCATTCCCAGTATCACTCTCTCCAGCCCATCCCAGTATCACTCCTCTCCCCCGAGCCCCATTCCCCAGTATCACTCTCTCTCCCCCGCCCCATTCCACAGTATCACTCTCTCCCAGCCAATCCCCAGTTCCCAGTCACTCCTCTCCCCGAGCCCCATTCCCCAGTATCACTCTCTCTCCCCCGAGCCCCATTCCCCAGTATCACTCTCTCTCCCCGCCCCATTCCCCAGTATCACTCTCTCTCCCCTGAGCCCCCATTCCCCAGTATCACTCTCTCTCCCCCGAGCCCCCATTCCCCAGTATCACTCCTCTCCTCGAGCTCCCATTCCCCAGTATCACTCCTCTCTCTCCCCAAGCCCCATTCCCCAGTATCACTCTCTTCCCCCGAGCCCCCATTCCCCAGTATCACTCTCTCTCCCCCGAGCCCCATTCCCCAGTATCACTCTCTCCCCCGAGCCCCATTCCCCAGTATCACTCTCTCTCCCCAAGCCCCATTCCCCAGTATCACTCTCTCTCCCCAGCCCCCATTCCCCAGTATCACTCTCTCTCCCTCGAGCCCTATTCCCCAGTATCACTCTCTCTCCCCCGAGCCCCATTCCCCAGTATCACTCTCTCTCCCCCAAGCCCCCATTCCCCAGTATCACTCTCTCTCCCCCGAGCCCCATTCCCCAGTATCACTCTCTCCCCCAAGCCCCATTCCCCAGTATCACTCCTCTCCCCCGAGCCCCATTCCCCAGTATCACTCTCAGCCCTCGTATCCTCTCTCCCCGAGCCCCATTGCCCTGTATCACTCTCTCTCCCGAGCCCCATTCCCCTGTATCACTCTCTCCCCGACCCCATTCCCCAGTATCACTCTCTCCCCGAGCCCCATTCCCAGTATCACTCCTCTCCCCCAGCCCATTCCCAGTATCACTCTCCCCGCCCCGCCATTCCCCAGTATCACTCTCTCTCCCCGAGCCCCATTCCCAGTATCACTCTCTCTCCCCGAGCCCCATTCCCCTGTATCACTCTCTCTCCCCGAGCCCCATTCCCAGTATCACTCTCTCTCCCCCCAGCCCTATCACGTCCTCTCTCCCCCGAGCCCCATTCCCCAGTATCACTCCTCTCCCCCGAGCCCCATTCCCCAGTATCACTCTCTCTCCCCGAGCCCCCATTCCCAGTATCACTCTCTCCCCCGAGCCCCCATTCCCCAGTATCACTCTCTCCCCCGAGCCCCATTCCCCAGTATCACTCTCTCTCCCCCGAGCCCCATTCCCCAGTATCACTCTCTCTCCCCCGAGCCCCATTCCCCAGTATCACTCCTCTCCCCCGAGCCCCATTCCCCAGTATCACTCTCTATCCCTCCCGAAGCCCCCATTCCCCAGTATCACTCTCTCTCCCCGAGCCCCATTCCCCAGTATCACTCTCTCTCCCCCGAGCCCCATTCCCCAGTATCACTCTCTCCCCCGAGCCCCCATTCCCCAGTATCACTCTCTCCCCAGCCCCATTCCCCAGTATCACTCCTCTCCCCCGAGCCCCATTCCCCAGTATCACTCTCTCCCCCGAGCCCCATTCCCCAGTATCACCTCCTCCCAGACCCTCTTCCCCCAGTCTCCCGAGCCCTTCCCAGTATCTCTCTCGAGCCCATCCCAGTATCACTCTCCTCCCCCATCCCAGTATCACTCTCTCTCCCCCGAGCCCCCATTCCCCAGTATCACTCTCTCCCCGAGCCCCATTCCCAGTATCACTCTCTCTCCCCGAGCCCCATTCCCCTCAGTATCACTCTCTCTCCCCAGAGCCCCCATTCCCCAGTATCACTCTCTCTCCCCGAGCCCCATTCCCCAGTATCACTCTCTCTCCCTCGAAGCCCCATTCCCCAGTATCACTCTCTCTCCCCCGAGCCCCCATTCCCCAGTATCACTCTCTCTCCCCCGAGCCCCATTCCCCAGTATCACTCTCTCTCCCCCGAGCCCCATTCCCCAGTATCACTCTCTCTCCCGAGCCCCATTCCCCATATCACTCTCTCCCCGAGCCCCATTCCCAGTATCACTCTCTCTCGAGCCCATTCCCCAGTATCACTCTCTCTCCCCAGCCCCATTCCCCAGTATCACCCTCTCCCGAGCCCATTCCCCAGTATCACTCTCTCTCCCCGAGCCCCATTCCCCAGTATCACTCTCTCTCCCCCGAGCCCCATTCCCCAGTATCACTCTCTCTCCCTCGAGCCCCATTCCCCAGTATCACTCCTCTCCCCGAGCCCCATTCCCCAGTATCACTCTCTCTCCCTCGAGCCCCATTCCCAGTATCACTCTCTCTCCCCGCCATCCCAGTATCACTCTCTCTCCCCGAGCCCCCATCCCCATCACTCTCTCCCCTCAGCCCATCCCATATCACTCTCTCTCCCCCGAGCCCCAAGTATCACTCTCTCTCCCCGAGCCCCATTCCCCAGTATCACTCTCTCTCCCCTCGAGCCCCATTCCCAGTATCACTCTCTCCCCCGAGCCCCATTCCCCAGTATCACTCTCTCCCCGAGCCCATCCAGTCACTCTCTCTCCCCGAGCCCATTCCCCAGTATCACTCTCTCTCCCCGAGCCCCATTCCCCAGTATCACTCTCTCTCCCCGAGCCCCATTCCCCAGTATCACTCTCTCTCCCCCGAGCCCCATTCCCCAGTATCACTCCTCTCCCCCGAGCCCCCATTCCCAGTATCACTCCTCTCCCCGAGCCCCATTCCCAGTCACTCTCTCCCCAGCCCCTCCCGTCACTCTCTCCCCCAAGCCCCATTCCCCAGTATCACTCTCTCCCCCGAGCCCCATTCCCCAGTATCACTCTCTCTCCCTGGAGCCCCCATTCCCCTGTATCACTCTCTCTCCCCCGAGCCCCCATTCCCCAGTATCACTCTCTCTCCCCCAAGCCCCATTCCCCAGTATCACTCTCTCTCCCCCAAGCCCCATCCCCCAGTATGACTCTCTCTCCCCCGAGCCCTGATTCCCCAGTATCACTCTCTCTCCCTCGAGCCCCCATTCCCCATTATCACTCTCTCGCCCTCGAGCACCATTCCCCAGTATCACTCTCTCTCCCCCAAGCCCCATTCCCCAGTATCACTCTCTCTCCCCCAAGCCCCATTCCCCAGTATTACTCTCTCTACCCCGAGCCCCCATTCCCCAGTATCACTCTCTCCCCCGAGCCCCATTCCCCAGTATCACTCTCTCTCCCTGGAGGCCCCCTTCCCCTGCATCACTCTCTCTCCCCCGAGCCCCCATTCCCCAGTATCACTCCCTCTCCTCGAGCTCCCTTCCCCAGTATCACTCTCTCTCCCCAAGCCCCATTCCCCAGTATCACTCTCTTTCCCCCGAGCCCCCATTCCCCAGTATCACTCTCTCTCCCCCGAGCCCCCATTCCCCAGTATCACTCTCTCCCCCGAGCCCCATTCCCCAGTATCACTCTCTCTCCCCCAAGCCCCATTCCCCAGTATCACTCTCTCTCCCCCGAGCCCCCATTCCCCAGCATCACTCTCTCTCCCTGGAGCCCCCATTCCCCTGTATCACTCTCTCTCCCCCGATCCCCCATTCCCCAGTATCACTCTCTCTCCCCCAAGCCCCATTCCCCAGTATCACTCCCTCTCCCCCGAGCCCCATTCCCCAGTATCACTCTCTCTCCCCCAAGCCCCATTCCGCAGTATCACTCTCTCCCCCGAGCCCCATTCCCCTGTATCACTCTCTCTCCCTGGAGCCCACATTCCCCTGTATCACTCTCTCTCCCCCAAGCCCCATTCCCCAGTATCACTCTCTCTCCCTCGAGCCCCATTCCCCAGTATCACTCCCTCTCCCCCGAGCCCCCATTCCCCAGTATCACTCTCTCTCCCTCGAGCCCCCAGTCGCTCTCTCTCCTCCCCCCCCAGTCGCTCTCTCTCTTCCCCCCCAGCTCTCTCTCTTCCCCCCCAGTCGCTCTCTCTCTTCCCCCCCAGTCGCTCTCTCTCTTCCCCCCCCAGTCGCTCTCTCTCTTCCCCCCCAGTCGCTCTCTCTCTTCCTCCCCAGTCGCTCTCTCTCTTCCCCCCCCCAGTCGCTCTCTCTCTTCCCCCCCAGTCGCTCTCTCTCTTCCCCCCCAGTCGCTCTCTCTCTTCCTCCCCAGTCGCTCTCTCTCTTCCCCCCCCCAGTCGCTCTCTCTCTTCCCCCCCAGTCGCTCTCTCTCTTCCCCCCCCAGTCACTCTCTCTCTCTCTTCCAACAACAACATGCCCTCGAAAAAGCCTCGGCACCGCCGGGCACTCCAGCTAGTCTATATATATAAAAGGATACTTCTGTCTGTCATTCCGTCTGTCTGTCTATATTGAATAAACTCAAAAGTTATAGAGCGTACCTACACATGTGTTACATCGAAAGAAAGCTTACGATTCCAGAACCGTCATAAGCGTATTTACTTTTCGGTCGGACAAAAATTGTTCGCGCGTTATGCAAAAAACCTTCAAAATTAAACTCATTATCTGCTAATTAGCATTGATTGACTGACGTCAAGTTTGACCAATCCTGTGCCGGCACGATTGACCAATCATACAGTTCAGTCACCTGATGGTTGGCCAATCGCTGCGTCTGTGGGCAGGACTAATGCTTTTCAACTCAGGCTTCGGGCAGCCATTGCTTCACTACTTCCAGCTCAAAATCTGCTAATACAGCTTCGAAAAAGTTAGTATCTCTTTTAAAAATTACATAACATTTACCTTTGAAGCTATTAAAAGGTAGAAATGTTGCCCGGCAGCAGATTCACAGAGGGACACAGAGACAGGCCCAAAAGCCTGGGACTCGATTTAAAATGTTGCCCGGCAGCAGATTCACACAGGGACAGACAGACAGGCGCCAAAGCCTGGGACTCGATTTAAACCGCCTGGCCCAAAACAGCCCTGGCAAAGCCGGGCTCCCCCAGCTAGTAAATAAAAGGGTATGTCTGTCTGTCTGTCTGTATGTATGTCTGTCTGTCCGCTATACACTCAAAAGTTATAGAGCGTACCGACACATATGTTATATCAAAAGAAAGCTGATGATCAGGGGAGTGTCATAGGCATATTTACTTTTTGGTCAGACAAAAATTGTTCGGACAGTATACAAAAAACGCTCAAAAATCCTCAAAAACCCGCTCATTAGCGGTTGACCAATCCGACCGCTCATTAGTGTTAAGTGACGTGATGGTTGACCAATCCTACAGTTCAGTGACCTGATGGTTGACCAATCGGTGCGTCACGGGGGGCGTTTCATTCCATGTGTGGGTGGGCCTAATCTTGCAGCCTGCCAAAACGTCGCCGCCATTTTTTAAATACCGACAGCGACAGCACCAGCACAACAAACCCCCACAGTGCGGCTCTGGCACAGTATCCCACTCCTGCTCGGCGTTTCAGCAGGATTCTTCAGCAAAGGTGCAGAGAGACGACTTCCCTCCTCACTCCTCTCAACTTTATTCAAACCTCAAGCGGCGGCGGCCGGCTGGAGACATTAACTCCTCAAGTGGCGCCGGCCGACCGGAGTGGATCAGCGATGGTGCACGGTGCAGCGGGCCCAATGGGCGGCCAGGGCAGGGACTCGGGCTTTCCCCCCCTCAGCCCGGTCCCGGGGCTCGGCCTGGTCCTGGGGCTCGGCTCCGTTTGCGGGCGCGCACCGGGGACTCGGCCTTTCCACCCCTTGGTGCTGGATGAGCTGCCTGCAGGCCTCAGGCCTCAAAGCCTTGGCCTCTCCTCGCCAGCCACGCCCGAGCTAGGCACCGCCCGTCCCGCTGGGCCCGATTCTAAACCAGCAGCCCGTGATCACCGCCATCTTGGTGAAGGCGGGCGGGACGGAGCAGAGCGCAGCCATCGCCGCCATCTTTGATCATGGCAGCACCTCAATGTGGGGAAACAACAGCGCCATATTTGATCCTGGCAGCACGACAATTTCCTCGTGACGCCATCTTTGATCATGGCGGCACTTCAATGTGGGCCCCAACAATGCCATCTCTCTCTCTCCTTCCCTCCCTCTCTCTCTCCTTCCCTCTCTCTCTCTCTCCTCTTCCTTCCCCCTCTCTCTCCTTCCCCCTCTCTATCTCTCCTTCCCCCTCTCTATCTCTCCTTCACAGACAGACAGACTCATTTATATATATAATAAAATTATTTTTTCTTTTTTCATTACAGCATGCCCCCAAGAAAACCTACCAGAGTTGGACGCACCACTTCTGATGCATACCGAAAAAAGGCTCGCAGAGCCTCAGAGACTCCTGACCAGACTCAGGCACGTCAAGCTGCTGACCAGTCGAGACATACCCAAGCCAGAGCCTCAGAGTCTACTGACCAAACTCAGGCACGTCAAGCTGCTGACCAGGCGAGGCATGCCCAAGCCAGAGCCTCAGAGACTCCTCACCAGAGTCAGGCACGTCAAGCTGCTGACCAGGCGAGACATACCCAAGCCAGAGCCTCAGAGACTACTGTCCAAACTCAGGGACGTCAAGCTGCTGAGCAGGCGAGACATGCCCAAGCCAGAGCCTCAGAGACTCCTGACCAGGCTTGGGCACGTCGCCAGGCTGACAATAGACGCAGGGGCATTGCCAGAGCTGACATTTGGAGTCATTGGCTCGGAGCAGCCTTCTCTTATACACCCACCATCAATTATGAAGCAGACCCCACAGTCATCATTGGCAAGATGACTGTCATTTGCCCTCACTGTGGCGCTCTGAAGTGGGAGGGGGAAATTGCTGGGATATGCTGCAATGGAGGAAAGGTTAAACTTCCAACACTAACAGCTCCACCTGAACCCCTACACTCACTTCTGTTCGGCCGAACTCCAGCTTCAACACATTTCCTCACTCACATCAGAAAGTACAACAACTGCTTTGCAATGACCTCTTTCGGTGCAAACAGAGTGCGTGAATCAGGATTTTGCCCAACTTTTAAAGTTCATGGACAGGTGTACCATACAGCTGGCTCACTACTTCCTTTACCAAACGAAAGACCTCAGTTTCTCCAAATCTACTTCTTGGGTGATGACGAAGAGCAAGCCAATCGCCGCAGGGAAGCTGCTGTTCTCCCCGCACAACAACACCAAATCAAGCTTCAAACTTTGCTTGGGTTACAGGACATGCTTCATCAGCAAAACCCATATGTAAAGAGTTTCAAAACAGCCATTGAAAAAACAACAAATGAAGATCTCAAAGTTGTCATCAAAGCTGACAAGACTCCTGCAGGTGAACATGAGCGACGCTTCAATGCTCCGACCACCAATGAAGTAGCCATTGTCATTGTGGGCCAAGAATTTGAACAACGGGACATTGTCTTGCATATGAGAGGTGGTCCACTCAAAAGAATTTCTGAGCTTCACAGGTCATATGATCCTCTGCAATACCCGCTTTTGTTTTGCCATGGGGAAGATGGATACGATGCCTATAACAAGATTCCACGTGTTGACCCCAAAACTGGTGTGTCACCTACAGCCCAAAGGCAAAAGATGGTTTCTGCCATGGAATTCTATTCATACAGGCTGATGGAACGACAAACTGTTTCAAACCACCTGCTTCAGTGTGGAGGAATTCTCCACCAGTTCCTCACTGACATGTATGCAAAAATTGAAGGAGAGCTGTGGTGTATGTAACTTGTTCCACCTTAAGAGATCTAGGGCTAGATTTTCAGTTGCTTGCGCCAGCAGTTAGCGCCTTAAGAGAAGTGATTTTCGGGCGCTATGCGTGTAGCGCCCGGGCGCAGCGCAGTTTGCGCCCCGCCCCAAATTAAGTTGCCCGTCAGCGCCGGCGCAAAGTTTAGCGGCCGCCCGGATGCGCGCGCAGAAAATTACGTCACATCCTCGTGCAACGCCCTTTGGCCGCCCCGAATCCAAACTTCAGTCGGACCGCCCCATTGTGCGGCTGGCGTCCAGAGCGTTTGTAAAATGGAACGCAACACACCCTGGGGAGCGCAAATTAAAGGGCACTCCTCCTGCACTATAAAAGGCAGTCTGCATGTGTTGTCTGGAAGGATCCAGTGTGTTGTTGTGAACGGTGTATTTATGTTTCCGGCCACCACCACCACCACCACCACCTCCTCCTCCTCCTCCTCCTCCTCCTCCTCCTCCTCCTCCTCCTCCTCCTCCTGCTGTTTCCCCCCCCCAGACTCTGCCTTTGAAAAAAACACATGCACCCTTCCCCTTTAAGAGCTCACTGGCACCAGAGTGTCTGCCGTGCGCTGCGCCCGAGCTCGGGTGTTGCGCTCTGCACCGCCGGCTTAGCGCCTAAAGATAGTAGTGGAACGCCTCTTTTAGCGCTCCACCAACCTCTTAGGGCGAAGCCACTGAATTTCCGGCAACGGGGCGCTACTTTGGGGCGGGCGCTAACTTCGGGCGGGCGCTAAGGTTAGCGCCCCAAAACTGTCTATACTGAAAATCTAGCCCGTACGACTTTCTCTGGCTGCTGTATGCGGTAATACCGGTGGTGACCACACCGGTATATAAGTGCTGTGTAGTAATTTGCTGGGTAGTTCAGCCCTGACCTTCGACTAGTAAAGACCTGTTAAAGTTATTCTTGTGGTCTGTGTGCAGTGATTCATATTAACCATAACTGGAACACACAGACTTAACAGTGGCGACGAGTATGATCTTACCCTGCGGCAGAGATACATCCAAGGCAGTTTAACGGGCGTCGAGAAGAGGCATCCGCCCTCATCATCCTGCTGAGAAAAGACTCGGGTCTGAAGAGCAAAGGAAGAATCCTGACACGAAGCTTTCCATCAGCGACAGGCAGTGATCATCCCTTCTACCACGGTGGTGGGTAAGCCGATCAGTGACGAGCAGCAAGTCGGCCACGTTGGCTGTGGAGTAGGGGAGGGAAAACGGAGGATATAAGGGCGGAGAACTCGACCACGGCCGGGGAAAAGAGCCGGACAGAAGTCGGGGCCAGAGGCGCTGAGACTGGGGCAGCGTAAGGCACGGGAGCCGCGGTGAATGCAAATGCAGCCGGTGTAAAAGACCGGGCTGCAAGCGGGCTGGGAGACGCAACAGCGTCGAGAGCGAGCTCGACCGCGACCAGTGAAAAAGGCCGGGCAGCTACCGAGGCCGCGAGGCGCAGCGACCGGGACAACGTAAGGCGCGGGAGAAAATTTTAAAAAACCGCGGAGAACTCAGCCGCAGCTGGTGGAAAGGACCGGACTGCAAGAGGGGCTGGGAGGCATGAATTGAGAACCGCTGGGGAGGCGCGAACGGCAGCAATACGGCAATCGCCATTACAGCCAGCGGGGGAGAAAGGCAAACACGGGAAGCTGCCATTTTCGTAGGCGGGGGAAGAAGACAAGCGCGGGAAACCGCCATTTTAAAATAAAAGAAAATAAAAAAAAAATTTGTTTCTCAAGAAGATTGCAAGGATGCCTAAGCGTGGTAACATCAATGATTTCGATGCTGATGTTGAAGATTGGGCCACGTATGTAGAACGCATAGAAGTTTATTGTAAAGCAAATAAGATATCAGATGAGGATAAAGCACTAACCTTATTAAACTTAATGGGTGCGAAGACATACGGGCAATTGAAACACCTTCTATCACCAGAGAAACTGGCGGATAAGACTTTCGCGGATATTGTTACCGTCCTGAAAAATCATTTAAGCCCCACGCCGCTGATGCTAGCGGAACGATTTAAATTTTACAGCAGAAAGCAGCTGAAAGATGAAAGCAATGCTGAATTTTTAATTGAATTGCGTAAGCTAGCAAAGTACTGTCAGTTTGGAACAGGACTAACAGATGCGCTAAGAGATAAATTTGTGTGTGGATTGTTAAAAGAAGAGACACAAAAGCAACTGCTTGAGGAGAATGAGCTGACGCTTGATAAAGCTGTCGCTATGGCAGCATCGCACGAAGCCGCAGCGAGAGGCACGGCGGTAATGCAGCTACGGTCACCGGAACTCAGCACAAATCAAATGGTCTTGGGTACAGTAAAATGTTATCGTTGTGGAAAGACAACGCACGATCAGAACCAGTGCTTGTTCAAAAATAAGGAATGCAGAAAATGTGGCAGGCTTGGTCACATAGCTAAAGTATGCCGGTCAGGAGAGAAGACCAGCAAAAAAAAGTCACCGCAGGGAAAGTACAGAAAGGTACACAAGGTGACAGAGAACAGTTCGAACGAACAGAAGTCAGATTCAGACGCCAGCAGTAATGAACTGGGTAGCTTAAGAGTACACAACGTTGGTAAGGAAGCAGACCTCCAGACAATTTGGGTCACACTTCAGATAGCAGGAGTCCAAGTGAAGATGGAATTGGACACTGGATCGGCATTGACGGTCATGAATAAGAAAGATTACAAAAGGTTATTCCAACATATTCCCCTACGGGATACGGAGATTGTATTGAAAACATACACGGGGCAAAGAGTATACCCCATCGGAAAGATAGAGGTAAAGGTGGTCCACAAGGGCAAAGAAAGCCGAGGAATGGACTTATATGTGCTACCTGAAGGAGGTCCACCACTACTGGGACGGGAGTGGATTAGAAAAATGAATATGGACTGGCATTCCTTAAAAGCACTAACGGTAGATGCCAGGGAAACAGATGTCAAACCTAAACGATTGTCCAGAATATTGGACGATGCTAAAGAGGTGTTCCAGCAGGGACTGGGAACGCTGAGAGGAATTACGGCAAACATCAAGATTGAAGAACATGCACAACCAAAATTTTTCAAAGCCAGACCGGTACCCTATGCGATACGACCTGCTGTGGAAGCGGAGCTGGAAGCGCTAGAACGTTCAGGAGTACTGTCTAAGGTAGACTGGAGTGAGTGGGCTATGCCCATTGTTCCCGTGATGAAACGTCCTTCGAGCAACAAGCCGGGAGAACCAGGGAAGGTTCGCATCTGTGGAGATTTCAAGATCACTGTTAATCCGGTGCTTCACACGGTGCAGTATCCGCTTCCGCGGATTGGGGATATCTTCGCTTCATTGTCGGGCGGGAAACACTTCACCAAGATAGACCTGGTGCAGGCGTACTTACAGATGGAAGTTGAGGAAGAGTCACGCCAGTACCTCACGATCAACACGCATAGAGGCTTGTACCGGTATAATAGACTGGTTTTTGGAGTGGCATCGGCTCCAGCAATTTGGCAGAGGGCCATGGAGCAGGTATTACAGGGAATTCCAGGCACACAATGTTACCTGGACAATATTCTGATTACAGGAGAGGGTGACGAGGAACACCTCACAAATTTGGAACTGGTGCTCATCAGATTGAAAGAATATGGACTTCGAGTTAATCGGCAGAAATGTGAGTTCTTTCAGAAGCGGATCTCGTACTGTGGCCATGTCATTGACCAGAAGGGACTTCATAAGTCTCCTGACAAGATCGAAGCGGTTGTGAAGGCTCCCGCTCCGGTTAATGTATCTCAGTTGAGGTCGTTCCTAGGATTGATTAACTATTACCATAAGTTTCTGCCAAATTTATCCACGGTACTGCACCCGCTGAATGCTCTTCTGCAGAAGGGAGTACCATGGGAGTGGAACGAGGACTGTAAGAAGGCCTTTCGCAAAAGCAAGGAATTGATAACCTCAGAGGAAGTGTTGGCTCAATTCAACCCAACACTGCCTATTCGTTTGGCTTGTGATGCTTCTCCATATGGTATTGGGGCAGTACTCTCACACAAGTTACCAAATGGCACGGAGAGGCCAGTCGCGTTCGCATCCAGATCATTGACCTCCGCTGAGCGCAACTATGCTCAGATAGATAGGGAGGCTCTCAGCCTTGTGTGGGGAGTAAAGAAGTTTAATCATTACCTGCAGGGCCAGAAGTTTACGCTTCTGACAGACCATCAGCCGTTGGTATCCATTTTTAACCCTAAGAAGGGTGTGTCGGTGATGACAGCACAGAGACTCCAGAGATGGTCCCTTTTCCTAGGGGCACATCAATATCAGATTGAATTCAAAGGTACAAAGCAGCATGGTAATGCTGATGGGCTGTCGCGCCTGCCACTACCTGAAGAAGAGGAGACAACGAAGGTTGACCCTGTTGAGTTATTTCACTCGACCATCATCGAGTGTTTACCGGTCACCAATGCAAGTATTGAAAGAGAAACCAGGAACGACCCGACACTGTCCCGAGTCTACGAGGTGACAGTGAAGGGATGGCCAGCACATGGTGATTCTCTGTTACCGGCATTCTCGGCAAGACGAGACCAGCTGTCCGTCTGTCAAGGAACATTGATGTATGGAACGAGAGTGATTATTCCTCCTAAGTTAAGGGAAAGAGTTCTAAAGGAACTGCATGAAGGTCACCTGGGGGGAGTCAAGATGAAAAGCCTTGCTAGGGCTTATGTGTGGTGGCCGGGTATTGACCAACAGATAGAGGAGCTGACGAAAAGCTGCTCAGGGTGCCAAAAAGTGCAAAATGCACCTCCGATTGCACCGCTGCATCCATGGGAATGGCCTTCAGCCCCATGGCAACGCGTACATATTGACTTTGCTGGTCCATTCATGGACTCCATGTTTCTAATTGCGGTGGACGCACATTCTAAATGGCCAGAAGTGATCAAGATGACTACCACTACTTCAGAAAAGACAATTGCGGTGTTAAGAACGATATTCGCAAGGAACGGATTGCCAGAACAAATATGTTCCGACAACGGACCACAGTTCGTGTCAGAAGAATTCCAAAAATTCTTAAAGAAGAATTCCAAAAATTCTTAAGAATGGGGTGAAACATTATACCTCTGCCCCATATCATCCGGCTACAAATGAGTTGGCCGAGAGATTTGTACAAACATTCAAAAAGGCAATAAAGGCCATGAGCGAAGATCAGATTCCACTACAACATAAGGTGGACAAGTTTCTACTGGCATATCGAAACGCCACTCATGCAGTGACAAACCAAAGTCCTGCCATGATGTTTTATAACAGGAGGTTGCGGTCCAGGTTGGACTTGTTAAAACCAAATGTGCGGAGGGAAGTTGAAAACAAACAGTTCCAGCATATAAATAACAAGACCACTTGGAGTTTCAAGGTAGGACAACCAGTGTTGGCCAGGGACTATGGAAACGAGAAATGGCAATCCGGAACAATTCGGGCCAGACAAGGACCCCTGATGTACACGGTAGATGTTGGTAAAAATGTAATACGGCGTCATGCTGACCAACTGGTAGAATCGAGAACAAGGGTCGAACCCATGGTTACGACAGAGACAACCGTGGAAGAAGTTAGTGAACCTGAAGCATCTACCTCGGCAGTGAATGTACCTGACGATGATGTCCAAGACATAAGAGACCAACTAGAGGAGTCACCTCAGCAACAAGAATCAGAGACCCCCGAAAGGTGTTATCCAACTCGAATCAGGAGGCCTCCTGAGAGACTGAACCTTTGAACTGTTTCTGCATGAAGTTGTATATGTATATATGTTATTATGTTATGTTAAATGGGGATATTACTGTTAAGCTAAAAAGGGAGGATTGTGGTGTATGCAACTTGTTCCACCTTAAGAGAACTTAAACCTGTTCCACCTTAAGAGATGTACTACTTTCTCTGGCTGCTGTATACGGTAATACCGGTGGTGACCACACCGGTATATAAGTGCTGTGTAGTAATTTGCTGGGTAGTTCAGCCCTGACCTTCGACTAGTAAAGACCTGTTAAAGTTATTCTTGTGGTCTGTGTGCAGTGATTCATATTAACCATAACTGGAACACACAGACTTAACAAGAGCGGCTTAATTGGTTCCGGAATAACCAAAATCATTTGAGAGTCACAGACTACATACACTTACGAGATGCTGTGGCCAATGATGGCAACACTGAGGACATTGGTCAACTGGTCATCCTAATATCCACCTTCGTTGGAGGTCCTAGGTACATGCATGAGCACACGCAAGATGCCATGACCTATGTCAGAAACTATGGCAGACCTGACCTCTTCATCACCATGACTTGCAATCCCCAATGGCAGGAGTTCCCACCCAAAGCTGGTACTGAAAGGCATGAGCTCATAGCACGGGTCTTCAACCTCAAAGTTAAAAAACTGCTCAAACTCCTGACTGTGGGCAAACTTTTTACTGCACACCATTGCTACATGTACAGCATTGAGTGGCAGAAGAGAGGACTTCCTCATGTTCATCTTTTACTCTGGCTTCAGGCAAAGATTCACCCCAATCAAGTTGATTCCTTCATCTCTGCAGAGCTACCCGATAAGGACACGGATCCAATCCTCTTTGATGTTATTGTAAAAAATATGATTCATGGTCCTTGTGGGCGACACAACCCTTCTTCTCCCTGCATGAAAAACAATGCATGTACAAAAGGGTACCCAAAGCCACTCCGCGAAGAAACTCATCATGGGGATGATGGCTATCCTTTGTACAGGAGAAGGGGCAAAGAGAGTGGAGGTTTCAGCACTGAGATAAGAATGCGAACTCAAAAATCTAGCGACTCAGGTCAACCTGGTCCGTCAAATCAGACAACACAGCAAAGACAGACATTTGAAGTTGACAACCATTGGATTGTTCCTTACTGTCCACTCCTATCCAGGCTCTTCAAATGTCACATCAATGTGGAGTACTGCCACTCAGTTAAGTCTATCAAATATGTGTGCAAGTACATCCATAAGGGCAGTGACCAAGCTGTCTTTGATCTTCAACCGGTTGGACAGCAGAATCAAAATGATGAGATCACCACACATCTGATGGGCCGTTACATCTGCAGCAATGAGGCAGCCTGGCGAACTTTTGGATTTGACATCCACAACCGTTACCCCACTGTCACTAAATTGGATGTTCACTTGCAAAATGGATAAAGGGTTTTATCCCGATCAGGAAATGCCAGCCAACGTGCCGAGGAACCTCCAAAGACAAAGTTTACACCATTCTTTGAGTTGTGCCAAATGAATGACTTTACCAAGACACTTTTGTATCATTAGGTGCCTAAGTACTACACCTGGCAGCCAAACAAGACATGGCAGGCTCAGCGCCCTGGAGCAGGTCAGAAGGAAGTTCCTGGTCATACAGGGGTGTACTCATCAGATGCACTTGGCAGAGTCTACACGGTCCATCCAAACAACACAGAGTGCTTTCACCTTCTTCTACTCCTCCATGACGTTGCTGAGCCAACATCATTTAATGACCTCAAGATTGTCACTGGCCATCTCTGTGACTCCTTTCAAGAAGCTTGCCGCAGGAGAGGACTCATTGAGGATGACATTCATTGGCATGCGACAATGACAGAAGCTGCTCTGTCTTACTCCCCCAATAGGCTACAAAATCTCTTTGCCATTATAATTGCCCTCTGCAGACCTTCCAACCTGATGCAGTTGTGGGAAGATCACAAAGACAGCCTCACAGAAGACATCTTACACCAACTCAAGACAGCCAACCCCACAATGACGCTAAACTTCACTGATGCAATGTACAATCAGGTATTGATCCTTCTGGAGGACAAGACTTTGGCATTGGCTGGCAAGTCTCTGACTAAGTTGAACCTTCCATCTCCCAATAGGAATGATTCTCCAGGTCTCAGCAGAGAAGTCCTCAGGGAAACCACCTACAATGTTGAGGAACTGACCTCCTTTGTCACCGTCACTGAACCTAAATTGGTTCCAGACCAGAAAGAGACATACAGGTTGGTTGTGGATATGCTGGAAAACAATGCAGGTGGCATTGTCTTCCTCGATGCACCTGGTGGAACAGGAAAGACATTCCTGATCAATCTTTTACTGGCCATGGTTCGCTCTAAGGGATACATTGCACTGGCTGTTGCCTCATCAGGAATCGCTGCAACTCTTCTCCAAAGAGGTCGCACTCAACCTTTGCTCTCCCTCTGGATCTGACAACACAAGAACACCCAGTGTGTAACATTAGCAAAGGAACTGGTGCTGCTGAGTTGCTTCAAAAGTGTAGACTCATTGGCCTAGAAATTCAGTGGGCTTTGCGCCCAGTTACCGCCCAAAGAGGGCTTCTGCGCCAGTCTGGAAACTTCGGGCTAAATTCAGTGATGCGCTAATTGCGGCGGTAGCCGGTAGCGCTGCGCCGCCACCGATGATGTCATCGGTGTGCGCAGTGCCCCGGTTCCGCCCCGACACCGGCCCGACCCCCATCTTCAGTAGCGGCCGCCTCTTCCGTGGCAGCCGCTAATAACATTCAGAGACCGGGTCCATACTGCAGCCTTAGTGGGGCGCTTTAAGGTGGAGGTGCGGCTGGCCGCTTTTTCGGCGGCCGCCTGCCCGCACCTCCTTCCCCAGCCTCCTCCACCCCCCCCCCGCGGCATTGCCGGCTGGTTTCCGGGAGCCCGGCACTTCTCCGTTGTGCCAGGCTCTTTTGCCGGCACTCGCGATCGGGGCTCCGGCTGTTGCAGGCACCTCCCCCTTAAGAGAGGGAGGAAGGCCTGCAGTACCGCAGCCTGCCGCTCCGCTGCGGGTGGCGCTGCGGCAACTAGCGCGCCGATATTCAGTTTCAGCGCCCCAAGCGGGGGCGGCCACACCCTTGAACAGTGGCCGTCCTCGACTTGGGGCGCTGAAACTGAATATCTGATGGGCGCAAGTGGCTCCGTGCCCAGCGGTAAATTCTGGGCGCAAGCGAGCTGGCGGGGCTATACCTAATTTCTAGCCCATTGTGTGGGATGAGTGTACAATGGCCCACAAGAGGGCACTTGAAGCACTCGACAGAACTCTTCAAGATCTGAGAGGCAACAATAGGCTGACGGGTGGCACCACCCTATTGCTGGCAGGTGATTTCCGCCAAATCCTGCCAGTTGTCCCCAGAGGAACTCCAGCAGATGAACTCAATGCATGTCTCAAGGCATCCCATCTGTGGCCAAATGTGCAAACAGTCCATTTGACCACAAACATGCGTGTTCATATACATGGTGACAAGATGACAGAATCCTTTGCGCAACTTTTGCTACAATTGGGAGAAGGAAACTTGCCAATTGACAGCAGTGGTCAAATCACAATTCCTCCAGGCTTTGGCAGTCAAGTCAAAACAGTTGATGAGTTGATCTCACAGGTGTATCCAGACCTCCTCAATCACTTCAAAGATCCCAAGTGGCTGTGTGAACGGTCAATACTTGCACCCAGGAATGATACTGTCAAAAACATAAACATGCTCCTTCTTCAAAAACTCCCTGGCCAAGAGCAACTTTATAAAAGCGTTGATACTGTTTGTGACAGTGCTGATGCGGTACACTACCCCACTGAGTTCCTCAACTCATTGCAGCCTTCAGGAACGCCTCCTCACAAACTGGTACTGAAGGAAGGCACCCCCATCATGCTCCTAAGAAACATATCTCCACCAAAGCTGTGCAATGGAACCAGACTGGCAGTCAAAAAGCTCATGTCAAATCTCATTGAGGCTACCATCATCTCAGGCTGCGCCAGAGGGGAGGATGTTCTCATTCCTCGAATTCCAATGATACCAACTGACTTGCCATTTCAGTTCAAACGGCAACAGTTTCCTGTGACAATTTCTTTTGCAATGTCAATCAACAAGGCACAGGGGCAGACTTTGAAGGTTGCTGGCATCAACTTACTCACGCCCTGTTTTTCACATGGCCAGTTGTATGTGGCATGTTCAAGAGTTGGTGCGTCAAGGAATCTGTTTATTTTAACACCCTCAGGAAAAACAGAAAATGTTGTCTATCAACGGGCTCTCCAGTAACACAGAGTGCTTTCACCTTCGTCTGCTCCTCCATGAGGTTGCTGGCCCAACATCATTTAATCACCTCAAAACTCTCACTGGCCATCTCTGTGCCTCCTTTATAAAAGCTTGCCGCAGGAGAGGACTCATTCAGGATGACATTCTTTGGCATGCAACGATGACAGAAGCTGCTCTGTCTTACTCCCCCAAAAGGCTACAAAATCTCTTTGTGGCCATCCTTTGCTCTAAGAGATTCATTGCACTGGCTGTTGCCTCATCAAGAATCGCTGCAACTCTTCTCAAAGGAGGTCGCACTGCCCACTCAACTTTTGCTCTCCCTCTGGATCTGACAAGACAACAACACCCAGTGTGTCACATTACCAAAGGAACTGCTGCTGCTGAGCTGCTTCAAAAGTCTAAACTCATTGTGTGGGATGAGTCTACAAAGGCCCACAAGAGGGCACTTGAAGCACTCAACAGCACTCTTCAAGATCTGAGAGGCTGCATACCTACTACAAGATTACACATATAACAGTGTAATGTTGAATACATTTATTGATTACAAAATCACTCTGTACAATACCAACCCTATTGGGTTTGCAAACCTTTACCAGAGGGAGTATTCACTCAGCCTTTGGTTGTAACTCCAGCATATTGTCAAATGTTCTATTGTTCTACATTATTGGAATAAATGTTCACTCTTGATTTCTAAACTGACCTCTAAATGCCTCAGATAGAATCTTTTATTTCCCTATTCAACTCATACACTGAAACTTTGTGAATAATGTAATATCACTCCTGGGTGCTTAGGAAGAGTTCTTCAATCCCAACAGTTTAAAAAACAGTTTTATAAACATGCCACAGGGTTCTTGAGTTCCCTCGGCACCGCCGGGCACTCCAGCTAGTTTTAATATAAATTACACCAAATATAAAAGAAAGAACTGGCATTTATATAGTGCCTTTCATGACCTCAAAACATCCCAAAGCGCTTCACAGCATATGAGGTACTTTTTGAAGTGTTGTCACTGTTGCACATAGGGAAATGTGGCAGCCAATTTGCGCACAGCAAAGTCCCGCAAACCTCAACGAGATAAATGACCAGGTAATCTGTTTTGGTGGTGTTGGTTGATGGATAAATAGTGTAAGTTCCAGGGTTCTCAAAATTCCCACACTCCCCAAATTATGGATCAAGGGACCCTGTTTGGACATATTATTAAAAACAGGGTGCCCAAAATGGCTTCTGTAACTGCATGACCAAAACCGACAGGATTTTAAGCAAGGCTCTGCAGACAAGCAGGCCCGGAGATGAAACTTAAAATGCATAGGCCTCTGTGAGGCCAGACAAAGGAAACACAGAATATGCATTCCATTTGCCTTGAAACAGATCAGGTTAGAATGGGCCTCATCAAGGCCATCAGGTTTCTGCATATTTTACAGTAGCCATCAAGTCAGGATGGGAACAATTAAGTCTTATCCATGACAAACAACCAGGACATCGGGGCAATTTAGACCCGGAGGCAACCACTCCAAAAGTCGTTATAGTAGATGGTTGTAATCATTTAAACGAGCCCGCCAAAAGTTAAACAATGGACTGATCTAATTTGGCGCGCAGATAAGGAGTTGAAGAATGGGTATAATTGTAGGCCTATCAGTAGCAATCGCTCTCTTATCGCTTAGCTCTCTTGTTGCCGCTTGTTCTCGTGCCCTGGCTTCGTGGCGGGCTCTCTTCTCGCCCCCCGCACCACTCAACAACCAAGGACGCCCATTACACCGGGGCCAAGCGCGGGAGGAGAACGAGACCCGAGTTCAAAACCACACAGGACACACAGGCCACAAACGGGCAGACGAGACGAGACGAAGAAGAAGGTAAATCGGTAAAAGCAGAGAAGGGCAGCGAAAGACGCATTTAGAGGAAAACGCCTAGTTATAAGCTGGCGTTAGCATCTTGTTGAAACCTGCGAATAGATGGGTGTCCAAAAGAATAAAGTAGCGTTCTAAGCATGAGTAGGAAAATCTCGGCGATAAAGACCGCCAACTGACCCCCGACCGTAACATTACCGCCGACAACCGCTCGAGGGAGAAGAAGAAGAAAACCCATCGCGACGAGACGAGGAGGGTAGCTGAGGAAAAGGAGGGTGCTTCGCATCAACAACTTCAGCGCCACGCCCTGAGACCACGTGGTGACGGGGTACCCCAAAGGACAGCGGGAGTGGACCTCAAAACTCACAACCGTTTAAACAACAGGTTTTGGATTGGTGAGCATGAATTCCTGGCCCCTCATAGCTTAATCTAATTAGGTATAGGGGGTGGGACTAAGGATAAGGGGATTGTTAATGTAATTGTTTTCCCTCGATGTGCCGTGTGTTCCCCATTCCCATATAAGTGTAATTGTTTTATGCCTGTATTTTCATACCAGTAATTTTTCATAAGTTGTTGTATTCTGCTTTTAATAAAATCTTGGTTTTCTTACACCAAACCACTTGTCTACTCGACTTTCTGTATCGCCGCCTGTACCTAAGTCCGGTGTCTAGAACCCAGGGGTGTGGGAGCGATTCGAACCGCTCAAAGGGACAGTCAGAGGCGAAGCTGACTGGGCGCACACACCACCCCCTACAATATTGGCCAGAACACCAGGAATTCCTACCCAGCTCCTCTTCAGTTAGTGCCATGGGATCTTTTACGCTCACCTGAGTGGGCAGACAGGGCCTTGGCTTAATGTCTCATCTGAAAGATGGCACCTCTGACAGTGCAGCACTCCCTCAGTACTGCACTGGTGTGTCAGCCGGGTTATGAGCTCAAGTCTCTGGAGTGGGACTTGAACCCTCGACTTTCTGACTCAGAGGTGAGAGTGCTACCACTGAGCCAAGGCTGACACCATAACATTTTAATATCAATTACACCAAAATCCGCCTGCGGAAAAATAGTCAAAAATACCTAGACGTGACTCATCTCCCTCCTCGGAGAGGAGGAAGGCATGTGAATCATATGGCTCACTTGTGAAGGTCGTGCGCCCCACACTAAGCGTGCCACCATGGCCACTAATTCTAACAAATCCCAGAAGTCCACGGTTTACATAAAAACCTGCTGAAAAGACATGCCACTCCTGTTCTTGGCACCCCAATCCCTTATAACAAACACGGTCTGCCTTTGGCGCCTGCTAGGCTATGAGGTGCTTCCGCAGCTCCTGAGGCCAAGCCACCATGTAGCACCAGCTCTGTTCCCAGGGTTTCACCACTGGATGTCCTTGCCAATTGCCAGCAATGTAAGTGAAGCAACTGAACCCAATTAAAAGCTCGCTCTGCCCCAGCCAGCTGGCGTATTACGTGACCACCCAGATTTTCATCCTGAGCAGATGAAACATATAAGGCTATCTCGATAAGCCATTTCCCCTTATTGTTTACATGGATTCAGGTAGTTTTGATTTGTACCTGAGCTCATAGTTATTCACCTAAATGAGCTCAAAAATACCGTAAAAATTAATAACATGGGGGACATAAAGAGACGGTATTAGACCATACATGCATCATCATACATATCCACCCACAATTATCTAAGTTAATTCATGATAAATGTCTTGCGGTAAATCAATACAGATGCCGTGGTATATAATAACTAACATCAGTATGATATTTGTTTACAACCATAAAGCTGATGGTTCCAGGTGCAGTTAAGAGTCATTAGCGCCAAGGTGTTCCTGGGAAACATAGTATTTTTCAGTAATCTTGAGCCAACACAACTATAAGCTACTGTCATATTTGCTTTTACTTCCAAACTTTCGTAGCTTTTTGCTCCATTTAGATTTTTGATTATACTGTGTAAGACATTACTTCAAAGGAAACACTTCACACCAACCACACCAAAATCTCTTTTTTGTCTGTACTTTGATTAAAAAGAAATTTTAAAACTTGTGGATCAATAAAGAGAGTTAAATCTTCCTAACAGTCCCAAACCACGTTAGAAACATTATTAAAGTGAATCCTTCAAAATTCATGGAGCCCTGACCACTTATATATCCAGTGTCCAATTTTATCATATTGACACAAACTCCTGAATGTTTAACCTTGCACATCTGTCGGTGGCCTGAATAACTAATCTGCACTCGGAAATTATGTTGCAACCTCTTTACTTCCTTTCTTTGCTACTTTATTTAATGCATATTCAGCAAAGCTGAAGTCAATGGGAATCGGGGGAAATCTCTCCACTGGTTAGAGTCATACCTAGCACAATGGAATATGGTTGCGGTGATTGAATGTCAATCATCACAGCCCCAGGACATCATTGCTGGAGTTCCTCAGGGCAGCGTCCTAGACCCAACCATCTTCAGCTGCTTCATCAATGACCTTCCCTCCAACATAAGGTCAGAAATGGGGATGTTCGCTGATGACTGCACAGTGTTCAGTTCCATTCACAACTCCTCAGATAATGAAGCAGTCGATGCCCGCATGCAACAAGACCTGGACAATGTTCAGGCTTGGGCTGATAAGTGGCAGGTAACATTGATGCCACACAAGTGCCAGGCAATGACTATCTCCAACAAGCAAGAGCCTAAATACTGCTCCTTGACATTCTATGGCATTACCATCAGCGAATCCCCCACCATCAACATCCTGGGGGTCACCATTGACCAGAAACTTAACTGGACCAGCCACATAAATACTGTGGCAACAAGAGCAGGTCAGAGGCTAGGTATTCTGCGGCGAGTGTCTCACCACCTGACTCCCCAAAGCCTTTCTACCATCTACAAGACACAAGTAAGGAGTGTAATGGGATACACTCCACTTGCCTGGATGAGTGTAGCTCCAACAACACTCAAGATACTTGACACCATCCAGGACAAAGCAGCCCACTTGATTGTGTAAGGGGTTTTAGATCGCAGAGGTTTCTCTCTCTAGAGGCCTCTCTCTCTTGCACAGTAAAACCTTGAGTGGTTCGACCCACTCGCCCCTTAGGTTCTAGACACTGGACTTTGAGGCAGGAACTACAATGTAGAGAAAACTCTATAGACCAGGTTTAATGAAAAACGAAATGAAACTTTATTGCATAAAGGAACAAATCAAACTGTAAACCAATAAGGTACATGGGAGGGAA
The DNA here is from genome assembly GCF_052327205.1 of Somniosus microcephalus. NCBI lineage: Eukaryota > Metazoa > Chordata > Chondrichthyes > Squaliformes > Somniosidae > Somniosus > Somniosus microcephalus. The sequence goes on along the minus strand of NC_140992.1, from coordinate 95,538,965 downwards.
AAACAAATCATAATACAGTACTGGCTAAGATATACACAGGCATATTATACTTTACAAAAGTCATCACGAAATGGAGAAACACACGGAACATCGAGGGATAACAACTCATTGTTAAAATTACCCTTTAAATGCCCACCCCCTAAGCCTAGCTAGATCAGGTTGTGAGGGGCCAGAAACATGCTCACCAATCCAGTTGGAAAGTATAGAGTTTTGAAACAGGTCCGCGTTTTGATCTTTTCAGGCGTCCTGTCTCCACGTGGTCAGTGGAACGCAGCGGGCTGCGACACACCTTCTCCTCCCTCGAGGTGAAGATCACGGACAGGCTGGATGTCAGCAGGCCTGGCAGTCGATGCGGGGAGAGACCTATTGTTTGACCATTTTCATATAGGTCTCTTCCTGTCTCGTCAGCGTCCCGGGGTTGGTCGATGATCTCCCGATAGTTACCCCGGGGCTAGATGCTGACTTGATCTCCCATCTCGAACCACGTCGTCCCCACCTGAACTCTGCACCAAACAGGGCTGCGTTGTCGATGGCTGGCGCTGTTCTTCCTTCTCCAGCCCTTCCTAGTTGGCGATCTGCGAAGAGTGATTCTCCAGCTGAAGCAACACACCGATCGCTACCCCGGGTCTCCAGATATACTTCTCAAAAGAGGGCTTTATCTCCCGCCAAATCAAGGTTAGTCTTTGTTTAACTTTTGGCGGGCTTGTAGCACAGCGGGGTAGTTATTATATTTTAAACTACTTTGGGATGGCCGGTAACGGCCATCTCTGGTCTGGAATGACCTTGTATTGTTTTGAATGTCTACTTGATGTCTTTAATGGGTCTTTGATGCTCCCCTTATGAATATAAAACTGTTTCCCTTTGTCTGGGTAAACATGTAGATGACCTTTATCTACAGGCCGATCTGACTGGATCTGCATCCAATCCATATGTATGTGGTTCTGTCTGGTTTCGTTTTCTCTGAAACAGCCTTCCAGAACTTACTGTGGGCTGAATCCACAAAGGCTGTCTGGGGACTGCAGGAACCATTTTAAAGTGTCCCGAAAAGCTGGTCACAGGGTCTGGTGGCCATTTTGTATGCCCCTTTTTCTGGGATTCTTTTAAAACAGTCTTTAAAAATTAAGGCCTCTTCTGCCAATAGACCCTTATAGGACAATGTTCAATTTTGCGAATCTTACAATTGGCACCCCATCCACCACCTTAAACATTCACTCCCTCCACCACCGGCGTACTGCGGCTGCAGTGTGTACCATCTACAAGATGCACTGCAGTAATTCGCCAAGGCTTCTTCGGCAGCACCTCCCAAACCTGCAACCTCTTCCACCTAGAAGGACAAGGGCAGCAGATGCATGGGAACACCACCGTCTCCAAGTTTCCCTCCAAGTCACACACCATCCTGACTTGGAAGTATATCGCCAATCCTTCATCGTCGCTGGGTCAAAATCCTGGAACTCCTTCCCTAACAACACTGTGGGAGTACCTTCACCACACAGACTGCAGCAGTTCAAGAAGGCGGCTCACCACCACCTTCTCAAGGGCAACTAGGGATGGGCAATAAATACTGGCCTTGCCAGTGACGCCCACATCCCATAAATGAATAAAAGAAAAAAATACTGTACACAAAATAACAATTAAAATGTATTTTATTGTGTGAAAATGCCAGTGTTTCTTATTTTCTTGCTATTTTTAGGGGATGTGCTCGAGTCTCAGTATTGAATCATGCAATTGCACTATGCTGTGAAACATTGCCACCTCATCAGAAAATAACTTGCAGGGAAATCTGTTGTATAATACATAGCATAGTGTCACATGAATCATAGTGTGCCTTTAACTTAATTGTTTTAACCTGAATATTCCAACTAAATTTGAAATTTGACAAGGCCCATGTATTCCTTAGTACAAGATCCAAACCTGGGGGGGAATGTGATAGAGGGCATGGTGGGTACCGTGGGCTGTGATATTTTCAGAACAATGGTCGTTTCCAGTCTTGTGCATTCGTACATTCTTGAAACACTTTGGGACAGCCTGAGGACTTGTTAAAGGACTTTATAAATGCAAGTTCTTTATTTCTCCTTGGCCTGCAGATATTGAGATCAACTGCAGTATACCTCACCAGCAGCTTATTGGCTGCAACTAACATGATGCAGACTGGGGATCATGTCTGGGTTATGCTGATCTGTTGGGCTCAGAGCCATATTCTCAAGTGAGCCACTGGGGTAGCCAGTACCTCTATTTTATTTAATAAAACCACCACAAGTAGGTAGAAATACCAATAATGCAAAAATCATTTATTTAAAAAAAACATTCGAAGTACAGGTGTAAAGATTTAATAGTGAATTGGAAATTCTGTAGTTTATTTATGCATAACTCACTTTCACATTACATCTCTGCTTGAAGTATATAACACAAGAAAGATACATTTATTTGAAAACATTATTGCTACATCTTTAGAATTTCCCATTTAACTTCTCTATCTGTTTGATTCTATTGTGGGCTTGTTTCTGAGTCAATATATACGCTACTATTGTGCACTGTATTAAAAATAGAGTTGCATCCTAAACTGTATCACAGCAGAATTTCAAGAAGTACATACAAAACAGGTTCTGTTTCACTGGAAGTATCTATCTTATTTATTAACAAACTGTTAGATTCACTCTACAATGTTCGACTGCAATGTGAATGATCTCAACTCTGAGGTCAGCAGTAAAACTTGCATTAAAGCCAGTACAAGACAATTTCTAACGCGTTTACAATTTCACTATGTATTAAGGAATATGGTATGGTTCTAGTTCATAATTTTCAGTCTTAAAAATGATAATTTTAGGTGATTTTTTTAGTTCCATTTCTATTGGTATTCTATATCCTGGGCAGCTTACCATGACAACCACCCAACTCTGTGATTGTCACCTAGAATTTCTATTACGTGTTTATTTTACACTCTAAGCTAGCAATCCAGGTATCAGTTGATACAACCTTTGATAGGTGTGGTCATATACAGAACTCTCTCAAGCAAGGCTGGTTTAAATGCACAATTCCTATACACAAGCAAGGAGTGACATTACAAGACTGCAGGTAGGTGATTGGTGGGTGAGTGTTAGCGTTTTATTCTCTCTAACTTAACTAGACAAACTAATTAATATAACTATAGATAATCGTGTGAATAAAGACTTTAACTAAGAGAGTGAGAGAAGCGGCCGGCGGTAGAGGTATGCCTGACTTTTAAGACTCTTAGAGGCTGAAATTGGGTGCCTTTGCGCTTCCCGTTAGCGCCCCTCTGGCGCAAATGGCTTTGTGATCGGGCACAGCGTTGACATTGACTTCCGCCATATTTGGCGGGAGTTTTGCGGCGGCGCTATGGCATTGCGCTCTAATCTCCTTCACCCGGAGATCGTGATGTCATCGCCATGTGCATCACCCCGGTAGCGCCCCGGGCGTGAAATTGACTTTGCCCCCTTGCAGCAGCGCCGGTTGAAAGCACCGACAGCTGCAGGAGGCATGCATCGGGCGGCCAGCCACTTCGAGGGCGATGATTAAAGGCGAGGTGGCCGAGGTATGTAAAAAAAAACTTACCTTTCTTGTTCCCCTTTTTTTCGCAAGTTCCTGCCCGCGACCGATCAGCCCGGAGCTCTGCTTGAGTGCTGGGCTGATCGGACGGGATTGCGGCTGCTTTGGTGGTCCAGGTGGGTACTTTTTATGTTGCAGAACCTGCAGCGATGGCCCTTCCCTTTAATGGAGGGAAGGAGCCTTTGAACGCGGCAGCGCGGCACGGCCGAATTTGCAGTTCTGCTGAAGCTGTGCCTGCTGCTGATTGCACTCCAAGAAGGAAGTGAAGTGCTTGATTTAGTGCTCCACATCCTTCCTGGAGCGCAAATGCCGAATTTTTCAGAAGTTTGAAATCGTTAGCGCCTGGCGCTAATTTTTCAAACTTTTAAAAATTAGCGCCCCATACGGGGCGATAGTGAATTTCTCCCCCTTAGTCTTAAGTTTATTTCTGTAAGTTAGTTAATAGTCGATTAAATAGAGGTATGACAGGGCACCTCAGTCCCGTGGAATGTACATCCTGTGCTATGTGGGAAATCCAGGAAGTTTCCTGTGTCCTAGACAACATAAGAACATAAGAACATAAGAAGTAGGAGCAGGAGTAGGCCATACGGCCCCTCGGGCCTGCTCCGCCATTCAATAGGATCATGGCTGATCTGAATCTAGACTCACGTCCACTTCCCTGCCCTCTCCCCGTAACCCCTAATTCCCTTATCTGCTAGGAAACTGTCTATCTCCATTTTAAATTTATTTAATGTTGCAGCTTCCGCAGCTCTCTGGGGTAGCAAATTCCATAGATTTACTACCCTCTGAGTGAAGAAGTTTCTCCTCATCTCAGTTTTGAAAGGGCAGCCCCTTATTCTTAGATTATGCCCCCTAGTTCTAGTCTCACCCATCAGTGGAAACATCCTCACCGCATCCACCCGATCAAGCCCCCTCATAACCTTATATGTTTCGATAAGATCACCTCTCATTCTTCTGAACTCCAATGAGTAGAGTCCCAACCTACTCAACCTTTCCTCATACGTCAACCCCCTCATCTCCGGAATCAACCGAGTGAACCTTCTCTGAACCGTCTCGAGAGCAAGTATATCTTTTCTTAAATATGGAAACCAAAACTGCACGCAGTATTCCAGGTGTGGCCTCACCAATACCCTGTATAACTGCAGCAAGACTTCCCTGTTTTTATACTCCATCCCCCTCGCAATAAAAGCCAAGATTCCATTGGCCTTCCTGATCACCTGCTGCACCTGCATACTAACCTTTTGTGTTTCATGCACCAGGACCCCCAGATCCCTTTGTACTGTAGCACTTTGCAGTTTCTCTCCATTTAGATAATAACTTGCTCTTTGATTTTTTCTGCCAAAGTGCATAACCTCACACTTTCCAATATTATATTGCATCTGCCAAATCTCTGCCCACTCACTTAGCCTGTCTATGTCCTTTTGCAGGTTTTTTATGTCCTCCTCACTCACTGCTTTCCCTCCCATCTTTGTATCGTCGACAAACTTGGATATGTTGCACTCGGTCCCTTCCTCCAAATGTGCAGGAAGTGTCGCAGGCTGGAGGAGCTCGAGCTCCAGGTTTCGGAGCTTGAGCAGCAGCTGGCGTCACTGTGGTGCATTTGCGAGGCTGTAAGCTACGTGGATAGCACGTTTCAGGAGGTGGTCACCCCGCAGCGTAAGAGTGTGAAGGCAGAGAGGGAATGAGTGACCGTCAGACAGAGAAGGAGGACCAGGCAGATAGTTCAGTAGTCCTCTGAGTGCATCTCACTCTCCAAGGTGAGGGCGATGGTTCCTCTGGGGAGCACAGCCAGAGCCAAGTCCATGGCACCACGGGTGGCTCAGCTGTTGAGATTAGACAATTTGTTGAGATTAGCTTATGTTGTGTTTGTACCGCTATACACAAGTACATAAAATAATAAAGCAGCAGAGACTGAGAGTAACTTCAAGTGATCTTTACTGGTAACTGGAACTTCGGCACTGACTATACAAATCGATACGCATCTGTTATATACGCTCACAACTAAGGATGGACATCCGCAAAACAAAGTAGTCCCTTCAATGTTGTATACATTACACTTCCTCCCCCTTTAGTTTAATAGTATATTAACGCAAAATTTCTATAATTAACATACAGAGCCTGTTTTTACAGTAACAAAATTCAAATTCCAACATAACATTTTATTTTGTCAACAGCCCTTTTAGAAGTCAAGACTCTGGGGAGGCCTCCTCTGCCTCTCTGGGTAACGTCTCTCCAGACTCTTTTGCTTTGGGGAATGAGACTGTGCAGGTACAGGCGCATCAGGTGAGCTGTCAGCACAGGTAGAGCTCTCAGCTGTGGATGAGGCTAAAGTAAATGTTGGTCCCTTAGAGGATGAGACCGGGAAATTAATGGTGGGAAATATGGAGATGGCAAAAACACTGAATGAATATTTTGTATCAGTCTTTACAGTAGAGGACACTAAGAATATCCCAACACTGGACAAACAGGGGGCTATAGGGGGGGAGGAGCTAAACACGATCAAAATCACTAAGGAAGTGGTACTCGGTAAAATAATGGGACTCAAGGCGGATAAATCACCTGGACCTGATGGCTTACATCCTCGGGTCTTGAGGGAAGTGGCGGTAGGGATTGTGGATGCATTGGTAATAATTTTCCAAAACTCCCTGGACTCAGCAAAGGTCCCGGCAGACTGGAAAACTGCTAATGTAACACCCTTATTTAAAAAGGGCAGTAGACAGAAGGCTGGAAACTATAGACCGGTTAGCCTAACATCTGTGGTAGGTAAAATTTTGGAGTCCATTATTAAGGAGACAGTAACAGGACATTTGGATAATCATAATTTAATATGACAAAGTCAGCATGGTTTTATGAAGGGGAAGTCATGTTTGACAAATTTGCTGGAGTTCTTTGAGGAAATAACATATAGGGTGAATAAAGGGGAACCGGTGGACGTAGTGTATTTAGACTTCCAAAAGGCATTTGACAAGGTGCCACACAAAAGATTATTGCTTAAGATAAAAAATCATGGGATTGGGGGTAATATTCTGGCATGGATAGAGGATTGGCTATCTAACAGAAGGCAGAGAGTTGGGATAAATGGTTCATTCTCAGACTGGCAATCAGTAACTAGTGGTGTTCCGCAGGGGTCAGTGCTGGGTCCCCAACTCTTTACAATCTATATTAACGATTTGGAGGAGGGGACCGAGTGTAACATATCAAAGTTTGCAGATGATACTAAGATGGGAGGGAAAGTAGTGAGTGAGGAGGACATAAAAAACCTGCAAGGGGACATAGACAGGCTAAGTAAGTGGGCAGAGATTTGGCAGATGGAATACAATACTGGAAAGTGTGAGGTTATGCACTTTGGCAGGAAAAATCGTAGAGCAAGTTATTATCTTAATGGCAAGAAACTGGAAAGTACTGAAGTACAAAGGGATCTGGGGGTCCTGGTGCACGAAACTCAAAAGGTTAGTATGCAGGTGCAGCAAGTGATTAAGAAGGCCAATGGAATGTTGGCTTTCATTGCTAGGGGGATAGAATATAAAAATAGGGAGGTATTGCTTCAGTTGTACAAGGTATTGGTGAGACCGCACCTGGAATACTGCATACAGTTTTGGTGTGCATACTTAAGAAAAGGCATACTTGCTCTCGAGTCAGTACAAAGAAGGTTCACTCAGTTAATCCCGGGGATGAGGGGATGGACATATGAGGAGAGGTTGAGTAGATTGGGACTCTACTCATTGGAGTTCAGAAGAATGAGAGGCGATCTTATTGAAACATATAAGATTGTGAAGGGGTTGGATCGGGTGGATGCGGGGAGGATGTTCCCGATAATGGGTGAAACTAGAACTAGGGGGCATAGTCTTAGAATAAGGGGCTGCTCTTTCAAAACTGAGATGAGGAGGAACTACTTCACTCAGAGGGTGGTAGGTCCATGGAATATGCTGCCCCAAAAAGCTGTAGAAGCTACATCATTACATAAATTTAAAACAGAAATAGACAGTTTCCTAGAAGTAAAGGGAATTAAGGTTTACGGGGAGCGGGCAGGAATTTGGACATGAGTCTATGTTCGGATCGGACATGGCCCTGTGGGTAGCGGAGCGGGCCCAGGGGCCGTGTAGCCTGATCCTGCTCCTGTTTCATGTGTCTAATTCTGTTAGATTCAGGAGATAGTCCTGTCATAGTGGATTGGCGGTTAGGATCAGATCAGCCATGATCTTATTGAATGGCGGAGCAGGCTCGAGGGGCCGATTGGCCTACTCCTGCTCCTATTTCTTATGTTCTTATGTTCTTATGAATCAGGAGTGTCTGTTTCCATGTCAGGTGAGTCTGGGCGAGGTATAAGGGTGTTTTCCACCTGAACATCCAGAATTTGGTCCACATGATGTCTCAAAACATTCTCTCCCACATCCACAGTATACACCAGTGGTCCCTCTCTTGTGGATACTGTCCCTGATTGCCACTTTTCCGTCCGGAAATCACGAGCAAGAACTGACTGTCCCACACTGAAGCTTCTTGTTGTCTTAGCATTCAAATGTTTGAACTGTTTGTTCTCTACATCATGACGTACATTCGGTTTAAGAAGGTCCATGCGAGATCTCAGGTTCCTGTTCAGAAACATCATCGCTGGAGTCTGATTAGTGGCTGCGTGTATTGCGTTCCGATAAGCAAAGAGGAAATTGTCTATCTTGTGTTGCAGTGGTAGATTCTCACTGTACATTGCTTTGATGGCCTTCTTGAAAGTCTGTACGAATCTTTCTGCCAAGCCATTTGTAGCTGGATGGTATGGGGCAGATGTGTAATGCTTGATTCCATTTTTCCTCATGAAACCTTGGAATTCATCAGAGACAAATTGTCATCCATTGTCTGTGCAGATTTGTTCTGGTAGGCCATTTCTAGCGAACATGGTCCTCAGAACTGAAATGGTCTTTTCAGATGTGGGTAATTTCATTTTAATGACCTCGGGCCATTTGGAATGTGCATCGACTGCAATCAAGAACATGGAGTCCATGAACGGTCCAGCAAAGTCGATGTGCACATGTTGCCATGGTGATGAGGGCCATTCCCATGGATGGAGAGGGGCTTGTGGTGGTGCGTTCTGGACCTTTTGACATCCTGAGCAGCTCTTTGTCGGGTCCTCGATCTGTTTGTCAATTCCTGGCCACCACACACATCCACGGGCAAGGCTTTTCATCTTTACCGTACATAAGTGGCCTTCATGCAGTTCATCTAGCACTCGGTTACAAAGCTTGGGAGGAATCACAACTCGTGAGCCGCACATCAGTGTTCCCCGACACACTGATAACTGCTCCCTCCTAGCTGAGAATGCTGGAAACAATGAGTCACCATGCGCTGGCCATTCCTTCACAGTGATGTCGTAAACTTTTGACAATGTAGGGTCATTGCGTGTTTCTCTTTCAATGAGGGAGTTTGTCACTGGTAGCTGCTCAACTATTGTTGTGTGAAATACCTCTGCTGAGTCAACTGTTGTAGTTCTCTCAGAGGTCGGCAGTGGTAAACGTGACAAACCAGCGGTGTTGCCATGTTGCTTGGCCCCTTGTATTCAATGTCATACAGGTGAGCCCCTAGGAAGAGTGACCATCGCTGCAGCCGTTGTGCCGTCATCACTGGAACGCCCTTCCTTGGGTTGAAGATTGAAACGAGAGGCTGGTGGTCAGTTAATAGTGTAAACTGTTGACCATACAAGTAGTGGTTGAATTTCTTGACTCCCCACACAAGGCTGAGGGCTTCTCGGTCAATCTGTGCATAATTGCATTCAACTGTAGTCAATGATCTTGAGGCAACAGGGGGCCCTTCAACTGGAGGGAGTAAAAAGAAATGTTGTAGTGGTAGGGGATAGTATCATTAGGGGGATAGATAGGGTTCTCTGCAGTCAAGAGCGTGAGTCCCGAAGGCTGTGTTGCCTGCCCGGTGCCAGGGTTAAGGACATCTCCTCTGGGCTGGAAAGAAACTTGGAGTGGGAGGGGGAGGATCCAGTTGTCATGGTCCATGTTGGTACAAACAACATAGAAAGGACAAGGAAGAATGTTCTGTTAAAGGAGTATGAGCAGCTAGGGGTCAAATTAAAAACCAGAACCTCAAGGGTAATAATCTCTGGGTTATTACCTGAGCCATGAGCGAATTTGGCTAGGATAAATACAATTCAAGAGTTAAATGCGTGGCTCAAAGACTGGTGTGGGAGAAATGGGTTTTGCTTCTTGGGACACTGGCACCAGTACTGGGACAGGAGGGAGCTGTTCCGTTGGGACGGACTCCACTTGGCCAGTGCTGGGACCAGAGTCCTGGCAAATCATATAACTAGGGCTGTAGAGAGGGCTCTAAACTAATTAGTGGGGGGGGGGGAGGTTTCTAGAGAGCAAATAACAGAAATGACAACGGAGAAGGTCATAGACTTAGGTAGCAGTGGGGGAATTAAAAAACAGAACGTGTCAGGAAGGGACAGAAGGTATGGAGTAAAAGGTAAAGTAGTATAAGGGGAAAAAACAGGAACTAAGTGTCACAAAACATATTTCAAAGTTCTTTATCTGAATGCACGTAGCATTCGTAACAAAATGAATGAGTTAACGGCACAAATAACTACATATGGGTATGATCTTGTGGCCATTACAGAAACATGGCTGCAGGGTGACCATGACTGGGAATTAAACATACCAGGTTATTTAACAATCAGGAAGGACAGGCAGGAAGGGAGGGGAGGTGGGGTGGCTATGTTAATAAAGGAAGGAATCACTATAATACAGAGAAATGATATTGGGTCAAAGGAGCAGGATAGTGAAACAGTTTGGGTAGAGATAAGGAATAATAAGGGGAAAAAAACACTAGTGGGCGTAGTCTATAGGCCTCCGAACAGTTGCAACTCTGTTGGACGGAGTATTAATCAGGAAATAGTTGAGGCTTGTAATAAGGGAACAGCTATAACTATGGGGGATTTTAACTATCATATTAACTGAACAAATCAAATTGGGCAGGGCAGCCTTGAGGATGAGTTCATTGAGTGTATTAGGGATGGGTTTCTTGAGCAGTATGTAACTGAACCGACCAGGGGGCAAGCAACCTTAGATTTGGTCCTGTGTAATGAGACAGGATTAATTAAAAATGTCCTAGTAAAGGATCCCCTTGGAATGAGTGACCATAACATGGTTGAATTCCATATTCAAGTAGAGGGTGAGAAGGTTGGATCTCAAACAAGCGTGCTGAGCTTGAATAAAGGAGACTATGAAGGTATGAGAGCAGAATTGATTAGAGTGGATTGGGAAAATAGATTAAAGGGTAAGATGGTACATGATCAGTAGTGTACATTTAAGGAGTTATTTTACAACTTCCAAAAAATATATATTCCACTGAGGAAAAAAGGGTGTAAAAGAAAATATAGCCATCCGTGGCTAAGTAAAGTAATTAAGGATAGTATCCGACTAAAAACAAGGGCATATAAGGTAACCAAATCTAGTGGGAGGATAGAAGATTGGGAAGTCTTTAAAAGACAGCAAAAAATAACTAAAAGATTGATTAAGAAAGGGAAGATAGATTATGGAAGTAAATTAGCAAAAAATATAAAAACGGATAGCAAAAGTTTCTATAGTTATATAAAAAGAAAAAGGGTGGCTAAAGTAAATGTTGGTCCCTTAGAGGATGAGACTGGGAAATTATGGTGGGAAACATGGAGATGGCAAAAACGCTGAGCAAATATTTTGTATCAGTCTTTACGGTAGAGGACACTAAGAATATCCCAACACTGGACAAACAGGGGGCTCTAGGGGGAGAGGAGCTAAATACGATTAAAATCACTAAGGAAGTGGTACTTGGTAAAATAATGGGACTTAAGCTGGATAAATCCCCTGGACCTGATGGCTTACATCCTAGGGTCTTGAGGGAAGTGGCGGTAGGGATTGTGGATGCATTGGTAATAATTTTCCAAAACTCCCTGGACTCAGCAAAGGTCCCGGCAGATTGGAAAACTGCTAATGTAACACTCTTATTTAAAAAGAGTAGTAGGCAGAAGGCTGGAAACTATAGACCTGTTAGCCTAACATCTGTGGTTGGTAAAATGTTAGAGTCCATTATTAAGGAGACAGTAACGGGACATTTGGATAAACATAATTTAATAGGACAAACTCAGCATGGTTTCATAAAGGGGAAGTCATGTTTGACAAATTTGCTTGAGTTCTTTGAGGAAGCAACATACAGGGTGGATAAAGGAAAACCAGTGGACGTAGTGTATTTAGACTTCCAAAAGGCATTTGACAAGGTGCCACACAAAAGATTATTGCTCAATGTAGTTTATGTACCTTTAAGGGGAGAACTACTTTTTATAGCTCCTGTATACTGTAGTACCGGCAGTGACCACACCTGTATATAAACCCTGAGTAGGGATCTGTACGTTTAGTTTTAGAGTAACCCTCATCCAGTAAATACCTGTTGATTGTTCCTGCAGTCTCGTGTCTAGTTATTGAAGGACACACAACATCAAAAATACACGGATCTAACAGTGGCGACGAGGCAGATTCGAACCTACCTGCAACTCTGCATTACCTCCCAGGGATTTGCTCCTGGAGAACAGTGGAAGAAAGTTGAGGCCAGAAGCACGGGCGTCGACCATGAGCAACCGCCCAGTCATCCAGCAGAGATTTGAGCATCGCAGGGGAGGCTGTTGAGAGCTGGGCTTGGTTCGCCAGTCACGGTGGTCCAGCGAAACGGGCTGGCAACAGGTACGGCGCAGACCCTTCCCAGACAGCGGTGGCTAGAGCCGACCGACAGCACAGAAAAGGCCGAGCAGTGTCGATGGGAGAAGAGAGAGGGTAGAGCGCACAGGGCGCAGCCGATGTTCAGGACCGACTGGTGTCGACGGGAGAAGAGAGAGGGTAGAGCGCACAGGGCGCAGCCGGTGTTCAGGACTGAACGGCGTCGACGGGAGAAGAGAGAGGGTAGAGCACACAGGGCGCAGTCGGTGTTCAGGACCGAACGGCGACGACGGGAGAAGAGAGAGAGGCGCGAAGGAAAACGCGCAGAGCGCAGCCGGTGTTCAAGGGATGAGCAGCGTCAGCGGGGAAGAAAGGGAAATGCGCAGAGCGCAGCTGGTGTTCAAGGGCCGAGCAGCCGCAGCGGAGAAGAAGGGAGAGCGCGGGAAATGCCATTTTGAGCCGCAGCGGAGAAGAAGGGAGAGTGCGGGAAAACGCCATTTTGAGCCGCAGCGGAGAAGAAGGGAGAGGGCGGCAAAACGCCATTTTGAGCCGCAAGAAGAAGGGAAAGCACGGGAAAATGCCATTTTGAGCCAGTCTAACCACACCCAGGGATGCCGAAGAGTGGCAGTATCACAGCGTTCGACAATGAAGTCAAAGATTGGACGACATATGTCGAACGCATAGAAGTGTACTGCAAGGCAAATGAAGTGCCAGATGAGAGGAAAGCGCTGGTATTGTTGAGTTCCATGGGTGCAAAAATGTATGGCTTACTGCAAAACTTAGTAACCCCAGAGAAGCCAGTGGACAAGGATTTTGGAAACATAATGTCAATCCTACAGAACCACGTTAACCCCACACCACTGCTGATAGCAGAAAGATTTAAGTTTCACAAAAGGAACCAGCATAAAGATGAAAGTAATGCTGAGTATGTAACAGAACTGCGCAAGCTATCGAAACACTGCCAGTTTGGAACGGGACTAGCAGATACTTTAAGGGACAAGTTTGTGTGTGGGCTTCAAAGTGAAGGAACCCAGAAACGGCTTCTATCAGAAAAGGATCTTACGCTGGACAAGGCTTTCAGCATGGCAGTATCACACGAAGCAGCAGCACGGGGCGCTGCAGAGATACAACGGAGACCGCAAGAATATGGCACAAATGAAATGTCATACGGAACAGTGAAGTGCTATCGCTGTGGCAGAACAACACACGACCATAATGATTGCTGGTTTAAGGACAAAGTGTGCAGACAGTGTGGAAAAGTAGGACACATAGCAAGAGTCTGCAGGTCGGGAAAGAAAACCAGCAGCAAGAAATCTCCACAGGAGAAGTACAAGAAGGTACATAAGGTGACGGAGAGTAGTTCAGACGAACAGAAAAGTGATACAGACTCCGGAAGCAAGGAGCTGGGTTGTCTGAAACTACATAAGGTGATCCAAACGGAGGATCATCAAACTATCTGGGTCACGCTCAAGATAGCTGGAGTCCAAGTGAAAATGGAATTGGACACAGGATCAGCCCTAACAGTCATAAACCGAAGGGACTACAAGCGGCTATTCTCACATATACCCTTGAGAGATACAGAGATTGTCTTGAAGATGTACACGGGGCAAAAAGTCTACCCCAAAGGGAAAATAAGGGTGAACGTTGTATATAACGGCAAGGAAACACCAAAACTGGACCTATATGTATTGCCAGATGGAGGACCACCACTACTAGGACGTGAATGGATCCGGAAGATACAGCGAGATTGGCATTCCATACAAGCACTGACTGTAAATGCCAAAAAGGATGACGACGCCACACCTGGACGACTGTCAAAAATGCTAACTGACGCACAAGAAGTGTTCCAGGAGGGACTTGGAACACTAAAAGGCATAACAGCGATGATCAAAATAGAGGAAAATGCAAGCCCAAAGTTTTTAAGGCCAGACTTATGCGATCCGCCCAGCCGTCGAAGCAGAGCTGGAAGGTTTGGAACGTTCAGGAGTACTGTCCAAAGTGGACTGGAGCGAGTGGGCCACACCCATCGTTCCTGTAATGAAGAGGTCATTGAGTAATACGCCTGGGGAACCAAAGAAAGTTCGCATCTGTGGGGACTTTAAGGTGACAGTGAACCCAGTCCTTCACACGGTACAATATCCGCTTCCGCGGATTGAAGATATTTTCGCCTCGCTATCTGGAGGGAAACGCTTCACTAAGATTGATCTGGCCCAGGTGTACCTGCAAATGGAGGTAGAAGAATCCTCGAAACAGTACCTCACGATCAACACTCATGAAGGTCTCTACCAATACAACCGGCTGGTGTTCGGGGTAGCATCAGCTCCGGCTATTTGGCAAAGGGCAATGGATTAAGTCCTGCAAGGGATTCCAGGGTCCCAGTGTTATTTGGACGACACCCTGGTCATGGGCGAAAATGACAGTGATCACCTTGCCAACCTGGAGCAGGTGCTCACTAGATTGAAGAAATATGGGCTCCGAGCAAATCGTCACAAATGCGAGTTTTTCCAGAAGCAGATCTTGTATTGTGGCCACGTTATTGATGAAGAGGGGTTACATAAGTCCCCTGAAAAGATTGAGGCAGTAGTCAAGGCTCCAGCACCAGAAAATGTGTCACAACTGAGGTCGTTCCTCGGGCTGGTGAACTACTACCATAAGTTCTTGCCGAATTTGTCTACAGTACTACACCCACTGAACACCCTACTGCAAACGGGGGTACCATGGAAGTGGAATGACGAATGTAAACGAGCTTTCCAGAAGTGCAAAGAATTGATCACATCAAAAGAGGTGTTGGCTCATTTCAACCCAGCACTACCAATTCGGTTGGCGTGTGATGCATCACCCTATGGCATTGGAGCGGTGCTGTCGCACAAGTTCCCGGACGGCTCGGAGGGGCCGGTAGCCTTTGCGTCTCGGTCACTAACCTCAGCCGAGCGTAACTACGCCCAGATTGACAGGGAGGCCCTCAGCCTAGTGTGGGGAGTGAAAAAGTTCAACCACTATCTGCACGGGCAGAAGTTCACCTTGCTGACGGACCACCAACCACTTGTCTCCATCTTTAATCCAAAGAAGGGCGTGCCGGTGATGACTGCGCAACAGCTACAAAGATGGTCGCTTTTTCTAGGGGCGCACCAATGTGAAATCGAGTATAAGGGCACGAAACAGCATGGAAACGCTGATGGGCTATCACGCCTGCCACTGCCTACTGCGGAGGAAGCACCAGCAGTGGACCCTGTCGAAATATTTCATTCGACTATAATTGAACGCTTGCCAGTAACTAACGCTGATATAGAGAAGGAGACCCGAAATGACCCGACACTGTCTCGGGTATATGACTTGACGGTGAAGGGATGGCCAATACATGGCGACTCACTGTTGCCAGCATTCTCATCCAGAAGAGAACAGCTGTCAGTATGCCAGGGGACCTTGATGTGTGGATCCCGAGTGGTAATTCCACCCAAGTTAAGGGAGAGAGTGCTCAATGAGCTTCACGAAGGCCATCTGGGAGGGGTGAAAATGAAAAGCCTTGCTCAGGCTTATGTGTGGTGGCCGGGGATCGATCAGCAAATCGAGGACAGGACAAAGAGCTGCTCAGGATGCCAGAAGATCCAAAATGCACCACCACATGCCCCTCTACACCCATGGGAGTGGCCCTCATCTCCATGGCAACGGGTGCATATTGATTTTGCTGGTCCATTCATGGACTCAATGTTTTTAATAGCCATGGATGCGCACTCGAAATGGCCTGAGGTGATCAAAATGTCGTCCACCACCACGGAGAAAACTATTGCAGTCCTACGGACCATAATTGCCAGGAACGGCTTGCCAGAGCAGATTTGCTCTGATAACGGACCACAGTTTGTGTCCGAAGAGTTTCGAAGATTCATGAAAAGGAATGGGGTAAGGCATTACACATCCGCCCCGTATCATCCAGCCACAAACGGATTGGCTGAGAGGTTCGTAGAAACCTTTAAGAAAGCAGTAAGGGCCATGTGCGATGACGACATTCCACTGCAGCATAAGGTGGACAATTTCCTGTTAGCCTACAGAAATGCGACACATGCAGTCACCAACCAGACCCCGGCCATGATGTTCTTTAACCGAAGGTTGAGATCTCGTTTGGATTTGCTCAGACCAAATGTGCGAAGAGATGTTGAGAATAAGCAATTCCAGCACATCAATGAGAAGCCGACAAGGAGCTTCAATGTAGGGCAACCAGTCTTGGCCCGCGACTACCGAACAGAGAAATGGCAACCAGGAACGATATGGACACGGCAGGGGCCACTAATGTACACAGTGGATGTTGGGGAGAACATTGTGAGATGCCATGTCGACCAGATCCTAGAGTCACAGGAATGAGTCAACCCCATGTCTCGCGCACCTGGTGATGAACCCGACATACAGGTGGCATCTACCCCAGAAACAGTAGCATCGGAAGCTGATGAACCAACTGACGACAGGGGGCCTCCGCACCAAGAACAAGACACTCAGGAAAGGCACGATCCAGAAAGGATCAGGAAGCCACCCCAAAGACTGAAATTATAAATGGACTATTTTCAGTTAATGTGCATGTTAAAAGTGTTAATTGTTAAATGAATGTTATGGTACTGTCAATCTAAAAGGGGAGGAATTGTAGTGTGTGTACCTTTAAGGGGAGAACTACTTTTTATAGCTCCTGTATACTGTAGTACCGGCAGTGACCACACCTGTATATAAACCCTGAGTAGGGATCTGTACGTTTAGTTTTAGAGTAACCCTCATCCAGTAAATACCTGTTGATTGTTCCTGCAGTCTCGTGTCTAGTTATTGAAGGACACGCAACATAAAAACACACGGCTCTAACACTCAAGATAAAAAATCACGGGATTGGGGGTAATATTCTGGCGTGGGTGGAGAATTGGCTCTCTAACAGAAAGCAGAGAGTTGGGATAAATGGTTCCTTCTCAGACTGGCAATCAGTAACTAGTGGTGTTCCGCAGGGGTCAGTGCTGGGTCCCCAACTCTTTACAATCTATATTAACGATTTGGAGGAGGGGACCGAGTGTAACATATCAAAGTTTGCAGATGATACAAAGATGGGAGGGAAAGTAGTGAGTGAGGAGGACATAACAAACCTGCAAAGTGACATAGACAGGCTAAGTAAGTGGGCAGAGATTTGGCAGATGGAATACAATACTGGAAAGTGTGAGGTTATGCACTTTGGCAGGAAAAATCATAGAGCAAGTTATTATCTTAATGGCAAGAAACTGGAAAGTACTGTAGTACAAAGGGATCTGGGGGTCCTGGTGCACAAAACTCAAAAAGTTAGTATGCAGGTGCAGCAAGTGATCAAGAAGGCCAATGGAATGTTGGCTTTTATTGCTAGGGGGATAGAATATAAAAATAGGGAGGTATTGCTTCAGTTGTACAAGGTATTGGTGAGACCGCACCTGGAATACTGCATACAGTTTTGATGTCCATACTTAAGAAAAGACATACTTGCTCTCGAGTCAGTACAAAGAAGGTTCACTCGGTTAATCCCGGGGATGAGGGGGTGGTCATATGAGGAGAGGTTGAGTAGATTGGGACTCTACTCATTGGAGTTCAGAAGAATGAGAGGCGATCTTATTGAAACATATAAGATTGTGAAGGGGCTTGATCGGGTGGATGCGGTGAGGATGTTCCCAATGATGGGTGAAACTAGAACTAGGGGGCATAATCTTAAAATAAGGGGCTGCTCTTTCAAAACTGAGATGAGGAGAAACTTCTTCACTCAGAGGGTGGTAGGTTTGTGGAATTTGCTGCCCTCGAAAGCTGTGGAAGCTACATCATTAAATAAATTTAAAACAGAAATAGATAGTTTCCTAGAAGTAAAGGGAATTAAGGGTTACGGGGAGCGGGCAGGAAATTGGACATGAGTCTAGGTTTGGAATGGTCATGGCCCTGTGGGTAGTGGAGCGGGCCCAGGGGCCGTGTAGCCTGGATTCTGCTCCTACTTCTTGTGTTCTAATTCTGTGTTAGATTTCAGGAGATGGTTTTATTCCTGTTCCTGGCTGGGGTGGAGATCGCCTTTACAGAAGGTAAGTACTGTAGAAAATATAGGGACAGAGTGATCTCCTGGAAGAGTTTCGATCGCCTAAATGGGTCGGAGAGGAATTTCCCAGATTTTTTCTCCCAAATTAGCCATTGGGTTTTTTATCTGGTTTTTCGCCTCTCCCGGGAGATCACATGGGTTCGGGTGGGATGGAGAGTGATAGAAGATTTGAGGTTAGGATCAGATCAGCCATGATCTTATTGAATGGTGGAGCAGGCTCGAGGGGCCGATTGGCCTTCTCCTGCTCCTATTTCTTATGTTCTTATGTTCTTATTTCCTTTTTGAAAAACTCACACTTGTCTCGGTTAGCTCGGAGCCCATACTCCCATAACCTGATGAGCACCTGTTCGAGGTTGGAAAGGTGGTCATTGTCATTCTTGCCAGTAATGATGATGTCATCAAGATAACACTGAGTACCTGGGATCCCCTGCAGGACTTGGTCCATTGCCCTTTGCCAGATTGCAGGAGCTGATGCTAGTCCGAATACCAGCCGATTATACTGGTAAAGGCCTTTGTGCATATTTATTGTCAGGTACTTCTTTGATGCATCATCAATTTCCATTTGGAGATAGGCCTGGGCTAAGTCAATCTTTGTGATGCATTCCCCTCTTGACAGGGAAGCAAAGATGTCCTCAATGCGAGGCAATGGGTACTGTACTGTGTGGAGGACTGGGTTAACAGTCACTTTAAAGGCTCCACAGATGCGCACTTTTCTTGGCTTTCCTGGTTTTGTGCTGGAGGTTTTCTTCATCACTGGAACTATAGGTGTGGCCCATTCACTCCAACCCACCTTGGACAGGACCCCTAACTGCTCCAAGTTCTCCAGCTCTGCTTCTACTGAAGGGCGAATTGCATAAGGCACTGGCCTGGCCTTGTGGAACTTTGGATTTGCGTTCTCCTCAATCTTAATTTTTGCTTTCATGCCCTTAAGTGTTCCTATTCCCTTCTTGAACACTTCCTGAGAGTCAGAGAGTATTTGTGACAATCTCTCAGGAGTGGCGTTGCTGTCCTCCTTTGCTGACACAAACAGTGCTTGGATGGTGTGCCAATCCAACTGTATTTTCCTGAGCCATTCGCGTCCCAGCAATGGTGGTCCTCCATTTTCCACTACATAGAGGTTCAATTGTGGTATTTTTTTTTCTTTGTATGTCACTGTCACTTTTATTTTACCTTTGGGGCACACTCTTTGTCCTGTGTATGTCTTTAACAGTACTTTAGTTGGCCTTAGCGGTATGTGTGAAAACAGTCGTTTGTAGTCATGTACAGAGATCACTGTTAAAGCTGAGCCTGTGCCTAACTCCTGCCACTTCTGGAGTAACCCATATTATTCTGTGATCCCCTGTCTCTTTCACACTGTGTAGTTTTAGACAAGCCAAATCCTCTTCCTCTGAGTCTGTGTCACTTTTTCTTTATCTGAACTGTCTTCAGTCACGTGGTGTACCTTCTTGTATCTATCTTTGAAAGGCTTCTTGTTTTCAGTCACTTGATGTACCTTTTTGTTACTCTGTATTGTATCAGTTTTCGGCTTCTTATTTGCTTTGCAGACTCTTTCAATGTGCCCTCGTCTGCCACATTGTCTGCAATCTTTGTCTTTAAACCAACAGTCATTGTGGTCATGTGACATTTTGCCACAGCGATAGCACTTCTTTTCTTGTTTCAGTGACATTTTATTAGTTGAATATTCCAGGGATTTTTGTTGAATTTCTAAAGCGCCACGTGCTGCTGCTTCCATTGATATTGCAATACTTAGAGCCTTCTCCAATGTGAGGTCTTTTTCAGACAGGAGCTTCTTTTGTGTGCTTTCACTTTGCATGCCACACACAAATCTGTCCCTCAATGCGTCTGATAAGCCCACTCCAAATTGGCAATGTTCTGATAATTTGCGCAACTTTGCCAAATATTCAGAAATGCTTTCATTTTTGCTCTGGTTCTGTTTATGGAATTTAAATCTGTCGGCTATGAGCAGTGGTTTGGGGCTTAAATGGTCTTGGAGTGTGTCCACTATTTGTTTGAATGTTTTGTTTGCTGGCTTTTCAGGGGTTAATAAACTACGTAGCAGCCCGTATGTCTTTGCACCCATAACACTCAGCAAAACAGTGGCTTTGTTTTCTGTCTCCACTCCGTTAGCCTCACAGTACAACTTCACTCTTTCAATGTAAGTTGCCCAGTCTTCAATGCTGCTATCAAATGCTGCAACCGTGCCAATCATCGCCATTTTTTTTTCCAAACCCTTTTTTCTTTCTTTACTAGTTAGCTAGCGTCATGCAAGTCCTGTGCACTTTTCACTTGACTTACGTATCCCCTGCTTAGCTTAGCAAGCATGCTCCATTTTCTCTACCTTCTCGCTTCTTTCTTCCAAGTTTCGGTGTCCTCTGGATGCGATGCCAGAATAGGAAGACGTACGTTCATAATTCTCATCGCCAATTTGTTGTGTTTGTACCGCTATACACAACTACATAAAATAATAAAGCAGCAGAGACTGAGAGTAACTTCAAGTGATCTTTACTGGGTAACTGGAACTTCGGCACTGACTTAACAAATCGATATGCGTCTGTTATATACGCTCGCAACTAAGGATGTACATCTGCAAAACAAAGTAGTCCCTTCAATGTTGTATACATAACAGCTTATCTCTGGTTCTTTCAAATAATCAGTTTCAACTGCAAACCAATATGGTGGGAATATTGTGTTTAATCAGAGTTTAAGACGGAATATAACACACTAGTTGTACAGCAAAAACATACGACCCTGACAAACAGCTGGTTCTGGTCCCGATCGGACAGACGGCAGGCGTGCGCGAACAGTTCTCTGGCTTATGGCCTTTCTTCCTCTCATCTAGAACCTCTAAGAATGGGTCTACTCCTGGAAGAGTGTTAGACCAGCCCCCTCTTGTATGGCTCTCCCCTCTACTGTCTATGCTAAGGGCTTTACAGGTCTTTCTCTTATACCCTTTTTTAGGGGTGGGCCTGGTATGGAATATTGACAAGACCATCTGACCTGTAAGGGTCATTGAGAAGCCTGGCCCTCTGCTGGCCCCAATGGTGGCTCTTCCCATGTAAATCCATTTATTTGACGACTACTACTACTACCATGGCTGATGTAGATGTAGAGCAGCAACTATAATTTTACATTAAGTTAAGCCAGATAATTGCGACAGGAGTAGCGGAGTGGCATCTGATGCCTCCTTCATATTTGTGAGCCGGGCATCGAGTCGTTGTATGTTCCATGGTCTGTTCTGGGTGGCCACAGTCTCGCACTGGAGAGTTTTTAATTCTCCACTTGCGCGTCGCGTATCCGCATCTGCCACGGTTTGTGCGGATGCGGTTTAAGGTTTGCCCATAAGCTTTGTGGAAGATCGAAGCCAGGGACTTTCCAAGCATCATCAGTGTTAAGTCTGTGGGTTGTATTATAAATAATCACAGACTCCACTGTTAACAAAATAAAACACGTCTTTACTATTCAGAGGCTCGGGCGATTCTGCCCTAGTTAACGTATCACAACCCTTATATACTGGTGTGGTCACTATTGGTATTACAGTATACATGAGCCAACAAATAGTGCCACACCGAAAGTAGTGCTCTTAAAGGCGAACGGTTACATTCTATAGTTCCCTTAAAGGTAAACGGTTACATACACAACACTCCTCCCTTTTTAGCTTATTACTTACAGAATCCCCTTTAAACATACAATCTTCAACTTCATATAACAGTTTACAGATATACTCTCGATGGAGTCAACGTCATATAGCAGTTTACATGTTTAGTCTCTGTGGAGGTTTCCGGATCCTCTCTGGATAACGCCGAAGTGGTGTCGTCATTCCTAGCGGCCCAGTAGGGGTGCCTGGCAAAATCGATTCAGCTGGAACAACAGTGTCAGGTTCATCTGAATCCAATGTTACTAGATCAGCAGTAGGTGTTCTAGGTATTTCAGTTTCAACATTACTCGGGTCAGGTGGTGAAGTCGAGTGCTCATTTGTGGCGGACTCTATGAGCTGGTCAACATGGCGCCTTATTACATTGTCCCCAATGTTCACCGTGTACATCAACGGGCCTAGCCTTTTTTTAATAGTTCCAGGCTGCCATTTTTCTGTACGATAGTCCCGGGCCAAAACTTGTTGCCCCATCTTGAAAGACCTAGTTGCCCTGTCATTGATGTTCTGGAATTGCCGGTTCTCCACGTCCCTTCTGACATTGGGTTTAAGTAGATCCAGCCGGCATCTTAAGCGTCTGTTAAAAAACATCATTGCGGGAGTTTGATTTGTGACCGCATGTGTTGCATTTCGGTATGCCAACAAAAAACTGTCTACCTTATGTTGTAGACTTATGTCTTCATTACTCATGGCCTTTACGGCCTTCTTGAAGGTCTGGACGAACCTTTCAGCCAACCCATTGGAGGCGGGATGGTATGGGGCTGATGTGTAATGTTTAACCCCATTGCTCTTTAGGAATTTCTTGAATTCCTCGGACACAAATTGTGGTCCGTTATCGGAACAGATCTGTTCCGGCAGGCCATTCCGAGCAAACATGGTTCTTAACACCGTGATGGTTTTCTCCGTCGTGGTGGTGGTCATTTTAATTACTTCCGGCCACTTGGAGTGGGCATCTACCGCTATCAGGAACATCGAGTCCATAAATGGACCAGCAAAGTCGATGTGTACTCTTTGCCAAGGAGATGAGGGCCACTCCCATGGGTGCAGAGGAGCCGGTGGTGGTGCGTTCTGAACCCTCTGACATCCTAGGCAATTCTTGGTGATCTCCTCTATGTTCCCGTCAATGCCTGGCCACCACACAAATGCTCTCGCTAAATTCTTCATCTTTACTCCACCCAGATGTCCTTCGTGCAGCTCCTTGAGTACTTTCTTTTGGAGTTTGGGCGGAATCACCACTCTCGACCCACACATTAGGGTTCCCCGGCACACCGACAGTTGTTCTTTCCTCTGCGAGAATGCCTGCAGTGTTGGTTCGCTCTGTGCTGGCCATCCCTTCACCGTTAAGTCATAGACTCGTGAAAGAGTCGGGTCATTCCTTGTCTCCTTCTCAATCATTGAGTTTGTTATCGGCAGACATTCCACAATGGACGAGTGGAACAACTCCACTGGGTCCCCTGTACTCGCTTCTTCTACTGTCGGCAATGGTAAGCGTGATAACCCATCGGCATTTCCGTGTTTTGTTGACCTTTTGTACTCAATGTCATACTGGTGTGCCCCAAGTAAGACTGACCATCTTTGTAGCCTTTGTGCTGTCATGTTGGACACGGCCTTGTTCGGGTTAAATATGGACACCAACGGCTGGTGGTCTGTCAGCAATGTGAACCTCTTACATTGCAAGTAATGGTTGAATTTCTTCACGCCCCACACAAGACTGAGGGCCTCCCTGTCTATCTGGGCGTAATTTCGCTCCGCGGTTGTCAAAGATCGGGACGCGAAAGCCACTGGCCTTTCCGAGCCATTTGGAAGCCTGTGCGAAAGTACTGCTCCAATTCCGTACGGTGAAGCATCACACGCCAGCCGAAGAGGTAATGCTGGGTTGAAATGAGCCAACACTTCCTCGGAGGTAATCAACTCCTTGCTTCTGCGAAAAGCCTTTTTGCACTCCTCACTCCACTTCCATGGTGTCTCCTTTCGCAACAGCTCATTCAGTGGATGCAGCACCGTGGACAAATTTGGTAGGAACTTGTGGTAGTAATTGATCAACCCCAAGAATGATCTTAACTGTGACACGTTCCCTGGAGCGGGAGCCTTCACGACCGCTTCTATCTTCTCCGGTGATTTATGTAGTCCCTCGCGGTCAATGATATGACCGCAGTATGAGATTCGTTTTTGGAAAAACTCACACTTATTGCGGTTAACCCTAAGGCCATACTCCTTTAACCTGATGAGTACCAGTTTCAAATTCGTGAGGTGTTCCTCTTCATCCATTCCCGTGATTAGGATATCATCCAAATAGCACTGCGTGCTTGGAATTCCTTGTAACACCTGTTCCATGGCCCTCTGCCAAATTGCTGGTGCCGAAGCCACTCCAAAGACCAGTCTGTTATAACGGTACAAACCTCTGTGGGTATTGATAGTTAGGTATTGGCGTGACTCTTCCTCAACCTCCATCTGCAAATATGCCTGAGCTAGGTCTATCTTCGTGAAGTGTTTTCCTCCAGCCAACGAAGCGAAAATATCTTCAATCCTTGGCAGCGGGTATTGCACCGAATGAAGCACTGGGTTCACTGTGATCTTGAAATCCCCGCAGATACGGACCTTCCCCGGTCCCCCTGGCTTACTACTTGGTGAGGATTTCATGACGGGTACAATGGGCGTGGCCCACTCACTGTAGTCTACTTTTGACAGAACCCCTGATCGTTCAAGTTCTTCTAGTTCTGCCTCCACTGCTGGTCGTATTGCATACGGTACCGACCTGGCCTTACAAAACTTTGGGCTTGCATGTTCTGCAATCTTAACCCTTGCTTTAATACCTCGCAGCTTACCCAGCCCTTGTTGGAATACTTCTTTCGCTTCATCTAATATTCGGGACAACCGTTCAGATTTGACGTCCTCTTTCTCGTGCTCCACCGACATGGCGTTTAGCTCATGCCAATCCATCTTTATTTTTCGGATCCACTCCCGTCCTAGAAGTGGTGGACCTCCCTCAGGCAGTACATACAGATCCAGACGGCGGTAATTTTTGTCTTTGTATCGCACATTAACTCCTGCCTTCCCAATAGGGAATACTTTGTGTCCTGTGTATGTCTGTAGTACTAATTCTGTATTCCGTAGTGGAATATGTTTGAAAAACTTTTTATAGTCATGCTTATTCATGACCGTCAATGCCGATCCCGTGTCTACTTCCATTTTGACTTTGGCCTTTTCAATCCGCAGCGTCATCCAAATGGTTTGTCTGTCAGCTTCGTTGTTCACGTTGTGAATTTTTAGACTGTCCAGTCCCTTGTATTTGAAGTGTGAGTCGGACTTTTGTTCCCTTGGACTCTTCTTGTACCCTTTTTTTGCGGACTCCCTCTTGTTGTCCGTCATTCTTGACCGGCATACTTTTGCTATGTGCCCGATCCTGCCACATTTCCTACATTCTTGGTTCTTAAACCAGCACTGATTCTGGTCGTGCGTTGTCTTTCCACAACGGTAGCATTTGGAAGTGCTTGCAGTAATTTGATCCTTCAGCACTGCTACGATCTCTTCGAAGGTCTGGTCCACTGGTTTAACTGGTGCTATTAGATGTTTCAAGAGCCCGTATGTTTTTGCTCCCATCGAATTTAACAAAGTTATTGCCTTGTCGTATATGGCTACGCAATATATTCCTATGCATTCCCCATACGTGGCCCTGTCTTCTATTTCAGCATTAAAATCATTAATATTTCCTCGCTTAGGCATCTTCTTCTCTTTCCGAGAACAGCACAAGTATTTCTTTACTTATTATTAATTTTCTTCTCTTCTTGAGAACACCACAAGTATTGCTTTACTTATTTCTTGTTTCTGAAAATTCTAATTAATTTTCTAAGATGGCGGTTTCCCGCTTCTGCCTTCTTCCCCTGCGGTTTTCCCGTGAAAAATGGCGGCTTTCCCGCGCTTCTCGCTCTCCCCGCCCACTTCAATGGCGGTTTTCCCGCGCTTGACGGTCTTCGCCCGTCCCCCGACGCTGTCTTTCAGCCCGAGTGCGGCTCTTATCAGCGGATGCGATTGATGGCCCGGCTGCGCCTCGCACTTGAAAGCGGCCCCCGGCCTCTGGCTCACCCGCTCGCGCGGATCTTGCTCGCTCCCTCCCGGGCTCTGGCTTACCCGCTCGCGCGTTTCACCGCGGCTCTTATCAGGGATTGCGATCGCCCTTATCTCCCGATCGGTGGCACTGTCTTTGCAGCCAACGCTGCGGCTTACCCACGAGGTTATGGAGGCTTCAGGGTCCTAATGCCTGTCGCTTCCAGCCTGTCGGTTCCAGACTGGTGAGGATTGAAACCTCTCTTCAACGTCCTGTCTTCGGACGAAGCCGCCGTGGAACAACTGCCGCAGGGTTCGAATCCTGACTCGTCGCCAATGTTAAGTCTGTGGGTTGTATTATAAATAATCACAGACTCCACTGTTAACAAAATAAAACACGTCTTTACTATTCAGAGGCTCGGGCGATTCTGCCCTAGTTAACGTATCACAACCCTTATATACTGGTGTGGTCACTATTGGTATTACAGTATACATGAGCCAACAAATAGTGCCACACCGAAAGTAGTGCTCTTAAAGGCGAACGGTTACATTCTATAGTTCCCTTAAAGGTAAACGGTTACATACACAACAATCAGGGTTGACTATTATTCGACGGTTGGTCTATTGCAGCCAAGCCTGACCTGCCCTTATTGGAGGTAATCCAGATGATAATTGGGAACAGTGTTGAATCTGAAGTCCAGCGTTGATTTTACCATTTAATATGCTTTGTATGAATCAAAAAACATAAGGGAAATTCAAATGTAAGATAATACATATAAGATTCTGAGGGGGCTTGACAGGGTAGATGCAGGGAGGATGTTTCCCCTCATGGGGGAATCTAGAACCAGGGGGCACAGTTCCAGAATAAGGGGTCGCCTATTTAAAACGGAGCTGAGGAGGAATTTCTTCTCCCAGAAGGTCGTAAATCTTTGAAATTCTCTACCCCAGAGAGCTGTGGAGGCAGAGCCATTGAATGTATTCAAGGCGGAGATAGACATATATTTGAGCTACAGGGGAGTCGAGGGTTATGGGGAGCGGGTGGGAAAGTGGCGTTGAGGCCAAGATCAGATCAGCCATGATCTTATTGAATGGCAGGGCAGGCTCGAGGGGCCGAATTTCTTATGTTCTTATGTTCCTAAACCAAGGTGCCCAATGGCACATCGAGTTCTTTGTCTCAACTTTCAGCTGAAAACCCTCCCCTAAGGGGTCTCATGCTTTTCCCTCATATGTCTTTCCTGTTTATACATTCTGAAGGCCCATCCATCTGAATTCCTCTTATCTCTTCTGTCCTTATCCACCCAAGTTTGGAGTCCAACATGCCATTCTCGGCCTTCAGATGTTCGTAGCTGCTTGTTATCAGTTATCTATGTTCAAGCTGTTCATGCAGATTTAGCTGTGCAGAACGAAGTATTTCATTCCATTATCAGGCTATTGTACCATGGAATGCATCATTAAATTCCCAAAGATGTCCTCTAATCTATTCTCATACACTGGTTAACTTACACATTTTAAAGCAGCTTTGTTAAGCAAAGTCAAAATGCTAACTTAGCATTATAATATGGTTATTAATAATAATGGAAGAAACATAGGCGTTGAGCCTTAGTTAGTCAAATTAACTATATATAAAACAAAATCGAAATCCTAACTTACAAACAGCAGATAGCTAGCCTGGAAACAAGGTCCTATATGACCGTCATGCTGCAGAATGTTATAACATCTGCAGGGAACCAAAAACATAAGCAAATTCTAAGCATCTATCCAGCTATTCTGAAGAGACACTTTTGTCTCAATTTCTGATACAATCATCTAAACACAGTATTATTCGCGTCACAATTTCATTCGCATAACCACATACATTTTAGGTCCCCTAATTTCTAACACAGCTGTATAGGGGAGGAGGAGGAAGATTGGGAAGGCAATAGTGGTAGGGGATTCGATAGTTAGGGGAACAGACAGGCGTTTCTGTGGCCGTAGACGTGATTACAGAATGGTATGTTGCCTCCCTGGTGCCAGGGTCAAAGATGTCACTGAGCGAGGACTGGAGAATTGCAAATGTTACACCATTGTTTAAAAAAGGGTGTAAGGATAAACCCAGCAACTACAGGCCAGTCAGTTTAACCTCGGTAGTGGGGAAGCTTTTAGAAACGATAATCAGGGACAAAGTTAACAGTCACTTGGACAAGTGTGGATTAATTAAAGAAAGCCAACACGGATTTGTTAAAAGCAAACCGTGTTTAACTAACTTGATCGAGTTTTTTCATGAGGTAACAGAGAGGGTTGATGAGGGCAATGCGGTTGACGTGGTGTATATGGACTTCCAAAAGGCGCTTGATAAAATGCCACATAATAGGCTCGCCAGCAAAGTTGAAGCCCATGGAATAAAAGGGACAGTGGCAGCATGGATACAAAATTGGCTAAGTGACAGGAAACAGAGAGTAGTGGTGAACGGTTGTTTTTTGGACTGGAGGAACATATACAGTAGCATTCCCCAGGGGTTGGTACTAGGACCACTGCTTTTCTTGATATATATTAATGACTTGGACTTGGGAGTACAGGGCACAATTTCAAAATTCACAGACGACACAAAACTTGGAAGTATAGTGAACAGTGAGGAGGATAGTGATAGACTTCAAGAAGACATAGGCAGGCTGGTGGAATGGGCAGACACGTGGCAGATGAAATTTAATGCAGAAAAGTGCGAAGTGATACATTTTGGTAGGAAGAATGATGAGAGGCATTATAAACTAAAGGGTACAATTCTAAAGGGGGTGCATGAACAGAGAGACCTGAGGGTATATGTATACAAATCATTGAAGGTGGCAGGGCAGGTTGAGAAAACAGTTAAAAAAGCTTATGGGATACTGGGCTTCATAAATAGAGGCATAGAGTACAATAGCAAGGAAGTTATGATGAACCTTTATAAAACACTGGTTCGGCCTCAACTGGAGTATTGTGTCCAATTCTGGGCACCGCACTTTAGGAAGGATGTGAAGGCCTTAAGGAGGGTGCAAAAAAGATTTATGAGAGATTCCAGGGATGAGGGACTTCAGATACATGGATAGACTAGAGAAGCTGGGGTTGTTCTCTTTAGAGCAGAGAAGGTTAAGAGGAGATTTGATCGAGGTGTTCAAAATCAGGAATGGTCTAGACAGAGTAGAGAGAAACTGTTCCCATTGGCGGAAGGATTGAGAACCAGAGGACACAGATTCAATGTAATTGTCAAAAGAACCAAAGGCGACATGAGGAAAATCTTTTTTACGCAGCGAGTGGTTAGCATCTGGAATGCACTGCCTGAAAAGGTGGCAGAGGTAGACTCAATCGTGGCTTTCAAAAGGGAATTGGATAAGTACCTGAAAGAAAAAATTTGCAGGGCTACAGGGATAGGGCAGGGGAGTGGGACTAGCTGAAGTGTTCTTTCAGAGAGCTGGTACAGGCTCGGCGGGCCGAATGACATCCTTCTGTGCTGTAACTATTTTATGATTCTATGATTCTAAGTTCAGACTGTTATATTTGGATTAAATAGGGTTACATAGCATATACGGCACAGAAACAGACCATTTGGCCCAACCAGTCCACTCTGGCATTTATGCTCCACATGAGCCTCCTCCCGTCTTTCCTCATCTAATCTATCAACATAGCCCCCTATTCCCTTTTCCTTCATATGCTTGTCTAGCATCCCCTTAAATGCATCCATACTATTCGCTTCAACCACACCTTGTGGTAGCGAGTTCCACATTCTCACCACTTTTTAGGTAAAGAAGTTTCTTCTGGATTCCTTATTGGATTTCTTGATGACTATCTTATATTGATGGCCTCTAGTTATGCTCTTCCCCACAAGTGGAAACATTCTCTGTATCCACACTCTCAACATTTTTCATAATTTTAAAGACCTCTATTAAGTCACCCGTCAGCCTCTTTTTTCAAGAGAAAAGAGACCCAGCCTGTTCAACCTTTCCTGATGTGTATACCCTCGCATTTCCAGTATCATCCTTGTAAATCTTCTCTGAACCCTCTCCAGTGCCTCTATATCCTTTTTATAATATGGCAAACAGAACTGTACGCAGTACTCAAAGTGTGGTCTAACCAAGGTTCAATACAGGTTTAGCATAGCTTCCCTACTTTTCAATTGTATCCCTCTAGAAATAAACCCTAGTGCTTGGTTTGCTTTTTTTATGGTCTTGCTAACCTGTGTCATAACCTTTAGTGATTTGTGTATTTGTACTCCTAGATCCCTTTGTTCCTCTACCCCACCTAGACTCGCACCTCCAATAAGTGACCTCCCTATTGTTCCTACCAAAATGTAATACCTCACATTTATCTGTGTTGAACTTCATTTGCCAATAATATGCCCATTCTGCAAGTTTATTAATGTCCTCCTGTAACTTGTTGCAGTCCTCCTCAGTATTGACTATGCCCCCCAATTTGGTGTCATCCGCAAATTTAGAAATTGAGTTTTTGATTCCAAAATCTAAACCGTTAATATAAATTGTGAACAACAGTGGTCCCAGCACTGATCCTTGTGGAACACCACTACTCACCTTCTGCCACTGTGAAGAGATACCCTTTACTCCTACTCTCTGCTTTCTGTCCTGAAGCCAGCCAGCAACCATTCAGCTACTTGTCCTCTGACTCCGCATTCTCTGACCTTGTTCATCAGTCTATTATGGGGTATCTTATCGTAGGCCTTTTGAAAATCTAGATAAATTACATCTACTGCATTAACATTGTCTACTCTCTCTGTTACCTCTTCAAAAAATTCAATAAGTTTGGTCAAGCAAGATTTTCCCTTTTGAAATCCATGCTGACTATTCATTATTATACTTTTGGTTTCTAGATGTTCTTCTATTTTCTCCTTTAATAGGGATTCCATTATTTTTCCTACCACCGATGTTAAGCTGACTGGTCTATAATTCCCTGGACATGTTCTATCCCCTTTCTTAAATATCGATATTACATTAGCTATCCGCCAGTCCTCTGGCACTACATCTTTTTTAACGAATTATTAAATATGTGTAGTAATGCCTCTGCTATCTCTTCCCTAGATTATTTTAAAATGCGTGGATACAATCCATCCGGACCAGAGGTTTTATCCTCTGAGTTTAATTAATTAATATAATATATCTCCTTTTTTATTTTAAATGCATTTATCCCATTATTAATCTCATCATCCAATGTCATGCCCACCTGTTCTATCTCCCTGGTAAATACCTGTGGTATTATCCTGTCTATCCCTTAATGGCCCTATTCTCATCCCAAACTTCCTTTTTTTATTGATGTGCCTGTAAAATATTTTACTATTTTGTTTTATGTTCCTTGATAATTTAATTTCATAGTTCCCCTTTGCCTCCCTAATTGCTTTTGTGATTTCTCTCCTAATCTTTTCATATTCTCTCTTATCATGCACTCCCCTGCTGTCCATGTACTTAATGTATGCCTCTTTCCTTACCCTCAATTATTCCCTTATGGCTTTATTCATCCATGGAGTCTCATTATTGCTTAGTTTGTTCTTTTCTTTTAGCAGAATATATTTTTCCTGCACTCTGTTGAACACCGTTTTAAATGTTTCCTATTGCTGTTCTACATCGTTGTTTGCCAATATTGTTGCCCATTTTGTTTTCCCAAGTTCTATTCTCAGCCCCTCAAAACCAGCTTTTCTCCAATCTATTAACTTGGTTTTTGTCATACTTATGTCCTTCCCAATTATCATCTTAAAACATATTTTATTATGATCACTATTGTCTAGATGTTCCCCTACTTTTACTTCTCTTATCTGCTCTGGTTCATTCCCCATTACTAAATCCAATAGCGAATCCTCCCTTGTTGGGCTTTTTACATATTGGGTTAGAAAGGAGTCTTGTACAAATTGTAGGAACTCCATTCCCTTATCCCCTTTACCTACGTCTTCTGTCCAATTAATATCGGGGTTGTTGAAATCCCCCATGATTATTATTCTGTGTTTTTTACTCAATTCCCTAATTTGTCTGCATATTTCTTCCTCCACTATTAGGTGGTCTGTAGACTACGCCTATTAGTGTGATTGATCCTTTATTATCTTTTATCTCTATCCATATGGATTCTATTTTTGTCTTGCTGATATCTGTGTCACTTTTTTCTACTGCCATTATGTTATCCCTAATAAGTACAGCTACTCCATCTCCCCCTTTTCCCTCCCTATCTTTTCTAAATATGTTATACACTGCAATGTTTAATTCCCAGTCCTGATTTTTCAGTAGCCACGTCTGAGTAATCCATACTATGTCTGGTTCCTCGCAATGCATGATTGCCTCCAGCTCCCCTGTTTTATTACGGACACTGTGTGCATTGCTGTACAGAGAGTTTAACTCATTTTTAATAGAATTTCCTCTCACTTTATGTTTAACCATCTTTTTAGACTCCTGTTCTATAACTCTATTTATTCCCTTCCCATCAATATCCTCCCTTACTTTATTCTTTCCTATGCTCTCTTTTCCTGTTTTGTTTATATTTAGGCTGGTTACATTGCTTGTAGATCCCTCCCCCCATCTTACTAGTTTAAAGCCTTTGCCACCTCCCTACTTACCCTTTCCGCTGGGATATGGGTCCCATCCCTATTCAAGTGGAGCCCGTCCCGTTGGTACAGTGCCTTCCTGTCCCAGAACTGGTGCCAGTGTCCTATGAAAAGGAACCCCTCTTTCCCACACCAACCCTTTAGCCACATGTTAATTCTCCTGATCTGTCTGCTTCTATGCCAATTTGCATGTGGCTCGGGCAATAATCCAGAGGTTATTACCCTTGCAGGAAGAAATAATTGTTTGGAGATTCACCATTTATTTCAAGTGGTTATATGTTTCACACAGTTAGCTTGGGGAGTTGCCCTGCTAAACCAATGTACCTGAAGAAACTATCACAGTTAATGTGAGCATAATGTAGTACTGCAAAGTTGTCCTATTTATTCTTACTACCCTTGGGAACTGCAAAGTCAGTGTATGATTAACAACGACTTCATGTAATTACATCAGTGGCATTACAATTATCACTAATCATGGAATTACAGCACAGAAGGAAGCAAATGAACCTATCTTACCTTGTGCGCCTTTCTGCATCTGGAGCTGTTCAAACCAATCCCTTTCCCTGTATCCATTATACTTTTGAAAAATTATAATTAGACATGCAGATGTCATGCATATTAAAAAAAAAACAGCTGGATATCAGATGCAGTCATTCAATGTATCTACAAGTGACATAAATGTGGAACAGAAAAAACAAGCTGCAACCTAAAAAAAGACTGTATCATCCTTAGAGACAACACTCAAAACAGCTTTTCTACCAAGCAGTCTAATGTGATTTTCTCCAGCTCTCCACTTTTTTTCCCAAGCTCGCAAGTATTTTCTTATCATGTAAATAGCTCCCAAAATTATATTAATTTTATTATTCTTATTCATTAAGCAAGATATTGAACTAAAGGAGATGTGGTTCATCTTCTTTTGACTATTTTAAAATATTTTAAATTTTGTTACAGCTTTTTAGAAATGTATATCATAATTCAGCATTAACTGATAAATTAATCAAATGTAGTTATTTAAGGTATTCGTAATGAATTTTGACTATGGGAATGTTCATTATCGAAAGACAGTTCTCATTAATCTCGTTCTCTTAAATGTGGATTGTTGCTACGTTACTTGTTGCGCTCGGATTCTTTGACTTTTTACGTTGCAATTTGAAAATGTCCCAAACCTCAGTGGAAACAAAATAATACGTAAATCCATCGAGGCAGCAGTTTATATTGGCTATGCAGGTTGACACCTGAAGGAATAAGTTTGCATGCTGTATACAGTATTTTTTAAGCAGTGGTGACCATTGAAGAGAGTATCCAATGTGTACAGGCGTAAAGCAAACGACAAAGATGATAGCACTTGCAGCAATAATTCGTATGGTTTTTACTGTGCTGAACTCTCCTGAATCTGTCATGTTACTTTGCCTTAGTGCTTGGATGATTTGAACTGAGCAAAAGGTCACAATGATCAGTGGGATCATGAATCCCACTACGAACAGGGAAACAGTGACAGAATAATCATTTTCAAGCAATGCTTGTTTGAAGCAAAGTATTTTCTCTTTGGTTGGCTGGTGATAATATTTATGGTAGACGAGTACATTCCCCAAACTTGTGATAATCCAGACTGCAGCACACACAAATGCTGCTTTCTTTGGAGATCGCAATGCCTTTGCCCTAAAAGGATGCTTTATTGCAATGTATCGATCAACACTTATGCAAGTAATGATAAATATGCTGGCGTACATATTCACAAAGTACAGAGATTCAACAAATACGCAGAGCGGAATGCTGTTCCTGGACCACTCCTTATCGCTCAATATTTTGAAAGGCAAGGAAGAAAGGAGCGCGATATCAGACAAAGCCAAGTTTACCACATAGATAGTGGATTCTGTCCATTTCCTTAATTTCCAGCAGAATGCCCACAAGGCCAATATGTTGACTATTAATCCAATGATGAAAGTAGGAATGTAGACCACAAACTGAAAAAGCTCAACACCCCTACCGACATCAGTGCTACAGTTCATGTTTGCACTCTGATTCTGCTGTAAGAGAACAAAATAGATCATCAGTGGAACCGAATCTGCAGAAGGGAACACAAACCTGATACAAACATGTTTCTGGTAACTCCTTTTGGATTCATACTTAATTTTGAGTCAATTACGATGGTGACAGCTTGTTTTTTTCCTGCTCTCCATCGACATCAGGAGCAATACAAAAGCATTTGAAGATCCATAGTTTATGTACCAGTCCTCTGTTTTTCCTTCTCCCTTCAGATTGCACTTCTGGAACAGTCTCCTTGAATCTTACTTTTCTATTTCTGGTCACCTTGCCCATATATTTTGTTTCTCACTGGAAGCTAAGTTTCACCTTTTTCTGCATCTTCCCCTTCCTAATTTTCCTCTTACATCGTCTACTCCAACTTTTGATCTGAAGGTGATACAAGCGCTGATGTCCTTGCCTACTTGGCATCCTATGGTCAAAAATACATATCCTTCATCTCACTGAATTTATCCTCTGTCTCTGCCACTCTTCTAACCATAATGATTTCTAGGTTTTCAAAGCAAATCACTTCAACTCTAACTTTCCCTCTCCTAAACCCACTTGGCAGCTTCAGTATTCACCATCAGCAATTCCTCCACCTCTCCTCTTCCACTGAGCAGGCCAGCACTAATGCAGACCCATTTGCTATTTGCTAAGCAACTCATCTATCAGCAAACCCGTGTCAGTAATTGCCCTGGTAATTCAGCTAACCTTTTTCTCATCGTCAATCTTTACTTTTACATGGTATCTGTGTTATGTGACTAATGGCTCAGATTTACTGCTAAATGCCCTGCAACAGATACATTGGCCCCGATGTTTACTGGGGCGGATTTTGTGAGCCGGGGAAGGAGTTTTGGCCCCTGCTGCCGTGCAGTTTTAACCTCACAGCATGCCTCTATTTTTTTGAAGCCGGTTCCCCATCTGGAATCCAGACTGATTGACTGGCTTGGCTCCCTGTCGGGCGGGGAATGCTCTGGAGGAGAACGCTCTGGAGGAGGCCGCAGGCCAGGAGTAAGTAGGAAGCCGGCAGCTAGGTTAGTGGTAGCGTGGAGCAGGACCGATCTCTGATCCTGGGGAGGGTTCGATTCCCATCCCAGCGGATGGGGGGTGAGGTTCGATCACAGGGGTGTTTTTGGATGGGGGGGCGGTATATCTGATGGCAGGCAGGTAAACTTGGTGGGCTGGGAGGAAGCACTCCTGCTCCTCCTGGCCCACAAGCAGTGCTGTAAAGGCACTTAATTTTTCGACTAAGCAGTTCTCGCCTCCCTTTAGCTGCCGGGTTTCCCAAGGCCCAGGAAACCTGGCTGGCCAGGGTTAAACCTGCAAGATACGTTAAATCTGAGGCATGCAGCCTCACTATGATATTTAAATGACCAACCAGCGCCCTGGGAGTGGTTTTGTTGCCCGCCCCCCACCCCTGTCCTGCCTCTGTTAAAGCCAGAAGTGGGTGGGTTTGAGGCAGATCGGGGTCAGGTTTGAGATTTTTAAAATTTTCACTTCTCGGTCAACCCAAACCCACTTGTTTTTGGGGGTGAAAATTCCACCCGCTGCACACCCCCCCCATTCAGTCCAATTGCCTTTTCCTATTTCCAAATGCTGCTTTCATTTTTTTTGACCTTTTATCTCAGTAAGGTTTTGTGAAATGTTTCATACCTCACTCTACCTTTTCCATTGGATTTGCTAGTACTTTGGCTCTCCTTCAAAGCTTCTGGACAATGTGTAGCTTAATTGCAATAAAATAAATGTCATAATTGTCCAGAAGTCAATTTGCTACTCCAAATCTAAGTTGCCGCCTGTCCCTTTAAAATAGTGTGAATTTCAGACACAGCATAGCAACTGAGAAAGGCCAGTTTAGCATGTTACCTGTGAGCAGCATTAAGGGAGGAGGGTATTTTGAAGTCAATTCCCTTTACATGCAATCTCGGGTGCAATATCTCTGGTCCTGCCCAACACATGATTGAAAATGCATATCAAACACAAATGAGGGAGAGGCTAGGTGCAATTAATCTTTGCCCCCCTCTCCTCTCCCTAACACTCTGGAAATAGATGCACACAGGGTATTAATGGAGGAAAATTGGCCTCACGGTTTCTTTCTGTATGCTGCAGGTCTAAAGCAGCCATCACTTCTCATTTATAATAACTCACCATTAGTTTTCCGTCATCTACTGGAATTTTTGGCCTCACTATCTCTTTTGACCTTGAATAGAATTATTATACCTTCTTATCCTCTTTCATGTCGAACACTGGTTTTCACTGCAACTGCTCTTTTTTTAAGAAACAAAAGTGCATCCAAGACTTGAATAGTGCTCTCATATGGAGGGAGGCTCTTTTAGCAGCTCCCTTGTACTTCTGGGCAGAATAAATGGAAAGGCGTGCTATTTGATAAGTGGTCCCTCTCTCACCTCTAGCCTTCATAAGAACATAAGAACATAAGAAATAGGAGCAGGAGTAGGCCAATCGGCCCCTCGAGCCTGCTCCGCCATTCAATAAGATCATGGCTGATCTGATCCTAACTGCCAATCCACTATCACAGAACCATCTCCTGCATCTAACAGAATTAGACACACGAAATAGGAGCAGGATCAGGCTACACGGCCCCTGGGCCCGCTCCGCTACCCACAGGGCCATGACCGATCCGAACCTAGACTCATGTCCAAATTCCTGCCCGCTCCCCGTAACCCTTAATTCCTTTTACTTCTAGGAAACTGTCTATTTCTGTTTTAAATTTATGCAATGATGTAGCTTCTACAGCTTTTTGGGGCAGCATATTCCATGGACCTACCACCCTCTGAGTGAAGTAGTTCCTCCTCATCTCAGTTTTGAAAGAGCAGCCCCTTATTCTAAGACTATGCCCCCTAGTTCTAGTTTCACCCATCATCGGGAACATCTTCCCTGCATCCACCCGATCCAACCCCTTCACAATCTTATATGTTTCAATAAGATCGCCTCTCATTCTTCTGAACTCCAATGAGTAGAGTCCCAATCTACTCAACCTCTCCTCATATGTCCATCCCCTCATCCCCGGGATTAACCGAGTGAACCTTCGTTGTACTGACTCGAGAGCAAGTATGTCCTTTCTTAAGTATGGACACCAAAACTGTACGCAGTATTCCAGGTGCGGTCTCACCAATACCTTGTACAACTGAAGCAATACCTCCCTATTTTTATATTCTATCCCCCTAGCAATGAAAGCCAACATTCCATTGGCCTTCTTAATCACTTGCTGCACCTGCATACTAACCTTTTGAGTTTCGTGCACCAGGACCCCCAGATCCCTTTGTACTTCAGTACTTTCCAGTTTCTTGCCATTAAGATAATAAGTTGCTCTATGATTTTTCCTGCCAAAGTGCATAACCTCACACTTTCCAGTATTGTATTCCATCTGCCAAATCTCTGCCCACTTACTTAGCCTGTCTATGTCCCCTTGAAGGTTTTTTATGTCCTCCTCACTCACTACTTTCCCCCCCATCTTAGTATCATCTGCAAACTTTGATATGTTACACTCGGTCCCCTCCTTCAACTCTCCATCATAACTTTTCTTGCCCCTATATTTTATTAATATCACTGTGATCAGTGCTCCTTTGAGCTTTCCTCTATTGTCTGCTCTGTACTCCAAATATGCCTTCCTACATGCTTTTCCTCATACCAAAGCTAGTGTGAAATCAGGACTCATTGCACAGTTTGGGTCCTTAAAAACTGTGGCACTCCATAAGTCCATCATTCCTATCTTCTTCAATCTTTAGGCTTCATGCTTTCCTTTGTCTTCATAATTTCCCTCATCTCCTTTCCTACTATTAACTTGGGTTCCTGTACTACAGGCCTTGATCCTTCACCTTGGCTTATTAACAAAGCCAACCGTACATTGCCATATAATCCTGGCTGGTCTTGTTTAGTTATGGTGTGGAGATGCCGGAGTTGGACTGGGGTGGACAAATGTAAGAAGTCACACAACACCAGGTTATAGTCCAACAGCTTTATTTGAAATCACAAGCTTTCGGAGCGCTGCTCCTTCTTCAGGTGAAGTGGAGAAATGCATAAAGACACAGCTTATATAGTCAGAGAATCATGTCAGATGTTTACAGGTAACCTTTCCAACTGCCATTTATCACACCTCGGCAGAGAGATAATCACAGCAGAGATAATTTCTGCCCCACCACCAAAATGGACCCCATCGGTCTCGCGGCAGACACAGAGGAATTCATCAGGAGAATGAGGCTCCGGGAATTCTTCCACAAATCCCAAGATGTCAGCAGCGAACCCAATGAGACAATCAATGATCCGGAACAGCAGACAGAGGGATCCGCAGTGCAGCAACCGAAGAAGAAAGAGTCAAACTGGACCCCTCCGGAGGGTTGCTGCCCTAAGCTTGACATGTATGCTCAAGCTGTCAGGAGATGCATCAACGCCAGATTCATCAGCCGCACTCACAAGACAGTCCAGAATGTCACCCGAGCACAACGCAATGCCATCCACGCTCTCAAGACCAACCGCAACATCGTCATCAAACCAGCAGACAAAGGAGGTGCCATCATCATACAGAACAGAACGGACTATTGCAAAGAAGTATACCGACAACTGGAGAACCAGGAACACTACAGACAGTTGCCCGCAGATCCGACCAAAGAACACACCCGCCAACTCAACAGACTGATCAAAACCTTCGATCCAGACCTTCAAAGCATCCTACATGCTCTCATCCCACGTACTCCCCGCGTGGGAGACTTCTACTGCCTCCCAAAGATACACAAAGCCAACACACCTGGATGTCCTATCGCATCAGGCAACGGAACCCTGTGTGAGAACCTCTCTGGATATGTCGAGGGCATCCTGAAACCCATCGTACAGGGAACCCCCGGCTTCTGTCGCGCCACTACAGACTTCTTACAGAAACTCAGCACCCACGGACCAGTTGAACCAGGAACACTCCTCGCCACGATGGACGTCTCGGCACTCTACACCAGTATCCCCCACGATGATGGCATCGCTGCGACAGCCTCAGTACTCAACACCAACAACAGCCAATCTCCAGACGCCATCCTACAACTCATCCGCTTCATCCTTGACCACAATGTCTTCACCTTCGACAACCAGTTCTTTACCCAAACACACGGAACAGCCATGGGAACCAAATTCGCACCCCAATACGCAAACATCCTCATGCACAAGTTCGAGCAAGACTTCTTCGCTGCACAGGATCTCCAACCAACGCTATACACCAGATACATCGACGACATTTTCTTCCTATGGACCCACGGCGAAGAATCACTGAAAAGACTACACGATAACATCAACAAGTTCCATCCCACCATCAAACTCACCATGGACTACTCCTCAGAATCGGTCTCATTCCTGGACACACGAATCTCCATCAAAGACGGACACCTCAGCACTTCACTCTACCGCAAGCCCACGGACAACCTCACGATGCTTCACTTCTCCAGCTTCCACCCTAACCACGTTAAAGAAGCCATCCCCTATGGACAAGCCCTGCGAATACACAGGATCTGCTCAGACGAGGAGGAACGCGATGGACACCTACAGACACTGAAAGACGCCCTTGTAAGAACGGGATATGACGCTCGACTCATCGATCGACAGTTCTGACGGGCCACAGCGAAAAATCGCATAGACCTCCTCAGAAGACAAACACGGGACACAACCAACAGAGTACCCTTCATCGTCCAGTACTTCCCCGGAGCGGAGAAACTACGCCATGTTCTTCGCAGCCTTCAACATGTCATCGATGACGACGAACACCTCGCTAAGGCCATCCCCACGCCTCCACTACTCGCTTTCAAACAGCCACCTAACCTCAAACAGACCATCGTTCGCAACAAATTACCCAGCTTTCAGGAGAACAGCAACCACGACACCACACAACCCTGCCACAGCAACCTCTGCAAGACATGCCAGGTCATCAACACAGATACCATCATCACACGTGAGGACACCACCCACCAGGTACATGGTACATACTCATGTGACTCGGCCAACGTTGTCTACCTCATACGTTGCAGGAAAGGATGCCCCGGAGCATGGTACATCGGCGAGACCATGCAGACACTGCGACAACGGATGAACGGACACCGCGCAACAATCACCAGGCAGGAATGTTCCCTCCCAGTCGGGGAACACTTCAGCAGTCAAGGACATTCAGCCTCCGATCTTCGGGTAAGCATTCTCCAAGGCGGCCTTCGAGACACACGACAATGCAAAATCGTCGAGCAGAAACTGATAGCCAAGTTCCACACCCATGAGGATGGCCTCAACCGAGATCTTGGGTTCATGTCACGCTACATGTAACCCCACCTGACGCAGGGTCATCCAGCCTCGAGTCGACATTGGCTTGTTCTCTCTGCACAGATGCGACCGGACCTGCTGTGATTTCCAGCCAAAAAAAATGTTTTTTGTCTGTTTTTTTGTTTTTCATACAGACCCCAGCATCTGCAATATTTGACCCCTTGTGACCCCACCTCATTGTTCTTTGATGTAATGTTTCCCTGACTGACCTGTTTGGACACCATTCACACCTTTGACTGCTGTGATTATCTCTCTGCCGAGGTGTGATAAATGGCAGTTGGAAAGGTTACCTGTAAACATCTGACATGATTCTCTGACTATATAAGCTGTGTCTTTATGCATTTCTCCACTTCACCTGAAGAAGGAGCAGCGCTCCGAAAGCTTGTGATTTCAAATAAAGCTGTTGGACTATAACCTGGTGTTGTGTGACTTCTTACATTTGTTTAGTTATAAACAACTTTTTTGGCAGATTAATCAAGGCTCACTTAATGATGTATCGCACCCTTTAATATAAACATAGCTCCATATGTTTAAATGGGTTTTCATTCTATCTCACTCTTTTTTATCAAAGATCTCACGTAATGGGCCAGAAATTCCAGAACGGGGCTTGCAGCGCGTGCAAGCCCCGTATTTGCACTTACCCTGCGCTCCTGCCGATCAGCTCCAGGGACGCCTGCACTTGCAGAAACTGAAAGAAGAATCCCGGGCAGCGTATGACGTCACGCCGCCCAGGAGTGCAGCCAGCACGGACCCAGGAGCGTGCAGTGTAAGTGAGACACGCCCCTTGAGGTCTCAGTTTCACTGTACACGCCCCCAATGTTTCTGTCAAGCTGCTTTGCTTTTTTACATGCAAAGCAGCAGTTTAAATAGGTTTTTGGAAGTTTTTTGAAGATTTTGGTAACTTTTATAAAATTTTTAAAATGTTTACATTATTTTGAGTAATCTGAAGTAGTTTTAAAGAGAATTAAAGCAATTTAAAGACTTTTAAAAGCCCTAAAAGAATTTTTTAAATTCCATTTATTTATTTAGCAATGTCGTCGTCATACGTGTCTTCACACTGTTCCCTTTGGGGAACTGTATGAAGTGGTGAAAGGATTTATGGCCGTGATTAACGCTCATTCCGTGACCGTAACCATCTTTGAACCAGCCATTAGGGCGGTTAGTCCTATGGCGGGAGGGTTTTACGGGCTCCCACAAGCTATACAAGGAGGGGGGGCCACCCACACCCATGGACGCAAATATCCCACTGGATGTCAACCCAGAATTTAGAGCCGGAGCTCCGACTCCACTTGCCGGGACTGTCTGGAGCGGGGTTCAAAACCCTACCCTGATCTGGCCCAGCGGCAGGGATCCTACCGCTATGACAAAGGCCCAATCCGATTAGCAACGTGAAATGGCAGCATAGGGCTCCAGTCACAGGGAGGGAAAAGGCGCAGGAAACGTATGGGTGTCACCTTTTGTGCGGAGTGGGCCTTTTGCGTAGCAGTAAGCATCCCCGCCGCTGGGCCAGAAGGAGTAGGGTTTTGAACCCCACTCCAGACAGTCCCGGCAAGTGGAGTCAGAGCTCCAACTTTAAATTCTGGGTGGACATCCAGCGGGATACTTGCGTCCGTGGGTGTTGGTGGCCGCCCCCCCCCCCCCCTCAGATGGGTTGTGGGAGCCCGTAAAACCCTCCCGTCATAGGACTAACCACCCTAATGGCTGGTTCAAAGATGGTTACGGTCACGGAATGAGCGTTAATCACGGCCATAAATCCTTCCACCACTTCATACAGTTCCCCAAAGGGAACAGTGTGAGGATACGTCCGATGATGACCTCTTGCGCAATGCACCTCCTTGGACCCTCAGTCGCAGGTGCGAGGGGGCAAGTGGTGCAAGTGTTAAATTTTTTATTTTATTGACATGTAAAATGTTGGCCCAATAATTCCCTTCCAAATGCGCTAGTACAGTCGGGGTACTTACGCATCTGGCCGGATGAAATGCCGGTTTTCAGCATGCACAGTGCATGTGGGGAAAACCGGCATTTCCTGTCCTCTGAACGAAGGGGTTCAGAGGCAGAACGCGTGCGACTGCACATGCAGCGCGTGTGCAGTATAATTCGCCGCTTTCATTAATGCTTTCAGTGAGGTCCAGTCATTACAACTTACACATGAAAAAAGCATGGGTACAGTTGCTACAGAGGCTGCGGAGGAAGATATTTCTTATCGTGGAGCTTCTGAAAGTATGTATGTCTGTATATATTCCTTTGCGTGTTACGTATATATTCCTTTACTTATGTGTATGAATGTATTATTTAATTATGACTTTCAGAGAAAGTAACTTATTGGAAAATCATAATTAAAAACATACATTCATAGTAAAGGAATATAAAACATACATACATATACGTAAAGGAATATATGTGGACATACATACATAACTCATTCTCACATTCCATTCACACAGCCACAATTGCTCCTTCTACCTACCGTTCTGAAAACCCTTTAAAAAAAAAAAAAAATTTTAACTTTAAAACTTACTTAAAATTTCTTAAAATAACTTCCCTCCCTTTCCCAAATAAAAATATTGCATTTCAAAAGCTGCACGATAAAATATATCTTCCTCCGCAGCCAATGAACCACTTTACACTTGCTTTTTTTCAGTGTAAGTTCTGAGGACTTACCCTCACGG
The DNA here is from genome assembly GCF_052327205.1 of Somniosus microcephalus. Lineage (NCBI taxonomy): Eukaryota > Metazoa > Chordata > Chondrichthyes > Squaliformes > Somniosidae > Somniosus > Somniosus microcephalus. The sequence goes on along the minus strand of NC_140992.1, from coordinate 95,495,416 downwards.
ATTTCATGAATGAAATCCACGAAGTTCACTGCGCAAGCGCTGCCTGTGCAGTCGCACGCGCTCGAGGTCTGGAAATGCCGGCGTTCCCCGCATGCGCTGTTCCTGCTGAACGCCGGCATTTCCAACGGCCAGAAGCGTGAGTACCCCGAGCGCACTCACGCTTCTGGCCTGGAATTTCTGGCCCAATATTTTTCTGCTTTTGTGTTGATCCTAACCTATTGTAATTGGTGCTGAAGATTGGACCTCTCACCAGAGCCAAATTTACTGCATGTTATAGCTGTGAGTCTAACGAGGGGATTTAAGACCTAATCCTATGGATCCCTGTTTTGGCCACCTAGAAGAATAATGGACAGTTTAGCTGCTGCTAGCTTCAGGCCAGCTTGATATAAGTTCCCTTCTGGGAATATCTCAGGATCTTGCAAGAAGCTGTTTGTTGCCTAACTACTACCCACATCAAAAAATTGCAACAAATGGAGGAAAGCAAGAAAAATTCCGAGGCCTCCAATAAAAAATAAGAAATACTGGAGCATCACCATGGCTACCTGAAACTGGAGGTGGGATTGATAATGTTAGGAGAGTGATCTGTGCCCCCAGCCCATGACTGCTGCATTGAAGTAATCTCAATATCAAACTATTCCACTGCGAAGCAGCAGGAAGCCTGGATGGGTTTAGTTAAAACATATTGCAGCACAAAGCTTCCTCTCTTCTGGTTTAGCTGTTGTGTGAGCAAGACTTGAGTGGGGGGGATCAGAAACAGCCCAGCAGGTATAAGTGAAACATGGACAGACCTAGACTGCACTGAAGAAACCCCGCCACCTCCGCTAGTCATGGCACAGTACAGTACAAGGAATACACCTGTAGGTGCATTCTCAGCTCAAAAACTTCTTATTGCTCCATTGCTAATCTTTTTGCAGCGATTGAAAGCAGGCCGTAGGCCAAAGCATGATATTTAAAAGCAATGCCCTGATTGCATCAGTTTAAAAAGTTTTTATCCATGTCTGTGTGTAGTTGTATGGCAATGCACCTATAATATAGGCCCTTTACAACTTGTCTTGCCTTCATCTTGGTAGTGGCTGACCTCCTGAACTGGACCTCCATTCACAGTCTGTCGAGCTGTGTAATATTGGGGGTAATTTTAACTTTTGGTGATAGTCTAAAATAGGTGATATCAGATCAACTGCCCGTTATACACCCTGCCTGATTTTCCTTGCCATTTACTTATCGATTGATATTGCTTCTGCTGCACTATCACCAAAACTTAAAATTACCCCCACTGACTGATGGAAGGAAGTGCTGTCCCCTCTCCTTTTCTTACTCTCCAGCAAAAGAAGGCAAGGGATTGTTATCAGGAGACAAGGACCTTGATATTAACCCCTTCAATACGGGTGGGAGGGTGTTAAACCCTAACAAATGGGGAACGCATCCCCAACCTGCCGCGTACATGCCCGTTGCCATTTTTACGGTGGCGGATTTTGAGCCAAGGCAGGACATTTCATTAACATATTTAAATCCAGCTCCCACAATACAATTGGGAGTCACATCACCAACTTGAAGAGACTGGGACCCTGCCTTGTAGGCAATGATGGCTTGTGACTTTGTACAAAGAGCCGAGACCTGAGCTCTGTAATGTCATTAACTGTAAATAAAATGTTCAAATTAAAAAAAAATGACAGAACTCATGGTTTATTGGCAGGAGGGCCTATTACATATAGAGACTCAAGAAATAATTAGCACCGATCTAATGGGACTCTCTTATTTATGAAAAAAATATATAATTGCCACTTGCCACATTTCCCAGATCTCGGGAAAACCAGCAGCAAAAGTGTGGCAGGAGCCGCTGGCTCGAGAAGGTAAGTGCTTTTTATAGCACTCCTTGTGGGTCGGGGGAGCAGGAGTGCTTCCCCAGCCCCTCAAGGAAGCCTTCAACTTCCCTCCTACTAATCATGGCCTCTCTCTCTCCACCCTCCCCTCAACCCCAACCTGCCCCGAGATTGTGATTGCGGGGACTGTCTCCACGGGTCACCAGCTGTGGCCTCCTGCCACTGGATCCCCCACCCCCCAGCAGACCGCCAGGCTGTCAATTTGGTTGGGAAAATGGAAACAATAAATTGTAATGAGGTCTTCCCCACATCCTACCCGCCTGCCCGTAAGTATCGGTGCCAAGGTTCTTGCAACTTTTATACAAGTTAAAGGGGCCTATTAAAATAAAACTGTTTAATGGAACCATTGGTTATACAACAGCCAATTTTATCTCCGCCTCCCTGCTGGAAACGGGGCAGCATCTAAGTTAAAATAGTTGTGGTAAATTTACTGCCCTGTTCCTGCTCTGCCTCCATATTACCTGGGCCTTCCAGGGCTCCAAGACAATAATGTGGGCTGCCATGGCCCCAGGCTCCACCCGCTCCATGATTGGGTCGCCCACCTCCCACCCCCAGACCCAACGTCCTGCCAACTGGGTCAGCCTGCAGACTGTCCGATATTGCCCTGGCCCAGAGCCGGCAAGCTGCAATGAGACGTCGGTTTGGAGTGCGCAGCTTGCCGACAGCCTGTTAATGAGGTCCCGGCCCTCAAAACGGACTGGGCCTCCTTCCAGCAGGATCAGACGGCCGACTGACCACCCCAGAGTGAAAGTCTAGCCTGCTCAGTTTTTTCAGTCCCTTCCTGTTGAGATGTGTTCAGCCTCCATTTGACAATTCTCATGCTGCAGTGTGTTGGAACGTTCAAGAGACTGGCGCTCAAGAAAGACATCAGTTGAGATTGTGGTCTTTTAGAAAAAGTTAGTGAGTTAAACAGTTGCCTGGGTTTAGAAGTGTTATGTTGTTTTGTTGCTGTAATGGCTTCAGCGGCACTTCCCTCTGCTCGCCGCCTGAGGGCGGTTTTTGAGGCTTCGGTGCGCTGCTGCCGTGCCTTTGGGCCCCTCTCCTCACCTGTTTCTCGAGTAATTGATCTCATCAGAGTAATTAGGCTAGTTAATAAAGTTGTTCATTTTTGTCCTTGTCTTGTCCGCTATGCCTCTGGCCTCATCTGTGTCTTGTTAATGTATTTGTCTCCTGTCTCATTTGAGTAATTAGTCACGTGACCACTCTGGCCTGTATTTAAGTTTCCTGTTTCCTGTCCTCTTTGCTCAGGCCTGGGTTTGCCTGCCTGCAAGTAGCAGCTCTCTCGAGTTTCAACTGAATCTCCTTTCGAGTGTTACCATGTCTCTGTGTTTTCGAGTCTCAACTGAATCTCCTTTCGAGTGTTACCCTGTTTCTATGTTCTCGAGTCTCAAGGAAGCATCTTTGGAGTTCTACCCGGTCTCGAGTCCTTGGATAGGTTTCCTGCACTTGGGTCCACTACCGAAACCCTAGCAAAACGGCCCCGTGAATGCATGGCCCCGTGACAGTTGCATGTGCAGTAGAGTAACTGATGGGGTATGTTGCTATTAAAAAAAATAAACAAAATAAAAGTTCTATATAAATGATAGTCCTTTCTTTTTTTTATCCTGTCTTACACTATCTTCTTCTTAGGCAGTCCCTTGGAACCGAGGATGACTTGCTTCCACATTAAAAATGAGTTCTCAGGTGACTGATGAGTCCAATGCGGGACCTACAGTCTCTGTCACAGGTGGGGCAGACGATGGTTAAAGGGGCGGGCAGGTGGGGTGCTTGGGTTGACGTGCGCTCCTTTTGCTTGCACATACTGATAGTCTCCTGTACCTGTCTTGTGTAGTCACTGTATTGGTGGAAGTTCTACAAACATTTCAGACTGATTTCCCTGTGAAGAGCATTCCAACTAAACATGTGAAAATGAGAAAAATGTTAACTTTTAGCATATTACTTACCAGTCAAGTAAATAGTCACTTCTGGGTGAAGTTTATTCGTATTAAATTAAAGCCGTCCTGCCTTTGCGTTGATGTAAGACTGCTGAGCTCATTTCCTGTTTCTTTGGTAATGATTGAGCAGTGAAGTGGAATGCTGATAACATCTTTATGATAAGTTGTAATTTTACTACGGTTAGCAGTTGATGAATGTTTGATTGTGTGTCTTGGGAGCATGAGATAAAGCGAGGAATACAAGAGTAAATACATTGCAGGAACGGCTGAACTTGCCATATCTTTCCAGGGTTGGGCTAATTACATATTCAGTAAAATGCCCTGGTCTGGATTGGGTTTGTCACTGGGAACAAGTGGAGATGGAGAGATTTGGAAATCTAGTGTAGGCATAGTGCTTAAAATTGCTGCAGCTGCCACTTAAAAGGGGGCTTCATTTTGTAGGCATCACGATGATCACAGGCAGAAAGTGGATTGCTGGAAAGTAATGGTGCAGTAAGGACACCTTCCTCATAGCAAACTCACCGGGACTATGTAGGAGGAGGTAAAACAAAGGACAAACACATTATTTCACATTCAGAGGACTTGGGAGCTGATGAGAAATAAATTTGTTAGCCTTGGAAAATTGGCCAAAGTAAGATGACCCAACATTTTCCGACACAAAATAGATGAGAGAAAGTATACATGCTGCAAAGTGTTTCCCCTCAACCTTTTTGCACCTTGACTGAGGTCATATGCAAAGCATTCAAACAATCTTACAGCTCGTTCGTATCTTCGTGTGCATGTCTAAACTGCAGAAAATCAAACTTTCTAGCTGGAAGCTGGAACAATTATTGGACCTGTAAAGATGAGCCAACAAAACGAATGTCTAGCAAAATCTAGCTGCCTGATTCAGCCTCATTGCTGGAACATAGCATAGGCAGTTGGATGACTGTGTCTGTGTGATGTTCAAACTTCCAATCCCTTAAAACTATTTCTGTGCCTGAAGGACAAAGCAGTGCATAACATAAGGAAGCAAACCTGCACAGTAGAAAGGCCTAGGAACTTTTTCCCCATCATTATTGTAATATGTTATCACATGGTTTGTCACATAGTTTAGTATGAGCATGCTCAATTCGCTCTGGCCTAATAAAGAAAGCACCTGGACTAGCAACTTACTGTGTCTCTGCCCTTCATTTGTTCTACCCACATATATTACTATTTGGCGACGAGGATGGGATCCCAAAGCCATTTTTAGGGATAATGGAAGGACACAGTGTTCAACCTTCGAGTGGAAAGGTTTAAGGTGAATTTGTGACTCCTAAACTGAATTTTTGTGATGTTTTACTGTTAACGCTGATGCAGAAATGTCTGTACTTTGCCTTCGCGTGTATGTATACACAGCAACAGCAGCGTTGATTCTCACAGGTACACAGGTAGCATGCTGAGTCACTGGTCGACGGGATCGGGACAATCATGGCCGCGCCTACAGGATTCATCAGAAGCCTCGGCATATATATTTTTTATTTGTTTATGGGATGTGGGCATCGCTGGCAAGGCCAGCATTTATTGCCCATCCCTAATTGCCCTTGAGAAGGTGGTGGTGAGCTGCCTTCTTGAACCGCTGCAGTTCGGTGTTGAAGGTACTCCTACAGTGCTGTTAGGGAGGGCATTCCAGGATTTTGACCCAGCGACGATAAAGGATCGGCGATATACTTCTAAGTCAGGATGGTGTGTGACTTGGAGGGGAACTTGGAGGTGGTGATGTTCCCGTGTGCCTGCTGCCCTTGTCCTTCTAGGTGGAAGAGGTTGCGGGTTTGGGAGGTGCTGCCGAAGAAGCCTTAGTGAGTTGCTGCAGTGCATCTTGTAGATGGTACACACTGCAGCCAGGTTACCCAGTGGTGGAGGGAGTGAATGTTTAAGGTGGTGGATGGCGTGCCAATCAAACGGGCTGCTTTGTCCTGGATGGTGTCGAGCTTCTTGAGTGTTGTTGGAGCTGCACTCATCCAGGCAAGTGGAGAGTATTCCATCACACTCCTTACTTGTGCCTTGAAGATGGTGGAAAGTCTTTGGGGAGTCAGGAGGTGAGACACTCGCCGCAGAATACCCAGCCTCTGACCTGCTCTTGTTGCCACAGTATGTGGTTGGTCCAGTTAAGTTTCTGGTCAATGATGACCCCCAGGATGTTGATGGTGGGGTTTCGCCGATGGTAATACCATTGAATGTCAAGGGGAGGTGGTTAGACTCTCGTTTGTTGAACGTCATCCAGGTCTTGTTGTATGCAGGCATGTACTGCTTCATTATCTGAGGAGTTGTGAATGGAGCTGAATACTCTGCAGTCATCAGCGAACATCGCCATTTCTGAAGTTATGTTGGAGGGAAGGTCATTAATGAAGCAGCTGAAGCAGGTTGGGCCTAGGACACTGCCCTGAGGAACTCCTGCAGCGATGGCCTGGGGCTGTGATGATTGACCTTCAACCACCACAACCATCTTCCTTTGTGCTAGGTATGACTCTAGCAAGTGGAGTGTTTTCCCCCCGATTCCCATTGACTTCAGTTTTACTAGGGCTCCTTGATGCCACACTCAGTCAAATGCTGCCTTGATGTCAAGGGCAGTCACTCTCACCTCACCTCTGGAATTCAGCTCCTTTGTCCATGTTTGGACCTAGGCTGTAATGAAGTCAGGAGCTGAGTGGTCTTGGCGGAATCAAACTGGGCATCCGTGAGCAGATTATTGGTGAGTAAGTGCTGCTTGATAGCACTGTCAATGGCACCTTCCATCACTTTGCTGATGATTGAGAGTAGACTGATGGGGCGGTAATTGGCTGGGATGGATTTGTCCTGCTGTATGTGGACAGGGCATACCTGGGCATTTTTCCACAATTGTCGGATAGATGCCAGTGTTGTAGCTGTACTGGACCAGCTTGGCTAGAGGCGCCGCTAGTTCTGGAGCACAAGTCTTCAGCCCGATAGCCGGGATGTTGTCGGGGCCCATAGCCTTTGCTGTATCCAGTGCGCTTAGCCGTTTCTTGATATCACGTGGAGTGAATTGAATTAGCTGAAGACTGGCTTCTGTGATGGTGGGGACCTCAGGAGTAGGCCGATATGGATCATCCACTTGGCACTTCTGGCTGAAGATGGTTGCAAACACCTGAACTGTGAGGGAGCCGATGTCCTCGGGGTAATATTTTCTAGGGCGGTTCGGGAGGATTTAAACTAATTTGGCAGGGGGATGGGAACCTAGATAGTGGAAAAGAGGGAAGTCATATGAAGTCAGAAATAGATGGTAGAAAGGTGAGAAGCAATAAGCAAAGGAGAGAAACACAAAGGGCCAAACTAATTCATAATGAGAGTGTGAAAAAAGCAAGCCTGAAGGCTTTGTATCTTAATGCTAGAAGCATTAGGAACAAGGTGGATGAATTAGTTGTGGAAATAGAGGTAAACAAGTATGATTTGATTGGGATTACAGAAACGTGGCTGCAGGGTGGGCAAGGCTGGGAACTTAACATCCAGGGATATACAATATTTAGGAAGGATCGGCAAAAAGGTAGGGGAGGTGGGGTAGCATTGCTGGTAAAGGAGGGGATTAATGCAATGGAAAGGAAGGATATTAACTCGGATGAAACGGAATCTGTATGGGTAGAAATGAGAAATAGCAAGGGGAGGAAAACGTTAGTGGGTGTGATATATAGGCCTCCAAATAGTAATATGGAGGTGAGGGAAGGCATAAAAAGGGAAATTAGAGAAGCGTGCGATAAGAGCACAGCTGTCATCATGGGTGACTTTAATTTACATATTGATTGGACTACCCAAATTAGTAAAAATTCTGAGGAGGAGGAATTCCTGGAATGTTTTCGGGACGGTTATCTGGACCAATATGTCGAGGAGCCGACTCGAGATCAGGCCATTTTAGACTGGGTATTGTGCAATGAGAAGGGACTTATCAACAATCTTCTTGTACGAGGCCCCTTGGGTCAGAGCGATCATAATATGATCGAGCTCTCAGTCGAGATGGAGAGTGAGGAAATTGAATCAGAGACTAAGGTCCAGAACTTAAATAAAGGGAATTACGAGGGTATGAGACGGGAATTGGGTAAGATTGATTGGGTGGTGTTTCTGGGGGGATTGACAGTGGATAGACAATGGCAAGCATTCAAAGATAGAATGGAAGAATTCCAGAACATGTTTATACCGGTTTGGCATAAAAATAAACCTAAAAAGGTGGCTCAACCGTGGATAACGAGGGAAATTAGGGACAGCATAAAATCAAAAAAAAGGGCATATCAACTGGCAAAAAAAAGCACCAGACCGGAAGATTGGGGGCAGTACAGGATACAGCAAAAGAGGACAAAGGGATTAATCAGGAAGGGGAAAATAGAATACGAAAGTAAACTTGCAGCAAACATAAAGACAGACTGCAAAAGCTTTTATCGGTATATCAGGAGGAAAAGACTGGTAAAATCCCAAGTCGGTCCCTTGCAGTCCGATTCGGGAGAATATATAATGGAGAATAAGGAAATGGCAGACCAATTAAACTCATACTTTGGTTCTGTATTCACAAAGGAGGACACAAATAACCTCCCAGGAATATCGGCAAACATAGGGACTAATGAGAGGGAGGAGCTGACAGAAATTAGTATCTCTAGGGATATGGTGTTGGGTAAGTTGAGGGGACTGAAGGCCGACAAATCCCCGGGGCCTGATAAACTACATCCTAGGGTACTTAAGGAGGTGGCCCTGGAGATAGCAGATGCTCTAAGGATCATCTTCCGGAACTCCATTGACTCGGGAACAGTACCCGTGGATTGGAGGGTAGCTAATGTTACCCCAATATTTAAAAAGGGGGGTAGAGAGAAAGCAGGGAATTATAGACCAGTAAGCCTTACATCGGTTGTGGGCAAAATGCTAGAGTCCATTATTAAGGATAAAATAGCGGAGCACTTGACAAATGGGGAAAGGATCGGACAGAGTCAACATGGATTTACAAAGGGTAAATCGTGTTTGACTAATCTGCTGGAATTTTTTGAGGAAGTAACTGGTAAAATAGATGGGGGAGAGCCAGTGGATGTGGTGTACCTTGACTTCCAGAAAGCCTTCGATAAGGTTCCACACAAAAGATTATCATGCAAAATTAAGGCTCATGGGATTGGGGGCAAAGTATTAACGTGGATAGAGAACTGGCTGGCGGATAGAAAACAGAGAGTTGGAATAAACGGCTCGTTTTCGGAGTGGCAGGCAGTGACCAGCGGGGTGCCGCAAGGATCTGTCCTGGGACCCCAGCTGTTCACAATATATATAAATGATCTGGATCAGGGAATTGGATGCAATATTTCCAAATTCGCTGACGACACTAAACTAGGAGGAGGGGTGGGCTCTGATGAGGATGTCAGGAGGCTACAGTGCGATTTGGACAGGTTGGGGGAATGGGCGGATACGTGGCAGATGCACTATAATGTGGATAAATGCGAGGTTATCCACTTTGGGGGTAAAAACAGGAGGGTAGATTATTATCTAAATGGCAATAGATTGGGAGATGGGGAAGTGCAGAGGGACCTGGGTGTTCTTGTGCACCAGTCACTGAAGGAGAGCATGCAGGTGCAACAGGCGATTAAGAAGGCAAATGGTATGTTGGCCTTCATATCAAGGGGGTTCGAGTATAGGAATAGGGATACCTTACTACAGCTGTACAAGGTGCTGGTGAGACCGCATCTGGAGTATTGTGTACAGTTTTGGTCGCCCCATCTGCGGAAGGATGTTCTTGCCATGGAAAGAGTGCAGCGGCGATTCACCAGGCTGATACCTGGAATGGCGGGAATGACCTACGAGGAGAGATTGAATAGTTTGGGCTTGTACTCACTGGAGTTTAGAAGATTGAGAGGGGATCTCATCGAAACATATAAAATTATGGCAGGCCTGGACAGGCTGAATTCAGAGAGAATGTTTCCAATGGCAGGGGAGCACAGAACCAGGGGCCACAGTCTAAAAATAGCGGGCAAATCATTTAAAACAGAGATGAGGAAGAATTTCTTCACTCAAAGAGTGGTGAGCCTGTGGAATTCCCTGCCACAGAGGGCTGTGAAGGCTAATTCAATAAATATTTTCAAGAGAGAATTGGATATATTTCTGAAGGCTAAGGGGATTAAGGGTTACGGAGAAAAGGCGGGGACGGGGTACTGAACTGGTAAGATCAGCTAAGATCTCAGACGAAGATCAGCCATGATCTCATTGAATGGCGGAGCAGGCTCGAAGGGCCGAATGGCCTACTCCTGTTCCTATCTCTATGTTTCTATGTTTCTATGTCTTTTGCACTCACGTGCTGGGCTCCACCATCATTGAGGATGGGGATATTCATGGAGATTCCTCCTCCTGTTAGTTGTTTAATTGTCCACCACCATTCACGACTAGATGTGGCAGGACTGCAGAGCTTTGATCTGATCCGTTGATTGTGGGATCGCTTAGCCCTATCTATAGCATGCTGATTCCGCTTTTTAGCATGCATGTAGTCCTGTGTTGCATCTTCCCCAGGTTGGCACCTCATTTTTAGGTACGCCTGGCGCTGCTCCTGGCATGCTCTTCTATACTCCTTATTGAACCAGGGTTGGTCCCCTGACTTGATGGTAATGGTGGATATGCCGGGTCATGAGGTTACAGATTGAGGTGGAATACAATTCTGCTGCTGCTGCTGATGGCCCACAGTGCCTCATGGATTCCCAGTTTCGAGCTGCTAGATCTGTACTGAATCTATCCCATTTAGCACGGTGGTAGTGCCACACCACACGATGGAGGGTGTCCTCAGTGTGAAGTCGGGACTTCGTCTCCACCATGACTGTGCGGTGGTCACTGCCAATACTGTCATGGACAGATGCATCTGTGACAGGTAGATTGGTGAGGATGATGTCAAGTAGGTTTTTCCCTCGTGTTGGTTCTCTCACCACCTGTTGCAGGCCCAGACTGGCAGTCATGTCCTTCAGGACTAGGCCAGCACAGTCAGTAGTGGTGGTACCGAGCCACTCTTGGTGATGAACATTGAAGTCACCACCCAGAGTACATTCTGTGCCCTTGCTCCTCTCAGTGCTTCTTCCAAATGATGTTCAACATGGAGGAGCACTGATTCATCAGCTGAGGGAGGGTGGTAATCAGCAGGAGGTTTCCTTGCACATGCTTGACCTGAAGCCATGAGACTTCATGGGGTCTGGAGTCAATGTTGAGGACTCCCAGGGCAACTCCTTCCCGACTGTATACCCCACCGTGCCGCCACCCCTAGTGACACTCCTGCCAGTGGGACAGGACATACTCTGGGATGGTGATGGAAGAGTTTGGGACTTTTGATGAAAGGTATGATTCTGTGTGTATGACTGTCAGGCTGTTGCTTGACTAGTCTGTGGGAAAGCTCTCCCAATTTTGGCATAAGTCCCCAGATGATGATGAGGAGGACTTTGCAGGGTTGATTGGTCTGGGTGTGCCGTTGCCAAGTCCATAGCCGGTGACGAGTGGTCCGTCCGGTTTCGTTCTTTTTCATAGCGGTTTTTTACAACTGAGTGGCTTGCTAGGCCATTTCAGAGGGCAGTTAAGAGTCTGGAGTCACATATAGGCCAGGTAAGGACGGCAGATTTCCCTCCCTAAAGGACATTAGTGAACCAGATGGGGTTTTACGACAATCCGATAGTTTCATCGTTACCATTACTGATACTAGTAATTATTCCAGATTTATTTAATTAACTGAATTTAAACTCCCCAGCTGCCGTGGTGGGATTTGAACTCACGTCTCTGGATCATTAGTCTAGGTCCTTCTGGATTACTAGCCCAGTGCCATTACCACTACGCTACCATTCCACTATGTAAGACTGAGCTTGTGAACCATTCAGTTCTTATATTGTTCTCTGCAGTTGCGACCGGGAGTTTCGAAGGTTGTGTTGCCTGCCTGGTGGCAGGGTAAAGGATGTCTCCTTGCGGTGGAGAAGAAGTGGGAGGGGGAGGATCCAGTTGTCTTGGTCCATGTAGGAACCAACGACATAGGTAGAACTAAGAATGAGGTTCTGCTGAAAGAGTTTGAGGAGCTAGGGTCGAAATTAAAATGCAGAACCTCACAGGTAATAACCTCTGGATTGTTACCTGAGCCACGCGCAAATTGGCATAGAGACAAACTGTTTAGAAGGTTAAATGCATGGCTAAAGGAGTGGTGTGGGAGGCAGGGGTTTTAATTCATGGGGCACTTGCACCAGTACTGGGGAAAGAGGGAGCTGTTCCGTTGGGACAGGCTCCACTTAAACTGGGCTGGGACCAGTGTCCTGGCGAATCAAATAACTAGGGCGGTAGATAGGGCTTTAAACTAACGAACGGGGGGTGGGAGAATTCAGGAAAGGGTAAATTCAAGATCAGTAAGAGAAATGTCAAGGCTGTAGAGCAGAGTAGTGATCTGGGTAAAGATAAGCAGAGTGGGTCAGGAAGGGACAGAAAGATTAATAAAGGTAATAGGGCATTAGTGACTAAAGTGACATCAGGGAAAAGTAGAAAAAAGTTAAAGCTAAAGATACTATATCTGAATGCATGAAGCATTCACAACAAAATAGATGAATTAATAGCGCAGATAGAAATAAATGAGTTAAATTTAATAACCATTACAGAGACGTGGTTGCAGAGTGACCAAGGTTGGGAACTAAATATTCCAGGATATTTGACTTTTAGAAGAGACAGTCAGAATGGAAAAGGAGGAGGGGTAGCCCTGATAATAAAGGAAGAAATAAAAATGGTAGAGGGAAAGGATCTTGGCTTGGAAAAACAAAATGGAAAATTAGTTTGGGTGGAGCAAAGAAACAACAAGGGGCAGAAAATAATAGTGGGAGTAGTCTATAGGCCCCCTAACAGTGGTTGTAGTGTCGGGCAGAGTATAAATCAGAAAATTAGAGATGCATGTAACTAGGGTAATACAGTAATTATGGGGGACTTTAACTTTCATATAGACTGGGCAAACCAAATTTGCAGAAACAGTGCAGAGGAAGAGTTCATAGAATGCATTCAAGATAGTTTTCTGGATCAGTATGTCAAGGAACCTACGAGGGAATTGGTTATTTTAGATCTAGTACTGTGCAATGAGACAAGGTTAATTAATAACCTTGTAGTAAAAGGGCCTCTGGGGAGCAGTGATCATAATATGATGGAATTTTATGTTGAGCTTGAGAGTGATTTAGTTAAGTCTGAAACTAGGGTCCTAAACCTGAACAAAGCAAACTACATAGGTATTAGAGGCAAGTTGGCTAAGGTAGGTTGGGAAACTAGATTAAAAGATTGACAGTATGGGGAACAGGCAGAACAGTGGAGTTGAGGCCAAGACCAGATCAGCCATGATCTTATGGAATGGAGGAGCAGGCTCGAGGGGCCGAATGGCCTACTCCTGCTCCTATTTCTTATGTTCTTAAATAATTCATAATTCGCAACGAATATACATTCCCTTAAGGAATAAAAACACCACGGGGGAAATGGTCCAACCGTGTCTAACAAGAGAAATTAAAGATACTATTAGATTAAAAGAAGAGGCATATAATGTTGCCAAAATGAGTAGTAAGCCTGAGGATTGGGAGGATTTTAGAATTCAGCAAAGGAGGACCAAGAAATTGATAAACAAAGGGAAAATAGAATACGAGAGTTGTAGTGGTACCACCGAGTGTCCCTTACTTACCATACATAATTCCCTTTAACGTAACGATGTATATATGCGGTTTGCCTGTGCAGGGTGTTCCCCCTTTGGGAGCGCGAGTAAACGCGATGACGTCACATCGCACATCACGTGACCACCCCAAGCGCGGGCAAACGCGATGACGTCACGCCGCACATCACATGAATGCCCCAAGCGCGGGAAAACGCGATGATGTCATGACGCAATCCCCGGGACTGACTAGTCAATCCTCGTGGTGTCTCCGTCTGGTTAAGACCTACTTAATGGCTCTCCTGTACCGATCTCAGCCAGCTGTTGGAATTCGATTATTCTTGCATTAAAGAACTATTTGATTGTTCTCCTGGAGTCGACCTCGATTATTTGATAGGCATTCGTCCAACACCTACAATTGGTGAACCCGAATACCTACAATTGGTGACCAACGACGTGTGGACGGGAGCTCATCAATACCTATCTTGGTGACCCCGTTTTTCATGAACGTTTTTCATGAAAGCAGTGCAGCCGGACCCCGATTTTTCATGAACATTTTTCACGAAAGAAGCACGCATGGAAGCTATGGCCATTTCGCTCAGCTACCACAACACTGGGAGCAACAATCGCCCTCGTGCTTTATTCTGGTAGAAGCCCCGTTCGCCCTATGCAACATCGATACGGCACAGACCACGTACCTGGATACGGTCTCCGTTTTCAACAGCTCTACCGACTTTCAGAGCGTCAGCCTCTTCGACAACCCCACGGCGGAACAGCAAGTATAACACCCTCACAGCGCGGGTGCAGCATATTTTCGGGCTCACAGGATCGGAGCGCGCCCCGGTGGAGAGGCCACGAGGACTCAGTCCTCGCAAACCACACCTCGCAATCCACGAGGCCTCACCCCTCGCAACCCACGAGGACTCGCCCCTCGCAATCCATGAGGATTCGCTCCTCGCAACCCACGAGGACCCACCCCTCGCAAACCATGAGGATTCCTCCCTCGCAAACCACGAGGATTCCTCCCTCACGAACCACGAGGACCCATCCCTCGCAAACCACGAAGATTCGCCCCTCGCAAACCACGAGGACCCATCCCCCGCCGACGCCACACCAGCCCGTCAACCTGCTGGTCTGTTTCTTCTACCACGCTTTTCGGCGCGAAGGTGAAGCGTTGCCGCCCTCCCGGCAGTTTCCCCCCTAAATCAACAACAACTAGAAGCGTTGCCGCCCTCTCTACAGTTTTCCCCTCAACAAAAGCAAACATCTACTGATGCTGCGACCATCAAGGACGGGTCCAACAGGCATCCCGTGGCCGTGATCGGCCACGCGAAAATTGCTGTCATCACCGATCACTGATCAACACAGCAACGGTTCACTCTCTTCTGTGTTACCGTAGTAGCACTACGGCGCGCACCGTTCTGTGCGTTCCCAACTGCCAAAGAGTTCGCTCGCCTGTCGGCGAGTTCGCCGACCTGCCAAGACCCATGTTTATTTCCTCCTGGATCGCCCGTTCGGCGTTCCTGCAGATTTAATCAGACTGGGGACCTTCTACCAACAATGACAGAGCCATGGTCCGCGTCTGCCCAACCTGCCAGTCACTATGATGCAGCCAGCTGTTTCGCCCCGGCGCCCGCTTCGAACCACGGGCTGCAGAGGTCACACACTTCCACGGTCCTTCACAGGGCTGAATACGTTTTACTCGCCCTTACACACATCGGGATCCGCTCAAGACCCCATCTACTGGACCACATATTTGGACCTCGCCCGCCAAGTCGAGACAGCACGACCGCCGAGACCACCGACCACCCATCGTCGTTATGGCAGCCCAAGTACGACCGCCCGCCAGACCGCCAGCCACCCAACAGTCTCCATCTCGAGACCACAGGAGTCGTTCGGACAGGCTCGTCAGACCATCTCATCGTTTGACGTTGTCCGTTAAAGCGAATTCTGGGGGGGCGCATGTAGCGGTACCACCGAGTGTCCCTTACTTACCGTACATAATTCCCTTTAACGTAACGATATATATATGCGGTTTACCTGTGCAGGGCGTTCCCCCTTTGGGAGCGCGAGCGAACGCGATGACGCGGGTAAACGCGATGACACGGGCAAACGCGATGACGTCACGTTGCACATCACCTGACTGCCCCAAGCGCGGGCAAACGCGATGACGTCAGGCCGCACATCACGTGACCGCCCCAAGCGTGGGAAAACGCGATGACGTCATGGCGCAATCCCCGGGACTGACTAGTCAGTCCCCGTGGCGTCTCCATCTGGTTAAGACCTACTTAATGGCTCTCCTGTACCGATCTCAGCCAGCTGTTGGAATTCGATTATTCTTGCATTAAAGAACTATTTGATTGTTCTCCTGGAGTCGACCTCGATTATTTGATAGGCATTCGTCCAACACCTACAATTGGTGAACCTGAATACCTACAGGGTAAACTAGTGAGAGATATAAAAACAGACTGTTAAAGCTGCTATAGGTATGTAAATAGGAAAAGATTACCGAAAGTCAACATGCGTCCCTTAAAGACTGAGACAGGAGAAATTATAATGGGGAATAAGGAAATGGCAGAGAAATTAAACAAATATTTTGGGCTGAATTTTGCCAGCGTTCAGAGTGTGGGTTTGGAGGCGGGTCCACTGTCAAAAACAAAATGATTGACAGCAGGTTGGGAGCCCACTCCGAACCTGCCTCCATGTAAGTTTCCAAAGTGTCGGGTCTGCAATTTCAGAACAGACTCGACATAAGTGGCGGGGGAGACATTTAAGATAGTTAAAAGCTTGTTAAATGCTTGCTAACTCCTATTTTGCCAGCCTATGTATATTTTACCACTTTTTTTAGCAAGGTTCATGTTGTTCAGAGATCTTGTCAGGTAAGTAGGTCAAGTTCTGTATGTCTCCCCTTTGCTGTGAATAGGTGACAGCTGCATAAGTGGTATAAAAGCTACCATTTCACAGCTGGTCACTTTCCAATGTCAGAAGCTTGAGCCTTCAGGACTTGAAAGACATTTTGAGCTGTATGCAGTCTGGAAGTGTTTGGAGTAAACTCTCTATCCACTGCCACCTCCTTGGAGCAAGTTCTTTCACCATTGACAGATAGCTTCTTTCATCTCAACTTCAGCTGCCATCTATTCCAGCAACATCGGTGCCCTTGAAAAAATCTCATCTTGGTCCTCTGAACCCCTCCACGATCAGCCCCAACACCAGTAGCACCAGGCACACCAGAAGCACCAACAACAACACCAACTTTCTCCGTAATCACCTGATGCTACACAGGACACAAGGCATCAGCACCAAACAATGTTGCTGCCCAAAGTCCAGCGATGGCATCACCATGGCCATATTTACTTCACTTGACGCTGTACACCCTGGCTGCCACATGATGCGCCAGGTTGACACCACCCCACATCAGCACCATAAAGCATCCCTACAATGTCCAAGCCATTCCATGTACACTCATCACAATTTGGGGGTGGGGGGGGGGGGAGAGTTATGTCTTAACATTCACTGGGACTTGCTAAAACACTACCAAAGGTGAACACAGATCTATCCAATAAGGCAAAGTGTTGAAAATAAAGATTTCAATGTTTGACAACACATTAACAGAAAATTTACATGAACATTGCATAAAACACCCAAGTGCCTACCCTTGTGTGTTGTTAGTTGGTATGATTGGACTAGGATGAGGGTGAGTGTGAGGGGTGGCTAGTGAGATGGGGAAGTGATAATGTAGATAGAGAGGGATGGGTGGAGGTGCAAGGTAAGTTGGTGTGAATAAGGATGTGCAGGAGTAGTGTAGGGAAGGTAGAGTTATGGGGATGTGATGAGTGGCACAGCAGGATGAGGTTGAGTGTAGCTTTGCAGTAACATTTCGTGATCTACTGAGATCATTAAAAGGCTGGCGCCACTGCAGCCAGGTACTCCTGATGAAATCCCTGCTTTTGCCCTCCTGTGCAATGTGCAACCAGGCTGCGTTGGTGTCCTGGGGATGTCTCTTATGCCCTTTGTAGGGGGTTTGCACAGGCGTGTTTGGTCAGTCAGCTTTGCCTCTGACTACCTTCTTTGAGCGGTTCGAATCGCTCGCCCCCTGGGTTCTGGACACCGGACTTAGATACAGGCAGCGATACAGAAAATCGAGTAGACAAGTGGTTTGGTGTAAAAGAACCAAGATTTTATTGAACTGAAAAATGATAACGATCTTACACGAGAAAATTACTGGTACAGCACACTGCAGACATAAAATGCTTATACCTAAAGGGAATGGGGAACACACGGCACAATTGAGGGAAAACAACTATATTAGCAATCCACTTAATTCCCACCCCCGATACCTAACTAGATTAGACTATGAGGGGCCAGAACTGCACGCTCACCAATCCAAGAACTTGTTACGTTTAAAAAAAACACAGTTGAAGGTTTTGGGTTCACTCCTTGTGCACTCTGTGGCCTGCCAACGTCACGTGGTGCCAGCGCACTGCAAGGGTGCCGTCCAGGTAAAATACCCCAATATTAAAGTCACTGCCTGGGTATTTTACCTCGCAGGACGGGCTCTTCTTCAGTTGATGTTCTTCCTTGGTTGATCCTGTTGGGTTGAATGAGCTGGACTGAGGGCCCGTTTACTCGAAGCCCCACGCAGTCTTCTTCATACAACCCGTCCTGGTTGTAATCTGGCAGCGAGTTGAGAGGCAGGAGGCAGGAGAGAAGAGGCAAGAGAGAATGGCTTCCTGATGGGC
The DNA here is from genome assembly GCF_052327205.1 of Somniosus microcephalus. Taxonomy (NCBI): domain Eukaryota; kingdom Metazoa; phylum Chordata; class Chondrichthyes; order Squaliformes; family Somniosidae; genus Somniosus; species Somniosus microcephalus. The sequence continues at coordinate 95,477,244 of NC_140992.1, read as the reverse complement.
CCATAGTTATACCCCCATCGGGAGCCCTTATCTGCGCTCCAAATCAGTTCAGTCCTTTGTCTGATTTTGGGTGAGCTCGTTTAAATGTTTAAAAACGTTTATAAAAATGACCTGTAGAGTGATAGTCGTTATGTCTAAAGTAGCCTCGAAACCCTGGCCATTGTTAAAGACAAGTTGTGAATTGCTCCCATTCGGGCTTAATGTCCCTGGTGAGTGGTTCCCGATTTAAAATGCAGAAAGCCTAATGGCTTGATGGAGCCCATTCCAACTTAATGATTGGAATGTACAGTCTTTTGTTCATTTTATCAGTCCTTACAAAGTCTTTGATTAGTTTAAAACTTGAACTCCTTGACCTGCTTGTTTTGCAGAACCTTTGTTTTAAAATCCCATCTGGTCTGGTCACGAGGTTTACCGCAGCCGTTTTGGGTACCCTGGTTTTAAAATCAAGTCCATCCAGGGTCCCTTTTAATTAATAACGTCGGGGAATGTTGGAATTTTGAGAACCTTACACCTTGGAAGGGAAGAGAACCTCCCTGCGTTCTGTGACTCCCTCCATAAGCAGACGTGCACCTCAATGCTGCAGAACACTGACAGCAGAACTGTCAAAATGAATGTGGCTTTGGTCCCTTTAAGGAAACTGGCTAATGACGCGTCATCCAAAGACGTCATCAGACCCGCTTCCTTTTAATTGTTCGGGAAATGCGCAGGGTGGGCTTAACAAGCCCAATTAACGTAAAATCCTGTACAATGAGTGGCTGGAGCCGAGAGCGGGACCGGGATTTGCCAACTACCTCTCCTGCCGTGAACCTGCCTCCGATAGTGAAATCATGGCTCTTGTATCTGTCTTCATGGAGGAAGACACAAATAACCTCCCAGAAATAGTGGGGAACCAAGGGTCTAGTGAGAATGAGGAACTGAAAGAAATTAGTATTAGTAAAAATATAGTACTGGAGAAATTAATGGGACTGAAAGCCAATAAATCCCCTGGAACTGATGGCTTATATCCTAGCATTTTAAAAGAGGTGGCTATAGAGATAGTGGATGCATTGTTTGTCATCTTCCAAAATTCCATAGATTTTAGAATGGTTCCTGCAGATTGGAAGGTAGCAAATGTAACCTCACTATTTAAGAAAGGAGGGAAAGAGAAAATGGGGAACTACAGACCAGTTAGCCTGACATCAGTAGTAGGGAAAATGCTAGAATCTATTATTAAGGACATGGTAACACAGTACTTAGAAAATAATAATAGGATTGGGCAGAGTCAACATGGATTTATGAAAGGGAAATCATGTTTGATGAATCTGTTAGAGTTTTTTGAGGTTCTAACTAGCAGAATAGATGAGGGGGAACCAGTGGATGTGGTGCATTTGGATTTTCAGAAGGCATTCGATAAGGTGCCACACAAGAGGTTATTAAACAAATTTAGGGCTCATGGGATTGGGGGTAATATACTAGCATGGATTGAGGATTGGTTAATGGACAGAAAACAGAGAGTAGGAATAAACGGGTCAATTTCAGGTTAGCAGGCTGTAACTAGTGTGGTACCGTAAGGATCAGTGCTTGGTCCTCAGCTATTCACAAACTATATCAATGATTTGAATGAGGGAACCAAATGTAATATATCCAAGTTTGCTGATGATACAAAGCTGGGTGGGAATGTAAGTTGTAAGGAGGATACAAGGAGGCTTCAAGGGGATATAAACAGGCTAAGTGAGTGGGCAAGAACATAGCAAATGGAATATAATGTGGAGAAATGTGAAGTTATCCACTTTAGTAGGAACAATAGAAAAGCAGTGTATTTTTTAAATGGTTAGAGATTGGGAAATGTTGGTGTTCAGAGGGACCTGGGTGTCCTTGTACATGAATCACTGAAAGTTAACATGCAGGTACAGCAAGCAATTAGGAAAGCAAATAGTATGTTGGTCTTTATTACAAGAGGATCGGCGTATAAGAGTAAAGACATCTTACTGCAATTATATAGGGCCCTGGTGAGACCACACCTGGAGTATTTGTGGTGTATGTGCCTTTAAGAGCAATTATGGTGTATGTGCCTTTAAGAGCCCCAGGTGTGCGTAATGCCGGTAATTGCCACTTGGGCTATATAAGCCTGTGTATTGTGTATATCCTTTAGAAACCCCCCCCCAGACTTGCTTAGTAAATACCTATGAACCAACTCCTGTCTTCAGTGTCTTTATCTACACACGGACACTACAGTGGCGACGAAGTGGAAACGGACTTACCTGCAATTCGGCAGCACCTCAAGGACATCGATTCCTCCAGCGTCCAGAAGACTCAAGGAAGTAAGAGAAACTGTGGTTTCACCAGCTGGCCAAGCTGGTGACAGGTACTGCGTTAATCCTTCCTGGGTGTCAGGCTGGAGCTCCAGCGGCGGGCTCTACAGCTGAGACAGGCAGCAAAATCGGAGGCAAGCAATAACGGACTGGGAGGGTGCACTCGAGAGACGGCTGGCGTGGCAAGCAGGTCAGCGTTTAGACCTCCGTCAGGAACGAGTCTCCAACAGTGAATAAACGGAAACCACAGTAAAACAGCGTTGTTATCGGTAGCAGCGGCGGGAAAGCGCGGGAAGCGCCATATCGTTGCTACAGAGAGAAAAAAAAAGCGCGGGAAGCGCCATATCTTTTCTGAAATGCCTAAATCTGGTAATATTGAGGCTTTTGATGGCGAAATAGAAGATTGGACCACATACGTGGAAAGAGTAGAGGTTTATTGCACTGCAAATGGAATAACAGATGAAAAAAAAGCTTCAGTACTTCTGAACTTAATGGGCGCGAAGACATACGGGCTGTTACGAAATTTAATCACTCCAGCCAAACCAAAGGACAAGACTTTTAAAGAAATTGTTGATACCCTGCAGGAGCATTTAAACCCAACACCGCTGCTGATAGCGGAACGATTCAAGTTCTTCAAGAGAAATCAACACAAGAATGAAAGTAACGCTGATTACCTAACCGAATTAAGAAAGCTATCAAAGTACTGCCAATTCGGAGCAGGACTATCGGATTATCTTCGAGACAAATTTGTTTGCGGTCTCTTAAGTGAAGGAACACAAAAAAGACTGCTTTCTGAAAAAGATTTAACATTGGACAAAGCTTTCAGTATGGCTGTATCATACGAAGCAGCAGCAAAAGGAGCTGCAGAGATACAACAAGAGACACAGGACTTCGGCACCCATAAAATGACACAGGAGTTCGGAAGATGTTATCGCTGCGGCAGATCCACCCATAACCAGAGGGGCTGCTGGTTCAAGGGCAAAGCATGCAGGCAATGTGGTAAGATTGGACACATTGCACGGGTATGCCAATCTGGACAAAATAAATCCACTGACAGAAAACAAAAAATCAATAAAGAAAAGTACAGGAAGGTACAAATGATGACGGACAATAGCTCCGAAGACCAGAATAGCGATAGCGACTCCGGAAACAAGAGACTAAGCTGTCTCAAATTACATAATGTACTTGCCAAAGAGGATTACCAAACCATTTGGGTTACCCTCACAATAGCAGGGTCCCCAGTTAAAATGGAGCTAGATACAGGATCAGCTCTAACCGTAATAAATCGACGAGATTACGAGAGGCTATTTTCGCATATACCTCTAAAAGACACATCCATTATCTTAAAAACATATACGGGGCAGAAAGTCTACCCCAAAGGAAAAATAAGGGTGCCTGTGGTATACAACGGCAAAGAAATACAAAAGTTGTATTTATACATTCTACAAGATGGTGGTCCACCGTTGTTGGGACGTGAATGGATAAGGAAGATACGTTTAGACTGGCACTCCATTCAGGCACTGACGGTGACCAGTAAGGAAAAAAACAATGATGACATCATACCTGAACGATTAAAAGACATCTTGGCCAACGCCAAAGAAGTGTTTCAAGAGAAACTAGGAACCTTGAAAGGCATCACCGCCTCAATAAAAGTGGAAGATACAGCAATTCCAAAATTTTTTAAGGCAAGACCGGTGCCATACGCAATACATCCGGCAGTCGAGGCAGAGCTGAAGAATTTGGAAAAGGCAGGCGTATTATCCAAAATAGATTGGAGCGAATGGGCAACACCCATCGTTCCAGTCATGAAAAAAACATTGAAAAATAACTCTGAGGAACAGAAAAAATTCGCATCTGTGGGGACTTTCAGGTTACTGTAAACCCGGTCCTTCACACGGTACAGTATCCTCTTCCGAGGATAGAAGATATTTTTGCCTCACTATCCGGAGGGAAACGTTTCACAAAAATTGATTTGGCACAGGCATATCTACAGGTGCAGGTTGAGGAGACCTCTAAAAAATATCTCACAATAAACACACACAAAGGCCTGTACCAGTACAATCGACTGGTTTTTGGAATAGCATCAGCTCCAGCTATCTGGCAAAGAGCTATGGAGCAAGTCCTGCAAGGGATTCCGGGGACTCAATGCTACCTCGACGACATCTTTATAACAGGAGAAAACGACAACGAGCACCTTGCCAATTTGGAGCAGGTGCTCACTAGGCTGAAAGAACGGGGCCTACGAGCAAATCGCCCCAAGTGCGAATTTTTCCAAAATCAGATATCATATTGTGGCCACATAATTAATAAGGAAGGGTTGCATAAGTCACCTGAAAAAATTGAAGCAGTTATAAAAGCCCCAGCACCTGAAAATGTTTCACAATTAAGGTCATTCCTGGGATTAATAAATTACTATCATAAATTTTTACCGAACTTATCAACTATTCTACACCCTCTTAATGATCTTCTACAGACAGGAGTGATTTGGAAATGGAACGAAGACTGTAAACGTGCCTTCCATAAATGTAAAGACTTAATCACATCCGAGAAAATTTTGGCTCATTACAACCCATCACTACCAATCAGACTGGCGTGCGATGCATCCCCTTATGGCATAGGAGCGGTATTGTCCCATAGATTCCCTGAAGGCTCGGAACGGCCGATAGCTTTTGCGTCACACTCATTGAACTCAGCTGAGCGTAACTATGCCCAGATAGACAGGGAAGCACTCAGCCTGGTATGGGGAGTGAAGAAATTCAACCATTACCTACACGGACAAAAATTTACCTTGCTGACTGACCATCAACCCCTCATCTCCATATTCAACCCTAAAAAAAGGTGTCCCCATTATGACGGCACAAAGACTACAGAGGTGGTCCCTTTTTCTAGGGGCACACCAATACAACATTGAATACAAAGGGTCAAAACAGCATGGGAATGCTGACGGTTTATCACGCCTACCGTTGCCAACGATAGAAGAGGCACCTACAGTAGACCCAGTAGAGATATTCCACTCTACCATAGTGGAATGTCTACCGGTGACAAATTCTGCCATTGAAAGGGAGACAAGAAATGACCCTACTCTCTCACGGGTCTACGATTTAACAGTGAAGGGATGGCCAGCACATGGCGAACCACTGTTGCCAGCATTCTCGCAAAGAAGAGAACAGCTGTCAGTGTGCCGAGGAACCTTGATGTGTGGATCCAGAGTGGTGATTCCACTCAAACTCCAGGATAAAGTGCTAAAGGAGCTTCACGAGGGGCATCTGGGTGGAGTGAAAATGAAGAACCTAGCTAGGGCGTTTGTATGGTGGCCAGGTATCGATGGAGACATCGAAGACATGACCAAGAGCTGCCTAGGATGTCAGAAGGTCCAAAATGCTCCGCCACAGGCCCCTCTACATCCATGGGAGTGGCCCTCATCTCCCTGGCAAAGGGTGCACATCGACTTTGCTGGTCCATTTATGGACTCAATGTTCTTAATCGCAGTTGATGCACACTCCAAGTGGCCGGAGGTAGTAAAGATGTCCTCCACCACCACGGAAAAAACCATCACAGTATTAAGGACCATATTTGCCAGGAATGGGCTGCCGGAGCAGATATGTTCTGATAATGGACCGCAATTTGTGTCCGAAGAATTCAGAAAGTTCTTAAAGAACAATGGGGTAAAGCACTACACGTCCGCCCCATACCATCCCGCCACCAATGGATTGGCTGAAAGGTTTGTCCAGACCTTCAAGAAGGCCATCAAGGCCATGGGTAATGAAGACATAAAACTTCAGCACAAGGTGGATAACTTCTTATTTGCATATAGGAATGCAACGCATTTGGTTACTAACCAAACTCCCGCCATGATGTTCTACAATAGAAACCTAAGATGCCGGCTGGATTTGGTCCAGCCCAACATCCGAAGGGACGTGGAGAACCGGCAGTTTCAGGGCATGAATGAAAGGCCAACTAGGGCCTTCCAGATAGGCCAACCGGTTTTGGCCCGGGACTACCGTACCGAGAAATGGCAGCCTGGAACTATCTGCACACGATTAGGACCACTGATGTATACCGTGGACATCGGAGACAGCATAATAAGGCGCCATGCTGACCAAATCATCAAGTCATCCGAAAAGGGACAACCTACACCACCACTCTATACATCTAACGATGAAGTAGAGATACCCATATCTACCTCCGATCCGGTGATACTGGAGCCTGATGAACCCGACACTGGCCTTCAAGCCGAATCAGCCTTGCCAGAAGAACCTACTACACCACCAGAAACTACTACACCCCCGAGGCGTTATCCGGACCGAGTCAGGAAGCCTCCTGAGAGACTAACTTATAATTAATTAATACAGCAATGTATATTATTTTGCATATAACATGTAATTAATAATTACTTAAAATATGATGTACTAGTTAGCTAGAAGGGGAGGAATTGTGGTGTATGTGCCTTTAAGAGCAATTATGGTGTATGTGCCTTTAAGAGCCCCAGGTGTGTGTAATGCCGGTAATTGCCACTTGGGCTATATAAGCCTGTGTATTGTGTATATCCTTTAGAAACCCCCCCCCAGACTTGCTTAGTAAATACCTATGAACCAACTCCTGTCTTCAGTGTCTTTATCTACACACGGACACTACAGTATTGTGTACAGTTTTGGTCTCCTTACCTAAGGAAGGATATACTTGCCATAGAAGGAGTGCAACAAAGATTCACCAGACTGATTCCTGGGATGGGGGGATTGTCCTATGAGGAGAGATGGAGTAGACTAGGCCTATATTCTCTAGAGTATAGAAGAAAGAGAGGTGATATTATTGAAACATACAAAATTCTTACAGGGTAGATGCAGGGTGTAAGATTCGCAATTTTCAGCAAAAATCACGCAAGAAAACTGGATAAAATAAGACTGTTTATTGACCAAAGTAAGCTTGCACAGAAAAACCTTTGATAAAAGGGCATACAAAATGGCCGCCAGGCCCCGTGATCAGTTTCTGAACCATTTTATTTCTGTTACTGCAAGCCAGACAGGCTTGTGGATTGAAGACAGTGAGCCCGCGAAAGCCAGTATCTGGGAACCGAAACTCAGAGGAACAGCATACATATTCAATGGATTACAAGTACAGGATGGGGCCCATCAAGATATGGGCGGACAATGCAAAATCACTCATACCCATTTATTGTACAAAGGAAAAACCGTTTAGCAGCCATCAAGGAAAATCTCCGGACCGATCAATATGCGAACCGAGCCGCGGTGACAATGCAAAAGACATTAAAAGACATTATCGGCCAGGAAGGCCAGTTTAAGTTATCACCGGCTCCGTTACAAGACAAAGCGCCCCTGCAGAGATTTCTGCCCGCCAAAATTAATACAAAGACAGGACTATGATTTGGCGGGAGATAAGACTGTCCCAAAAGAGTATAACTATGGATTGAAAGTCCATCTAAGTTACTTCGGACCTCGGGTTACTTGAACAACTTCACTTGACTGGACGGCGGCCGCTTCTTCTTCTTGGACGACTTCAACTTCTTCGGACGGGGCCAGGATCGGCGCCTCTTCCACTTCGGCAGATGCAGAATCGATGAAAACGTTTTCGTCTTTTTAAAGACGGACGGTTTCGGTAAAAGGACAACGTGGTCGGTGTTCAGCCAAACAAGGCTCGGCCACGACGAGAAGACGACGAGGGTGGCCCGGGTACTGGGGTCGGGAGATCATCGACGACCCAGGCCGACGGAGAAGAAACCCTCTGGAGGACTGGCGATCTAGGCCACAAGATTCTCCCATGTGCATAGCCTGCATCTGGGTCTGCTCCATGAACCCAAATCGACTTAGTGGATCTCAACCTTAACGAGCGCTCATCGAGGCTGTGTCTACCCCACCGCTTCGAGAGAGAGAGAATATCGACTGCGCCAGAAGTTTCCAAATCCACGTGACGACGGAAAGCGGTGCCAAAAAGGCTGCGAACCCCCTTTCTCGCGATTTCGAGAGTGGTGAGCATGATCCCGGGTTCCCCAGGTCGAAACTTAGTTTAGGTATAGGGGAGGGAGTTAAGGGAAATCGTAATGTGTTTCCCCTTTTTCGACGTGCCGTGTGTTCCCCATTTCCATAGAGTCAAGTTCATAAATTTGTGCATGATTGTAGTTACTTTAATCTGTGCCTATGACATGTATTTTGTAATGTTTCAAACTGTTTAAAAATAAAAGCATCCATTTCGTGCTATTCAGCCTGGTCTATTGAGTTCTTTTCTCGGCACTACTGTTCTCTGCATCTAAGTCCAAGGTCTAGAACCGTAGGGGGAGTGGGTCGAACCACTCAAGGGTAATTCTTGCACGAAGCCTGGCAGGAGGCCAGAACGGGCAAGAGAGCAGGAAAAAAACCCCTACAGAAATGGCAACCGCGGCAGGACCTTGGCAGCAGGAAAGCAGTGTGTTAGATCAAGATCTGAATAAACGAAATGTGATGGATGAAAGAATAGCAGATTATGTTTTCGGAAAAGTCAACCTCACAAAACAATGGATATCTGATCTATTAAGGGATAGGCGCCCGCTAGACGCAGCCATCAAGTGGACAGCGGGTAGAGAGCATAAGAAATCTGTAGAAAAGGCGGTCTGGCTGATGTGCTACAAGAAGCAAGTCCAGCTTTTGGACCAGGTAGTTGCAGCACAGACAGTCCAGATCAACGGCTTGCTTAAAGACGTAGAGGAAAAGGTTGCGGGAGGTCAAAAACTGATTGAATCGCTTGACGCGCTGAATCAGGAACGCCGCTCCGTAATTCGCTGCCACGAAACCCGGGTAGAATATTTAAAATGTCAGGTCGTTGAGGCCAAGGCCAGTGAAGGTAGAATGAGAGAGAGGTGTTTCCGTCTAGCCAAACAAGTAGATGCCCAAGAGGAAAAGCTCCTGGGAGCCAGGGCAGCATATAAGATGGCCATGGAGGATAGATCTGAGAACACCGACCACAGCGCTTGCCGCCGGGAGCTAGAGGACCTGAGAAAGGCCCCAGCGAAGGCAAACGGGTTGGTGTGTCTCATAAATCCACCAGCGAGTCAGCTGTTGCTAGCCAAGGAATCCAAAAGACCGATTCCACAAGAGGCAGTTGGGGTACCAACCCCCGAACCCTCTGCGCCTTCTGCCTATGAGGAGTCTTGGACTCCGGGACAGGAGACGGAGGCGGTAGAGGAAGAGAGCCCTGAGGTAGAGCAACCCCAGACAGTAGAGTCGGGGCCAGCGCCGTTGTGTCCAACGAGGCACCGGAAGCTCGGTCCAAATGAAGAAAATGGCGATGACGGACCCCTTGAGAGTCAGATCATAATGCCTCATAGCGCACGACAGCTAAGAGAGATGATAAGTCACATCCCAAAACTCTCTGAGTCAGGAGATCCCTCCGTGCATTTCAGGGACGTGGAGCAGACCGCAGCAGTCAATGACTGCGACGGGGTTGAACAGTCTAAAATGCTGCTGTTCTCCCTGGACAGTTCGCTCCTCCAGTGTCTTCCTGACGAGAGCAAGAGAGGGCACAGGGACTATGAGTTGCTACGGGATGAGATTCTGGAGATCATGGGAGAGGGGGACGGAACTCCGTTCCTCCGTTTAGAAAAGACAGTGCAGCTAGAGGGAGAACCCCCACAGGTTTTCGCCGACAGGTTGTGGCCAGTGTATCGGCGCAGCTGCCCGGGCGGGCCGGCCCGGGCCGGGCTGGATGGCGAACAAAGGGCTCACTAACTTCGGTGCCTGGTAGCAGGGTGCCTGCCAGTAGTGAAGGAACAGGCCAAAGCATGGTTTGACCCCGCCAACGCACGCTCCACGGAGGATCTAGTGCTAGATCAGCTCACGATCAGTTATAGGAATAACAAGGGCAAGAAAACGCCTGTTGTAAAAGGAAAGGTGCATGAGGTGAGGCCCGCAGCCTCTGCTAAAAGGGAATGGCGTCAGGAGGGAAATCGCCCTCCTCAAGCCAATAGCAATTGTTACGGGTGTGGGAAGGAGGGTCATTGGCGCAAGGACTGTAAAAATCCCTGGAAGGATTTAAAGGGAAAAGCTCCCTCAGCCCCAGCCCAAACGCCCATCCGGGAGAAAGGAGCCGATGTGTCGATCCATCCCGCTGCGATCGAGTCAGTTTTAGAGGCAATGCGGTCTCTAATGACCTCGCAGGGGAAGGTGGCAGTCGCCAACGGCCCTGTTGCTCCCCCAGCCCCAACCGATGTGCCCAATTGACCAGAGCGCAGCCTGTCGACCTGTGTCCCCTAGAAAGACATGCACAGGAAGAGACCTCCTGTAAAATGGAGGAATACCTGCGGTGCCAGGTTGCGGAGGCTAAGTTAGTTGAGCAGGTTTTAAGGGAGGAGAACGCCAGGTTAACAGCGAGGGCTGGCAGTTTAGAGGGTCAGCTAAGGGTTTTTAAAATGGTTCATGACCAGTGTACACTGTTTAAGCCAGGTGCAAAAGAACCAGCAGGGAAAGCCAGGTCTGAGAGTAAAAGCAATAAGCCTGAGGCAAGTAAAGTGTCACAGACCACACAAGCTGGCGTTGCAGCCTGCTTGAGGGGAGGAGCCATCCTGCCCACCTGGGAGGCTTCCCCGATGGCCTGGGACTCGGACGAGGAGGGACCCGAACAGCAAAGTCCCGCCCTCGACACGATTCTGGAGGAGGAGGAGGAGGAGGACGGAGGTTCCGCCCTCGACTCGAGCGTGGGGGAGGTAGAAATTGGGGGCAGAGATCCTCCACCTGTAAGGACAGGTGGGGAGGAGCCGTCTGCCACAGACCCAATTCCCGAAGGGGCGGAGCCTGAGGGGAGGGAGCCGAAGCCCACAGTCGTGGAAGAGCCACGGGCTGTGAGAGCCAAAGTCCCACCCAAAGGTCCACTCGCCAAGGGAGCCTGCCCAAACCCCAAAGGGGCGGAGCCTGAGGGAAGGGAGCCAAAGCCTACTGTCATGGAAGAGCCACGGGCTGCGAGAGCTGAGGTCCCACCCGAAGGCCCACTCACTAAGGGAGCCACGCCCAAAGTACCTTCTCGCAGGTCGGCCCGAACGCCTCAGCCTGTAAAGTCTTGGCCCGAGTCACCCACTCCCAGTAGACACCGACTTCAGAAATCATTAAGAAAGCACAGTCCCCGTTTAACAGCAAAAGGCTGCGGGGAACCAGAGATACAGGTCACTGCAGCCCCGCCACAGGGAGCGGTGAGCTGCAGTCCAGAGCCACAGGTCACTGCAGCCCCGCCACAGGGAGCGGTGAGCTGCAGTCCGATCAGGGATTAGGCAAGCCGCCCGGGGACGGGCGGCGCTGTACATAAGTTAAGTTAGGTAATTATGGTCATAGTTTTAAGGAATGTAAAGTATATGGTGTTAAGAGTACAATTTTGAGGTCTGCCCGGTATGTGTGTTTGTTAGGGAGCGGGGTCCAGGAACCCGCGCGTCCAATTAATTTAGGCCAGCACCTATCGGGAGCCCGGCTACATCATTTTGTTGGTTACAGAAACCTGGGATATGATGGAAAGGATTTTCATCGCGTTCATGGCGATCGGGTGCGGGTGGGCCTACCGAGGCCGCACCAAGGACGTCATCATTTTCGGATGCTCCGGGGACACGGCCCCCATCGCAACGGATGGGACGGGGAAGCGAGAGGTTGAGGAAACCGCCACCTACTTCCACCAAGGGAGATGGCCAGGTTGGTTGGGAACAAATTCCACGGAATATTCCAGCAACTTCGGTTTTGCCTACCAAGAGACTTCGTTAACGTGCCCTCGAGTGAGGATCCTTGCGCCCAGAGTCAGCGTCACCGTGGGAAAGAGGATTTGTCTGGTGTGCAATGGGAACGTACCGCTAAGGCGATGGTGGTGGCTACGAAAGCTGGGAAAGGACATGAGAAACTCGACGGTCGAGTGGGAGCGACTGGGTAATAATACCCATCGGACTATTACGGGAACTCACGGACAATTACGTGTGTGTTGGGACAAATGGTGGGAACCAGATGAGGGAATATATGTCTGTATGTGGGGTTCGAGACACGTCTGCCCCAAGGGCGTGTCCATCTTCTTCCAGAGGCAGTGGCAGGATGAAGGGAAGGGGATGAGATGGGATGTTAGCACTCGAGCGTGCGGAGCCCCATACTCCCCTATTCCGGTGAACGCCACTGAACTCATCACCCGCCCACGCAAGCCCCTGCCCACGCTTCCGGTAGCACTAGCCCAGAAAGGAGGGTGCCCAACCACCACCAAGGGACCCGGGAACGGTTTAGTATTGGTACCCACCGGTCAGGTGCTGTACCAAGGGGTACACTATGCGGTGGCCTCAGTGATTTTAAATCTCACTGAGGTAAGATTGCTGGAGTGGTGTCCCAAAGAAACGGAACAATCATACCAGGTCCTGTTAACCCGTAAGTTTAGACAATTTTACGAATTTGACTTTGCCGACATCGACAGAGACAAATTATACACCACACCGCCAGAAGTTTTGGATCGAGTCGGGAGGCAAAGAAGGGGTGCTGTAAATGACATATTCACTGCTTTTAATACCGGGACATCTGTTGTCAACGCTCTAGATAACGTAGAGCTGCAGACACAGATCAACGGTTTAAAAGCCCAGTTAAGGAACATATTGACAGACGAAAATAAGGTAGTGGGTTCTGAGCTACATGAGGACCAGGCCATGACACTACACTTTAAGGACATAATTGCTGAGCTGGAGAAACATGCGAGAACGGTAAATGCACTCATTAAGGAGGATCGGAATGCGTCCGATCAAGCTGCGCAAAACGAGGCCTGTGTGCTGTACGGGGCGTGGTTACTGGGCGAGGGCCGCAGTAATCTTGAGGATTTAAAACAGGGTTTGGTCCCGTCCTGGATCAGCAACAAGCACTTGCAAGCGCTCCACCCTTTTGAGAATGCATTAAGCCCGTGCCAGCTCAGACTAGCCGCAGGAGCATACCCAGTCCCAGTGGACTGCGGACATTCAAATCACACTATTATGGGAATAGTAGTAAGAATGCCGGTGTTGGGTCCCGCAGCAAAGCCCGCCCCGGTGTACAGAGTAGAGAACATTGGAGTCATTCGGGGGGGCGCACACATTCGTTACGCAGCGGTCCCGCCTTACGTCATCAGATGGGAGCGTACGATGACAGGCACCAACCTCTCGGGATGTCGGAGCCGGGGAGCACACATCATCCTGTGTCCCCAGCACTTGAACGCCTTTCTGAAACCGCAGTGCGGGTTCAGGACTGCTAGCGCAAAGCCGGTGAATTGCACCATGGAGGCAATGGCAGAGGACCATGTGCCCCCACAGGTAGCATATATCGGGGGTGGGACATACTGCGTCACCACTGCAGCGCCTCAGTACCGATATGGACAACACGAGTGGTGTTCGGTCGGTGATAGCAGTTTCTGTTTCAAACCCAGGGCCGAGGTTCAAGTGGCACAACAACGAATTGTCCCCATTCCTGCGCCCTCCACCGTTCACATCACTATCAAAGAGAATTTCACAGACTTACAACGATTTGTCGCGCATTTTGGTTATGTCATTCCCCCTCTTCCCGAACACCTCACCAAGATTTTAAAAGCTGTTATAATTTCACAGAAACATTTCTACACACTGGAGCAGAAGACTTTAGAGATAGGAAAAGACATATTGGACATAACCATCCCACCATGGTGGGACTTGTTCACCAACATAGAGGTCCCCGCCTGGATTAGAATAGCATCCCATATCCTAGTAGTATGTCAGGTTTTGATTGTGATATTTTTGCTCTTCGTGCATTGCAAAAGAGGCAAACGCCTCCAGAGGCACGAGAACACAGGAGAATGGAGAGAACGCTATGTGCGAATGGGGGAAACAGATACCCCACTCTAAGCTGCTAGTATAAGATTAAGCGTCCCTCCATTTTAAAATTTTTTGTGATTGTTTTGGGTTATAAGGAAATAAGTATTGTTATGTTATTAGTCGTTCTTAAGTTTTTTGGATTAATAAAAGATGCATGCAGATGGTGCCAGGGGGTATCAACCCCTCATCTCCATATTCAACCCTAAAAAAGGTGTCCCCATTATGACGGCACAAAGACTACAGAGGTGGTCCCTTTTTCTAGGGGCACACCAATACAACATTGAATACAAAGGGTCAAAACAGCATGGGAATGCTGACGGTTTATCACGCCTACCGTTGCCAACGATAGAAGAGGCACCTACAGTAGACCCAGTAGAGGTATTCCACTCTACCATAGTGGAATGTCTACCGGTGACAAATTCTGCCATTGAAAGGGAGACAAGAAATGACCCTACTCTCTCACGGGTCTACGATTTAACAGTGAAGGGATGGCCAGCACATGGCGAACCACTGTTGCCAGCATTCTCGCAAAGAAGAGAACAGCTGTCAGTGTGCCGAGGAACCTTGATGTGTGGATCCAGAGTGGTGATTCCACCCAAACTCCAGGATAAAGTGCTAAAGGAGCTTCACGAGGGGCATCTGGGTGGAGTGAAAATGAAGAACCTAGCTAGGGCGTTTGCATGGTGGCCAGGTATCGATGGAGACATCGAAGACATGACCAAGAGCTGCCTAGGATGCCAGAAGGTCCAAAATGCTCCGCCACAGGCCCCTCTACATCCATGGGAGTGGCCCTCATCTCCCTGGCAAAGGGTGCACATCGACTTTGCTGGTCCATTTATGGACTCAATGTCCTTAATCGCAGTTGATGCACACTCCAAGTGGCCGGAGGTAATAAAGATGTCCTCCACCGCCACGGAAAAAACCAACACAGTATTAAGGACCATATTTGCCAGGAATGGGCTGCCGGAGCAGATATGTTCTGATAATGGACCGCAATTTGTGTCCGAAGAATTCAGAAAGTTCTTAAAGAACAATGGGGTAAAGCACTACACGTCCGCCCCATACCATCCCGCCACCAATGGATTGGCTGAAAGGTTTGTCCAGACCTTCAAGAAGGCCATCAAGGCCATGGGTAATGAAGACATAAAACTTCAGCACAAGGTGGATAACTTCTTATTTGCATATAGGAATGCAACGCATATGGTTACTAACCAAACTCCCGCCATGATGTTCTACAATAGAAACCTAAGATGCCGGCTGGATTTGGTCAAGCCCAACATCCGAAGGGACGTGGAGAACCGGCAGTTTCAGGGCATGAATGAAAGGCCAACTAGGGCCTTCCAGATAGGCCAACCGGTTTTGGCCCGGGACTACCGTACCGAGAAATGGCAGCCTGGAACTATCTGCACATGATTAGGACCACTGATGCATACCGTGGACATCGGAGACAGCATAATAAGGCGCCATGCTGACCAAATCATCAAGTCATCCGAAAAGGGACAACCTACACCACCACTCTATACATCTAACGATGAAGTAGAGATACCCATATCTACCTCCGATCCGGTGATACTGGAGCCCGATGAACCCGACACTGGCCTTCAAGCCGAATCAGCCTTGCCAGAAGAACCTACTACACCACCAGAAACTACTACACCCCCGAGGCGTTATCCGGACCGAGTCAGGAAGCCTCCTGAGAGACTAACTTATAATTAATTAATACAGCAATGTATATTATTTTGCATATAACATGTAATTAATAATTACTTAAAATATGATGTACTAGTTAGCTAGAAGGGGAGGAATTGTGGTGTATGTGCCTTTAAGAGCAATTATGGTGTATGTGCCTTTAAGAGCCCCAGGTGTGCGTAATGCCGGTAATTGCCACTTGGGCTATATAAGCCTGTGTATTGTGTATATCCTTTAGAAACCCCCCCCCAGACTTGCTTAGTAAATACCTATGAACCAACTCCTGTCTTCAGTGTCTTTATCTACACACGGACACTACAGTATTGTGTACAGTTTTGGTCTCCTTACCTAAGGAAGGATATACTTGCCATAGAAGGAGTGCAACAAAGATTCACCAGACTGATTCCTGGGATGGGGGGATTGTCCTATGAGGAGAGATGGAGTAGACTAGGCCTATATTCTCTAGAGTATAGAAGAAAGAGAGGTGATATTATTGAAACATACAAAATTCTTACAGGGTAGATGCAGGGTGTAAGATTCGCAATTTTCAGCAAAAATCACGCAAGAAAACTGGATAAAATAAGACTGTTTATTGACCAAAGTAAGCTTGCACAGAAAAACCTTTGATAAAAGGGCATACAAAATGGCCACCAGGCCCCGTGATCAGTTTCTGAACCATTTTATTTCTGTTACTGCAAGCCAGACAGGCTTGTGGATTGAAGACAGTGAGCCCGCGAAAGCCAGTATCTGGGAACCGAAACTCAGAGGAACAGCATACATATTCAATGGATTACAGGTACAGGATGGGGCCCATCAAGATATGGGCGGACAATGCAAAATCACTCATACCCATTTATTGTACAAAGGAAAAACCGTTTAGCAGCCATCAAGGAAAATCTCCGGACCGATCAATATGCGAACCGAGCCGCGGTGACAATGCAAAAGACATTAAAAGACATTATCGGCCAGGAAGGCCAGTTTAAGTTATCACCGGCTCCGTTACAAGACAAAGCGCCCCTGCAGAGATTTCTGCCCGCCAAAATTAATACAAAGACAGGACTATGATTTGGCGGGAGATAAGACTGTCCCAAAAGAGTATAACTATGGATTGAAAGTCCATCTAAGTTACTTCGGACCTCGGGTTACTTGAACAACTTCACTTGACTGGACGGCGGCCGCTTCTTCTTCTTGGACGACTTCAACTTCTTCGGACGGGGCCAGGATCGGCGCCTCTTCCACTTCGGCAGATGCAGAATCGATGAAAACGTTTTCGTCTTTTTAAAGACGGACGGTTTCGGTAAAAGGACAACGTGGTCGGTGTTCAGCCAAACAAGGCTCGGCCACGACGAGAAGACGACGAGGGTGGCCCGGGTACTGGGGTCGGGAGATCATCGACGACCCAGGCCGACGGAGAAGAAACCCTCTGGAGGACTGGCGATCTAGGCCACAAGATTCTCCCATGTGCATAGCCTGCATCTGGGTCTGCTCCATGAACCCAAATCGACTTAGTGGATCTCAACCTTAACGAGCGCTCATCGAGGCTGTGTCTACCCCACCGCTTCGAGAGAGAGAGAATATCGACTGCGCCAGAAGTTTCCAAATCCACGTGACGACGGAAAGCGGTGCCAAAAAGGCTGCGAACCCCCTTTCTCGCGATTTCGAGAGTGGTGAGCATGATCCCGGGTTCCCCAGGTCGAAACTTAGTTTAGGTATAGGGGAGGGAGTTAAGGGAAATCGTAATGTGTTTCCCCTTTTTTGACGTGCCGTGTGTTCCCCATTTCCATAGAGTCAAGTTCATAAATTTGTGCATGATTGTAGTTACTTTAATCTGTGCCTATGACATGTATTTTGTAATGCTTCAAACTGTTTAAAAATAAAAGCATCCATTTCGTGCTATTCAGCCTGGTCTATTGAGTTCTTTTCTCGGCAATACTGTTCTCTGCATCTAAGTCCAAGGTCTAGAACCGTAGGGGGAGTGGGTCGAACCACTCAAGGGTAATTCTTGCACGAAGCCTGGCAGGAGGCCAGAACGGGCAAGAGAGCAGGAAAAACCCCCCTACAAGGGTGGATGTTTCCTCTGGCTGCAGAGTCTAGAAACAGTTTCAGAATAAGGGGTCGGCCATTTAGGACTGAGATGAGGAGAAATTTCTTCACTCGGAGGGTGGTGAATCTTTGGAATTCTCTACCCCAGAGGGCTGTGGAGGCTCAGTCGTTGAGTATATTCAAGACAGAGATCGATAGATTTTTGAATATTAAGGGATCAAGGGATATGAGTATAGTGCAGGAAAGTGGAGTTGAGGTTGAAGATCTTATTGAATGGCGGAGCAGGCTCGAGGGGCCAAATGACCTACTCCTGCTCCTATTTCGTATGTTCTTATGGATGGAGATGTTTTTAAGGCGAATAACATTATTAAGACCAAAGGTGCAGATGAGAATGTTCAAGCTCAAGATAATGTAATTTGTGAATGGAAAAATGCAATTTTTCTAACAGAGGTCGGGCCAGATGTCTATGGAACATTGACAAACCTACTTGTACCAGAGAACGTGAAGGATGTGTCGTTTGAAGACATTGGTGAGAAACTCGAAGACCATTTTGATCCAAAGCCATTAGAAATAGCAGAGAGCTATAAGTTTAGTACCAGAAACCAAAAACAAAGTGAAACCATCAGTGAGTACATTGTCGCTCTTAAGAAGCTGTCTTTGCTTTGTAACTTCAGCACATTTTTAGATCGTGCGTTTCGAGATAAGTTTGTGTGTGGACTGGTGGATGAGCGCACACAGTCCAAATTACTGAGCACTCTGAACCTAACGTTTGACATAGCATGCAAAATTGCCCGATCGATGGAGATGATTTGTAAGAATGCAAGGGAGCGCCGTCCAACTCAAGTGATTAGTGTAGCTGAGGTCTCAGTTCCAAAGCCACTGCCAAACCTAAAGGTGAGAGACCGGGTCAAAAGCATGTCGGTGAGAGCAATTCAGTGAATTGTTAGCGCTGCAATGGAAATCACTCACCACAGACCTGCAAATACAGAAATACGAAGTGTTTTCACTGCCAAAAGCAAGGCCATATTTCAATAGCTTGCAGAGCTAGATCTAAAGCAAAAAGTTAGAACCATTCTAGTGGCAATGCAAAGTAGCAACAACAAAAGGGAGGAGTTCACAATATTGAAGTGAACACACCTGATGTTGAAGAACTAGGCATCTACAGTGTCTATTCCACTAACGGCAACACTAGCAATTGTGAGAAAGACTTCTGTACAAAACTTTTGATCAACGAGCAATATATTGATATGTGTATCGACATGGCAGTGGACTGCTCTACCATGAGTAAGGACACATATGAGAGTAAGTTTAATCAAATACCACTTACAAAGAGTACCGTAGAGTTAAAAACCTACTCCGGAGAAATCCTAGAAACATGTGGATAAATGGAATGTACAGTTCAACACAATGGCCAGTCAGTAAAGCTGCTTATTATTGTAGTGAGCTACAACAACAGGCCAACTCTCATTGGCAAAGACTGGTTGAGAAGTTAAAACTAGACTGGAAAAACATCTTCAGTGTAGATGCTTCAAAGAAGCAACTTGATACAATGCTGAACAAGTAGAAAAGCATGTTCACAGACAGTTATGAGGGCATCACTGGGTATGACGCTCATATCCGCATCAAGTCCAACACAAAGCCTGTCTATTGTAAGGCAAAGCTGGTCCCTTATGCGTTGAAAGGTCAGGTGGAGGAAGAACTAGTGAAGCTCAGAGAGAACGGATGGCTAGTAAAAACTGACAAAAGTGAATGGGCTAACCCGTTTATGGTAGTGCTCAAAGCAGACAAAACTGTATGCTTGTGCAGTGACTGCAAAGTTGCTATCAACCAAGCAGTTGACGATGAGCAGTACCCATTACCTACATCGCAAGGTTTGTATGCAGCACTCTCTGGGTCAAAGGTTTTCTCCAAGCTTGACCTGTCACATGCTTACGCTCAGCTGAATGTTGACAAAGAGAGTCAACAGTATCTCACCATCAACGCACACAAGGGACTGTACTCATATACCAAACTGCTGTATGGTGTAAAGTCCTCCCCCAAAATCTTCCAGGCTACAATGGATAAGATTTTGCAAGGAGTTTCAAATTGCTTATACAATCAAGACAATGTGCTGATTGCAACAAGCAGCAAGGAAGAAAATATATAAGTGTTAGATATAATGCTTCAAAGGTTGAACTCCCACAATGTCAAATTGAAAAGGAGCAAATGTGCTTTTGTGCAGCCTGAGGTTGTGTATGTTGGTCTGAAAGTTGATGCAAATGGCTTGCAACCAGTGAAGGAAAATGTTGATGCTGTCATCAATGCTCCAAAGCCATAGAACGTGTCTGAGTTAAGATCTTTCCTGGGAATGGTCAAGTACTACGCATGTTTCTTACTTGAGTTAGTGACCATGGTTAGCTCCATTGCACGAGCTCCTCAGAAAGGATGTCCAGTGGAAGTGGATGAAAGCGCAACAGGAAGCTTACAACGTTTGTAAGAGAAGTGTCTCTAGCGATGCTCTACTTATGCTCTACTTGTGCACTACAACACAGAGCGTGAACTTAATTTAGCATGTGATGCATCCAACAACAGTATTGGCACTGTCATAAGCCAAGTAATGGATGACGGCCAAGAGAAACCAATCGCGTTCGCATCGCGAACCCTCACAAAGAGCGAAAGAAACTACACGCAAATTGAAAAGGAAGCACTTGCCATAGTGTTTGGAATCAAGAAATTCCAACAGTTCCTGATTGGTAGAAAGTTTACCCTGATAACCGATCACAAACCGCTCCTAGCAATATTGGGGCCCAAATCTGCCATCCCTGCAATGGTCGCATCAAGAATGCAATGTTGGGCAGTGTTGTTGTCACAATATGACTACACGATTGAATATCGCACTTCAAAGCAAAACGCAATCGCAGATGCCTTGTCCAGGTTGTCACATGAGGACTCGTGTTGGGAGTGAAGGTGAGATTTTCCCGCTAGGTGCAGTTGACAAAGACTTTCCTGTGAATGCAACTGAGATTGCAAATGAGACTCAAAAGGACTCAGTACTGAAAAGAGTGTTTGAAAACACCTTGAATAGATGGACTGATCAGTGTATGGACTTAGAATTGAAACCATTTCATAACCATCATACTGAATTGTCGTGTGAGCAAGGTTGTATCAAGTGGGGAAACAGAGTGGTGGTACCTACTTCTTTGAGAGATAGAATTCTGGCCGAACTTCATACTAAACATCCAGGGATTGTCAGTATGAAATCAATTGCAAGAAGCTTTGTTTATTGGCCTGGATTGGACAATGTACTTGAATCACTTGTCAGCAAATGCAGCGTTTGCCAAAATTGCAGAAACAAGCCACCCAAAACTCCACTACAACCCTGGTCATGGCCAAGTAGACCTTTTCAGAGAGTACATGTAGACTTCTGTGAGAAAGCACAGGATTTTTTCCTGGTACATGTAGATAGTCACTCAAAGTGGATTGAAGTGAAACACATGGGTTCAAATATTACAACTGAACATACCATAGATGAATTGAGGTCTATCTTTGCATGTCATGGCTTACCCGAAGAGCTTGTGTCTGACAGTGGTCCTCAGTTCCATTCTGTTCTATTCCAAGAATTCATGAAACGGAATGGTATCAAACACACTCTCATTGCTCCATATCATCCAGCTTCAAACGGAGCAGCCAAAAGGTCAGTCAGAATAGTAAAAGCTCTCAAAAAGCAAGTGTTGCAGCGTTGTTCAGGACTCAGCAGAAGCAACGTTTGGCAAATTTCTTGCTGAAGTACAGAACTACTCCGCACACTACAACTGGATATACCCCAGCAGAACTCTTGATGAAGAGGAGATTGAGAACACAATTGAGTCTTCTTCAACCAAATTTGGCCTCAAGAGCTGAACAGAAACAGTTGAGTCAGAAACGTTATTATGACAGCAATCAGAAAGAACGCAGTTTCAAACAAAATGATTGTGTTCATGTTCTCAGTCCCCCTGGAAAGTCGAGTTCACACAAGTGGGATGTAGGAACCATAGTAGAGCTTGGTGAATCCAAGAGATATTTGGTTGAACTTGATGACAGCATCCGAAGTGTTCATGTAGATCAAATGATCTCTGCTAGAGATGAACCAAGACGTGATCTTCAACAACTTGATCATGAACAAATAAATGAGTTTGACTCGTTCAGACTTCAGAAACTGAAGTACTAGGTTCAAACAAATCTGAGATAGAAACAGGATCATCTTTGAGTTTGGAACCAGAACAAACCAGCCGGAAAATTGTTTCAACACCAAAGCTTTCAGTAAGGAGATCAGGAACGCTTCGCAAATCTGTTATTAAACTGGATTTGTAGTTCATCTGTAGCATTTGTAGTTCATTTAGAAAAAAACCCGGTGTTTTTGTTAAGTGGGACATGTAATACTGGGAAAGGTGGGACCATAGTTTTGTTGTATTTGAGAGGAAAATACATACATTTTTTAAGAGGGAAAGCAGTGTAATGTATTATCACATGGTTTGTCACATGGTTTAGTATGAGCATGCTCAGTTCACTCTGGCCTAATAAAGCAAGCACATGGACTAGCAACTCATTGGAGTGGATTTTAATTCAGGGGCGGGCTGGGGTTGTGTAATCCACATTTCGTGTTATCCACCCGAATCTAAATCGATGTGGGAGATTGATGCGATTTTAACTTGATTGGCCAATTGAGTTCCAACATGTGGGAACCCATGGCAAATTAGTTTTTCCAGTCTGAAAGTCGCCTCCGATGACTTCATCATTGTTGCTGCATTTAAGGTCTGCAACAAGCCTTGCTTCTTCTGCAGACTGCCAACCTTTTGGCCTTTCATGCTACAGGGACCTGTTGGAAGAATGGCCAGCAAGAGACCCAGGGCTGCTCCAAGGTTTGATGACGTTGCCTTGCAGGCTTTAGTTGATGGAGCAAGAGCTCATAAAGAGGTGCTCTTCCCTTCTTCAAGGAGGAAGAAGCCTCCCCAGCAGACCAAGGCTGTGTGGATCCAGGTGACAGAGGAGGTCAACTCATTATCAGTAACCCGCAGAACCTGGATTCAATGCAGGAAGAGATTTCATGACCTTCTGTGCACTGGAAAAGTGAGTATGAATTTCCCATCACCCTCAATCTGATCCCCATTGCCTTTCCTCTCCAGCACTCAGCTTTAGCAATCTCTTCCTCCACATCCCACTTGACACTGACATCCATGCACCCTTACCCATTCCCTCTCTCTCTATGGTCACATTCACCTAACTATTCGACTATACAGCCCTCACACTCCCTATCACTGTGATGCTATGCAAACAACTGACAACACACAGGGAGGGCCCTTGGTCTTGCCACCTCACTCCATCTTTGTCTCCTTCTAAGTATCTATGCTATGGAATCTCTACACTCACTCCTTCATTCTCACTCAACCTCCACTTGTCTCCCTCATTGCAGGAAAGGAGAGCTCACAATAAGCGAGAAAGAGCGAGGACAGGAGGAGGGCCACCCTCAGTAGCCCACCTCACCCCCTGGGAGGAGGCGGTCCTGGAGATCATAGGAGTGGAGGTAGATGCGCAAGTGGGGGACAGACAGACGGGTGCATCACAGCAAGCTGGTGCCAGAATAGTTTTCCATCTCTCTCATTGACATTGCATGAGTTGCTGATAATGATTCTGAAGCTCTAACAGATGGACTGATGATCATCTGCAATATGCAATGTGCATGTAACCTTGGCATCACATCTCTGACTCTTTCCTTTATTCCCCCACAGGACCATCGCAAGCACCCATCCCCACTAGTCAGGAGGAACAGCATGAGCGTCAAGACTCCTCAGGGGAAGCTGCAACCTCTGAGGGCACAGCATCAGCAGAATTCAGCACACCCAGCACCAGCGCAGACACTCACACCTCGGTGGGACCTTCGGGACATAGAGTAGTGTTATCACCTGGTGTATCACAGTTCACAAGTGAGCATCAGCTGATTGTGGAGACAGGGACAGCAGTGGAGAGTCCTAGTCGGAGGGCGCAGAACTCTGCCAGCTAGGCTCAGCTGCATGTCGACCCTTTGCCTCTGGGTCCATCCACAAGATCAGCGGTGCTGGAACTCCAGGAACAGATGCAGCAGGCTCTGGCAGGTTTTGTCTCCAAGGTCGCTGCGAGTGTGGAGCGAATGGAGGAGTCCATAGCAAAGATGAGCAGAGACTTTGTGGAGTCATTGGCACATGAACGCATCACCATGGAAAGGATGGCAACCTCCATGGAGGTGATAAGTCACCAGAGTGCAGAAAACACGGTGAGTGTTCTGAATAGAATAACATCTCTGGAGGAGCGATGGTCATCTATTGATCAGAGAAACCAGACCTTCATGGAAGTCCTTCTGAGTAGGACTGCCAGTGCAGATACGGGTCCCCATGGCCCCCCTGATGTGCAGCAAGGTGTTCTCAAGCCACTTGCAAGCACTGAGGGGGACCTGACCCATGAGAGGGAAGTTGGTGGCAGACATCAAGGAAGTGGGGGCTCCTCTCCAAGCGCTCACACTTCCATGCCACTGCAGAGCCCTCGGTCAGAGCCCCACCAGAGTCCACATCTATCTGAGATCGGACTCTCAACCCCTGCACAGCCACAGGAGCAGCAGACTGTTGCCGAGCCCTCACAGGTTCGCAGCCCCAGAGGACGCCCGCCAAAGGTGTCGAGACAGGAGCAGCAGGAAAGTGAGCAAGGGGCCTCCACATCTGCTGAAGCCACAGGGGAAGCACTATGTAGGAGCACGCGTAAGAGAAAGATACTGCACAAATAGTCACAAGGGTAGTCACTTGGGTGAAATTTGATGTTTTCTTTGAAAAGGCCATCAGATGAATAATGTAAATAAAAATTCTGATGGCTACTGCTGTAGTTGTGGCGTGTGTCATTTCACGAATCTGACTTTCACATTGAGGGCTTAGGATTACTTTCAATTGTCAGTATGGTGGTCGATTTGCTAGGAATCCGCTGGTCCTTGGCCATTGTTGATGCTCAGGTAAGAAGCTGTGAGGCAAAAGTGCTTGATTGGCTAGGCTAAGCAAATCTGGCCAAGGTGAGTGCGTTCCTTGCATCCCGGGCAGCAATGTTCTTGCGTACTGCTGCCGCTGGTTGATGGGCCTCTGCAAGATGTTCGTTTTTGCTCTCCTCCTCCTCCTCCTCCTACTCTTCCTCCTCCTCCTCCTCCTCATCTGAATAGGATATGTGAGGAGACACTTGGTCCTCAGGAATCTGCAAGCCACGACGCTGTGCCATGTTGTGATGTGCACAGCAAACCACGATGATTCTGGAGACCCTGGCTGCTGAGTTTGCAGGGTTCCACCTGATCTATCCAGGCATCTGAAGCGCATCTTCAGCAAACCAATGGTTTGCTCGATTATGGCTCTGGTGGACATGCGGCTGGAGTTGTAGCTCTCCTCAGTTTCATTGGACGGGCCCCTCAATGGCGTCATTAGTCACGTCTTCAGGGGATAGCCCTTGTCTCCAAGTAGCCATCCATTAAGTTGGTCTGGCGGACTGAATAGCGGAGGCGCACTAGACTGACACAGTATGAAGGATTCATGGCAATTGCTGGGGTACTTGGCACAAACATGCAAAATTTCCTTCTTGTGGTCACACACCAGCTGAACGTTAAGGGAGTGGAAGCCCTTGCGGTTGACAAAAATACCTGGATTGCGATGGGGTGCCTTAAGGGCCACATGTGTACAGTCAACGACGCCCTGCACCCTTGGAAAGCCTGCCAGATTAACTGATCCAACCGCACATGCTGTGACACTTGCTCGATCCTTGGTGAAATGGATGTGATTGTGCACGATGGCAAAGAGGGCATCGGTTACCTGCGTGATGCAAGTGTGTGCGGCCGCCTGGGAGATGCCGCTGATGTCTGCTGCTGATCCCTGGAATGAGCCTGAGGCAAAAAAGTTGAGTGCGGTGGTGACTTTGACGGCCACTGCTAAGGGTTGTCCACCTAGTCCTCTGGCCTGCAGGTGTTGTTGCAGCATTGCGCAGATGTCACCCGCTACCTCTCGCGAAAGTCGGAGCCGCCTTTGGCACTGCTGCTCAGACATGTTGAGATAGCTGACCCTGTGTCTGTAGACCCTGTTTGGGGGGTATCTCCTGCGCCGACAGGCTTCCATGCGCTGGCCCCTTCTTCAGGTGGGTGAGCAGCAGCTTGGCGCTCCTGTTGTTGCTGCTGCTGTTGGTGCTGCTGTTGTTCCTGGTTCTGCTGGTGCCGCGGCTGTTTTTCATCCTCATCTAATGTCCAGAAGGGAAGGAAATAAATGGCTCCCATGCTTCTGGTATATGTCTCAGTTTGAGGAAGCGCTCAGTGAAGGTGGTGATAGGGGTTTCCCAGGAGGTCACACTGGAGATGGGTGTCAGGCTCCAAATTTCCACAGCTGTGGTTGTGCCTTCTAAAAGTTCCCCCAGACCTGAGACAACAAAGCCCTGCCACCTACAAATGATGGTTGATCAAATCTCCTCTTTAATGGTTGAGCTGCAGCTGATAGTCAGCAATCCAATTGTGCTCCCACCAGGTTTCACCATCGTGTTTCAGAACAGGCGTGTTTCACGTGGGAAAAGGGTTAAAATCGCAAAGGCCTTTCAAAATGGCATTATAGAGGCAATTTAGTGCTTGTTAAGGGCCTTAATGGCCTATCCCGCCTCTTGGAGGCGGGACGGAGACGGGACCATTAGACACGAATGAATGAAAATTGCTTGGAGGCGGGATGGAGGCGGGGTTGGGCCCGCACACCAGTTTTTGCAATTTTAACCCCTCCAATCCTGCCTCCACAGCCCAATGAAAATCCTGCCCATTGTATCTCTGTCCTTCACTTGTTCTACCCACATATATTACCCTCGCAATCCTTGGGTTTGAGGTTTTTGAGAGAATGTAATAAGGTGAAGCAAGAGGCTACTCCCAAGCTTGCAGTTAGTACCTTCCTTTTCCCTGTTCTTCTTTATCCCTGTTCACTTTCACGCAGATACATGCAGCAACATTGAATACCAAATATGACCATGCAAGCAGCATTGGAATTGCTGTTTTGCAGCCAGCATTATAACTATATTTTTCTTCTGTTCCTAAAGGATTCCCCAAAATGTAGCCAGAGATCCCAGTGCCCCAGAAGAAGCCAGCATCTCACATAACCCAATGTCACTCACTTGATCCATTTCGAACACCAAGGAGTGGCGGCGGTAACCAGTAGCGCCCTGCTCTACTGCGCAGGCGATGATGATGCCATCACCGTGCGCAGCGCCCCTTTATCACCCCGCCTGCAAAATTGGCCCGCGTCCCCTGAATCTGCACCAGGCGATGACAGCAACCGATTCAGGGGGAGGGAACGGAGCAGCAGGAGGCTTGCGGGGCGCTAAGTAAAGGGGAGGTGACGGGCAGGGGAAAAAAATCAGCCGACTTACTTGTCGTGGCCCATTGCGTCTTTGAACGCAGGGTCTGTGGCGTGATCAGGCAGCCAGGGACTCCTCTTGTGTGCTGGGCTGCTGGCACGGCACCACACCCCGCTCCCCGCTCCCTGCTGGTCCAGGTAGGGCCCCGCAGAGTTGTGAGCTTGGGCCCTCCCCTTTAATAAGGGGAGGAGCCCTTCCATGCGGCAGTGCTACATGGCCCAGTGCGAAACTTCGTACATAGGATGCCTCAGACACTTAGGTCTTGTCTGAGATTTGGGTGCAGGACTGTTGTTGCCTGAAAATGTGTTGTAGTGGGCAACTTTTCCAGGTAATTATCAGTGCCCTCTATGAATAGCAAATTTGTGTAGAATGCAGCAGCCAATGGTGGTACTATAATGTAACTGTCCCTTCCCCCCTTTTCCCCCTACTCTAATCTGTTCAGTCATCAGAAGTGCTCATCGAGATGCCCATAGTGCTAGTAATAATGCACTGGCCATATTGAGTCTGCCTTCAGATGGTGCTTTTGCCTGCTGCAAGGTCTCATGAGACAGGGATATAGAGGGCAGACTTTGTCTTTCCACTCTGACTTCTTCAAATAATCCAGGCATAGAGGATTGTCTTAAAATGAAAAATCACTGCTGCTGCCTGGGAGTTGTCATTCACTTGCATGATCTCATACTTTTGGTCACTGGCCACCTGAAGTCATTATGGGTCACAATGACCATTGGATTATATATAGAGATTTGGATGTTCACATGGTGCCATCGGTGCTTTGAGGAACCCTGCAGAGCCCTCTCAGCATCATACAGCCAGAAGGAGGCTTTTTGGTCCATTGTGTCTGTGCCGGCTTTATGGAAGAGCTATCCAATTAATCCCACCCGTTGCTCTTTCCCCATAACCCTACAAATTTCTCCTTTTCAAGTATATATCCAATTCTCTTTTGAAAATTACTATTGAATCAACAGCCACCACCCTTTCAGGTAATACATTCCAGATCATCATAACTCACTGTGTAAAAAAATTCTCCTCATTTCCCCGCTGGATTTTGTGCCAATTATCTCAAATCTGTGTCCTCTGGTTACTGACCCTCCTGCCAGTGGAAACAGTCTCTCCCAATCTACTCTATGAAAACCCCTCTTGTTCAGGTTTCCATGCGGAAAGTGATAAAAGTTGTTGCCCAGGCTAATAATGCATCAGCGATCTGATACATCTGTGCCCTGTGGATTCACTGAGGTTGCTAATGTCCCCTGTAGATTTTTAAATGCTGCAAGCCTGTTTGGCCCAGTGGTAAGGGCATGAAATGGTTAAACTTTGAGGCAGAGAAAAGTTGCCAGTCATTAAAGTCTGTAGTTCTTGGAGAACACATTGATACTGGACAATGAAAGCTCTGACTCTTGATTAACTCTGAAAAGGACATTGACATTGAACTGTGAGGCCTTGAATCATGATTGGTTTCGATGGGAAAAAATAACATCTAGACAATGCTCTGAGTTTAACTGAACCAATGAGCACCTTGATAGGTGATTTAACGGTGAATAGGTGATTTAACTTTGGACAATGAGACTTCGTGTTTTAATGGGTTTCGATGGATCTTCAATGGATAAGACAACAATGCCAGTTTCGCTGGAACAATGGACTTCCTGGAAAACACTTTAGCCTTGGGGTAAACATGTCAGCAGTAAGACTGAATCACATTAAATATGTATCACAGGGCAGGGGAGACAAGATAAGTTTTGAAGAAGGGTTTCGACCCGAAACGTCAACTCAAATTTCTCTCCACGGATGTTGCCTGACCTGCTGAGTTTTTCCAGCATTTTCTGTTGTTATTTTTGAGACAAGATAAGGAATTGTCTTCCATCCCTCAGCCCTGTACACTAGGTGTGTATTGGAAAATGAGCTGGGGGAAGGCCCAGACTCTCAAAGGCGTGACGGAAGAGCTGTAAGAAGGAAACACATCCCAGCTCTCTCGGAAACTCTCTCGCTGGGAAGCTCTCTCTCTCTCGGAAGCTAGCTCTGACTACAGGAACTGCCAGGTGTAAGGAGGAAGGGAAGACTGTCATCTCCAGCCCCCAGCCTACAATCGACGTCAGCCACGACCAGCCGGACGGGTGATTGTAAGTATTCAGTTGAATCTACAAGGGGTTTGCGCTGTGTAGGCAGCTGCAGTCAGATAAAAGAGACAGGGACAGGTCATCTCCGATCCAGGTCTACAATCCACAATGGTAACGACCGGCCGTGTGGGTGATTGTAAGTTTCAGCCAAATCTCAACAGGTTTTTGCCTGTGTTTTGTTGGTTTTAATAAACTAACAGTTTTGGGTTGAACCTAAACCTTTGTGTCATCTAACATTTTGTTCCTGTAAAACCCAGAGTCAAAGAACTCTTGTAAGGACGAGGAAACCAAACACCTTACATATCTTGGCATCTGGCGGCAGGACTCTTGAGATGTGGAACAAAATAAGGCACAAAGTAAGGGCAACAAACCCTAGGGAGGCTAAGGTAGTCTCAGGGAGGCTAAGGTAGTCTCAGGGAGGCTAAGGTAGTCTCAGGGAGGCTGAGGTAGTCTCAGGTTGGCTAAGGTAGCCAAAGCAAAGATTTCTGAGCCGGGGCAAAAGAAATGATGTACCCTCCGCAGGAGAAAGTGGCAGAGTGGGCAGTTAGAAGTAGCCGTAGGAAGTCTATGGAGGCTAAGGTAGCCTTGTGGCGGTACCACTGGTTGTCCCTTACATTGAGATACATAATTCCCTTTAACTTACCTTACTGTATGTTTAACTTACCTTTTGGGGCCGTTGCCCTTTTAACTTACCTGTTGGGGCCATTGCCCCTTTAAGATGCGCCCTAGCGCACTGACGTCACGTCACGTACAACGTGATGTGCGTGCGCCGGCACAGCCCGGCCTAGCGTCTTCGGCCTCAACGGCCAGCCGACGGGAGCGACGCGATCTTCCTCTCCCGCGGCAAGCACCGGCACAGCCCGGCCTCACGACCTCGGCCTCAACGGCCAGCGATGAAATGACGCACATCACGTGATGCCCTAAGCGCGGGAAACACGAGCAACGTGATGACGTCACAACACAAACGCGATGATGTCATCACGCTCCCCACAGGACTGCGAACTCAATCCTCGTGGAGTCCCCGCTGGGACAAGACCTACACCACGGTGCTCCTACAGTCAGCCATCTTACCTGCTATCTTACCTGCAGTAATTAGCCTGTTCCTGTAAATAAACAACTTGTTAATAGTTCATCGAAGTCAAACTCTCTTATTTAGTGGCGATCTACACGAACCGCTACATTGGTGACCCAACGACGTGAGTACGGGAGCTCATCAATTCCAACGCTACAATTGGTGAACCCGTATCCGTGAACGATTTTCACGGTAGCAACGCGCAGCCTGACCCTCGTCTTCCCTCAAGACGACTAACGCACAACCGACGAACAACCACGGAACAGCAACCGCCGAACACCGATTCCACCAAAAGCGACCCCATCTTTGCGTACGTATTCGCAGCGGAAGTGCAGCATGGAGGTGAGCCCGTTTTTCACGAACGATCTCACAGAGGTAGAGCACGACCAACGGCAACCGTCGTCCACCAGCGCTACAATTGGTGGGTTTGTGAACGTCTTTCACAAACGAAGCACGCTATGGAAGCATCAGCCGTTCCGCTGTCGCTACCGCAATCCAGGGAGCCACGGTCTCCCTCGTGCTTTATGAAGGTAGAAGCCCTGTTCGCCGAGAACATCGATGCAGCACAGACCACGCACGTGCTCATGGTCTCCGTATTCGACTCTTCTACCGCCACACGGATCGCCCGCCTCTACGTCCACAGCAACAGCAAGTATAAATCTCTCCAAGCGCGGGGTACAGCATGTTCGGGCCCAGAAGATCGGAGCGCGCCCTGCGGGGATACCACGAGGACTCACCCCCGCAAAACATGAGGACGCACTCCTCGCGCATGAGGACCCATCCCTCGCGAACCACGAGAACCCATCCCTTGTGAACACCGACGACTCCTTCCCCGCCGACGACGCACCAGCCCTTCAGCCTGCTGGTTGTGTTACCTACTACACGATTCGGCGTGAACAAAAAGCGTGCCGCCCTCCCAGCTGTTTTCTCCTAAATCTACAACTGTTACAAGTGTTGCCGCCCTCCAGGCAGAGTTAACCCCTCCGGAAAGCAACAACAACCTGGACTGTTGCCACCCTTTCTCCAGTTTTCCCTTTAACAAACGCAAACGTCTACTGAAGCTGCACACATCGAGGATGGGTCCAACGTGCATCCTGCGGCTGCGATCAGCCACGTGAAAGTTGCTGGCCTCACCGATCACTGATCAACGCAGCAATTCTTCACCCTCCATTGTGTTATCATCGTAGCACTATGGCATGCACCGTTCCGTGCGTTCCAGCCTCCCGAAGGTTTCGCTCATCTGTCGGCGAGTTCACTGACCTCGCCTGTCTAGTCCTCCTGGATCGCCCATCGGCGTTCCTGCAGATTTCATCGGAACAAGGACTTGTTTCAACATCAACGGAGATATCGCCCATGTCCACCCAACCTGCCCGTCACTCTGACAAGGCCTGCTGTTTCGCACGTCTCCACGGTCCTTCGCCTGACGGATACGTTTTATTCGCCATGACGCGCGTAAGGATCCGCTCACAAGCAGCATCTTCATACCTCGCCTACCAAGTCAAGACAGCACGACCGCCGTGACCACCAGCTCGTCAGACCATCTCATCCTTGGACTTTCGTTAAAGCGAATTCTGGGGGGGCCTATGTGGCGGTACCACTGGTTGTCCCTTACATTGAGACACATAATTCCCTTTAATTTACCTTACTGTATGTTTAACTTACCTTTTGGGGCCGTTGCCCTTTTAACTTACCTGTTGGGGCCATTGCCCCTTTAAGATGCGCCCTAGCGTGCTGACGTCACGTCACGTACAACGTGATGTGCGTGCGCCGGCACAGCCCGGCCTAGCGTCTTCGGCCTCAACGGCCAGCCGATGGGAGCGACGCGATCTTCTGCTCCCGCGGCAAGCACCGGCACAGCCCGGCCTTGCGACCTCGGCCTCACCGGCCAGCGACGCAATGACGCACATCACATGATGCCCTAAGCGCGGGAAACGCGAGCAACGTGATGACGTCACAACACAAACGCGATGATGTCATCACGCTCCCCACAGGACTGCGAACTCAATCCTCGTGGAGTCCCCGCTGGGACAAGACCTACACCACGGTGCTCCTACAGTCAGCCATCTTACCTGCTATCTTACCTGCTGTAATTAGCCTGTTCCTGTAAATAAACAACTTGTTAATAGTTCGTCGAAGTCAAACTCTCTTATTTAGTGGCGATCTACACGAACCGCTACAGCCTCGTATATATGTAGCAAGTTAGACATTTCTGAGCCATGGGCATGAGAAATGTTACACGCTGAGGATCCGCAGGAAAAAGCGGCAGAGTGGACGGTTAGTGTTAACCATAAAAGAACGTGAGAGAAGGTGATTTGGCTACTGTGTCTACAGAAGTAAACCTCGATTCTCAGGGAAAAGGTGAAACAGCTGGAAGATGAGAAAAGGGAACTAGAAACCAAGGCAAGCGATAAGGACGCCGTCGTAGAGCGACTGGTGAAAGATTTAAGTGAGGAAAGGCAGGAGAGAAAGATTAAGGAGGAGAGGGCGCAGAACAATTTCGAATACTTACAGTATCAGGTGACAGAGGGTAAGAGGCAGTGTCAGACTCACTGCGAACAAAGTGAAAGGAATCTAGAAAGAGGCGAAGAGGCGGAGGGATGATTGAAAGATATCAAGGTAGTGTATAGAGTAGCCCGAACTCCGGGTTATGAGGGGGCAGATCACGGGCCTTGTAATGAAAAGATCCGTAAGTTGACCGTAAAACTATCCGGGGTCAGAAGGTTGGTTTGTCTCATGGCGCCTGGAGAAGTTGGGGAAGACTGGGATATGGAGGGTAAAGATCAGATGATGGGCCCCCGTATAGCGAGAATCGGCTGGCTCCCGAAGCACCGGGACCACCGAGACCGATGTGTCCCCTACGACAGCAGAAGTTCGGTCCGCCACCAGTGGGTGGTGGCCCGGCGCCATTGCAGAGCGATTATGTGCTCCCATTTACGCTGCTTCAGCTACAGGAAATGCTGACGAGTGTGGCTAAATTAAAGTAGGGAGGGGACACCTCTGTTCATTTCGCCAATGTAGAGCAGGTAGGAGGCATTAATAACTGCATCGAGGAGGAGATGAGAAAGTTGATACTGTTCTCCCTAGACGGGAAGCTATATCAGAGTTTGTCGGCAGCCACCAATTAGGGGGAGGAACCATGCACGGCTTAAAAGATGAGATCTTGGTAGCACTAAGGCACAGCCAAGGTAGTCCGTTCTTGCAGGTAGAGCAGACTAGGCAGCAGGCAGGCGAGTCACCAGATATGTTTGCAGATAGATTGTGGCCGACTTACGTGAGGGCCACTGGAGGAGATCTAGTACATGCAGACTTAAGAGGGGCTCCCAGGAATCATTGGCTGAGGACTGTAGTGTCCAACAGTTTGCCGCGAATCAGGGCAAAGGCCGAGTCATGGTTTGACCCAGGTGACCGCCACAATACGGAGGTGGGTGTGCTGAGGAAACTGACTCTAGCTTTCAAGTCAGGACAAGGGGAAGAGGAGAAACACAGGGGGAAGGTGCACGAAGTGAAAGGGAATGTGAGGAGTAAAAGGGAATGGAGACAGGAGGGAAGTAATGCGGGTAGATCCCAGGCGTGTTTTAACTGTGGGAAGTTGGGATACTGGAGTAAGGAGTGTAAGCTCCCGAAAGGGGGGAAACCAGGGCACGAGGGTCCCGAGGTAGAGACAAACCAAGGGAAGGTAGAAGACGACCCAGTAAAAATCCTAGTGGACACATTACAGCAGGTTATGGGCAAGGATAAAGGGAAACTGGATGCTGCTGTGGGTGACAGAGGACACAGCGTGTCTGCACCCCCATTGTGACGGGGCTGCGCCCAGCCCGAGTACCTGTGTCCGCTCAGCTACGATGAGTGGGGCAGACCATGTGTAGATGTGAAAGTGGAGACTGTGAGAGGAATGTATTTGGTAGATACAGGAGCCTCTAGCACGGTGGTCCACTCACCAAATCCGACCACTTCCCCATGGTCGAGCAGGGTCCCATTTACACTAGCAGGTTTCACGGGTGATGAATAGGCTGGGGCGGTATCGAAACCCTTAACGATAGAATTAGGACCCAACGTAATGAAATGGGAATGCATTTTGATGAAGTGGGAACAGCCAGGTTCGGGAGTTCTCGGGGCCGACTACATGTTGGCACACCATGCCATAGTAGACATGTAAAACAACTGTCTATGGGGGGCAGTCAATGCAGATAGGATAATCATAATCATAATCATAATCATAATCAACTTTATTGTCATTGTTAGTGCACAAGTGCAGTACAACGAAATGTAGGCTTGCGGCTCCCAAGAGTGTACATTTAGATTAAGACATTTAAACATTCAACATACATTTGGCTTGTAATACATTAACATAAACATAACCATAATAAAGTGCATTGGCAGATGTGCAGGCTTTAGAGTTTATTTGTGGAGTTCAGTAGGATGACAGCCCTGGGAAAGAAGCTGTTCCTAAATCTGGTCATACGGGTGCGAATGCATCTGTAGCGTCTCCCAGATGGCAGGAGGGCAAACAGACTATGGCTGGGGTGGGTAGGGTCTTTGATGATGGACCGTGACCTCCGTAAACAGTGTTTCTGGTATATGTGCTCTATGGTCGGTAGCCGGGTGCCGGTAATGCGTTGGGCAGTTTTGACTACCCGCTGCAGGGCTTTCCGGTCATAGTAGCTACAGCTGCCATACCATACTGTGATACAGTTCGTCAGGATGCTCTCTAGGCGAGGTTGTAGTGATTCCCAGAGACAGTAGGGATAAAGGCAGCACCTGTACGATGAAGCCGAAAGGGAGCTATGACCTGGAACAATTGGTCGATAGCATCCCGGCCAGGTATCAAAGGCATGTACGGGAGAATATAGACGTGTTTGCCACGCACAGACATGATTGCGGGAGAGTGATGGGGGTAGAGGTGAAGGTAGATGGGGACCCAATGTTGCGGCCCCAGAAACAGTATAACTTTCCCCGGGAAGCAGAAAAGGACTTGTTAACTGCTATAAATTCCCTGGTGGAAAAAGGTGTATTAAGAATGATAGCCACCCATGTAAATTCACCCCTTTGGCCGGTAAAGAAGTCCGATAAATCATGGAGGGCCATGGAAGATTACCGGGTCCTGAATAAGAATATTCCAGCCTGTGCGCCCACGGTAGTGGCAGTAGCAGACTTAATAGGGAGTATCCCTGCGGCGGCAACAACTTTTACAGTATTGGATATTTCAAACGGGTTCTGGTCCATTCCCATGAGGTGGGAGGATCAGTATAAATTTGCCTTTACATTTAAAGGACAGCAGTATACGTGGACATGTATTCCACAAGGGTTTCATAATAGTCCCTCAATTTTCCACCAAAGCATGGCCGAGGCACTAAAGGGTTTTAGTAAGCCTGACCGGTTGATCCAATATGTGGATGACCTGTTATTATTCTCCGAAGGTACGGAGGATCACGGGCCATTACTGAGTGAATTATTGGAGCTGTTAAAGGGAGCAGGTTTTAAAGTAAATCCAAAGAAAGTCCAAGTTGGACAAGGGGAGGTGCAATTTTTAGGATTGACCATTAGAGCAGGAGAAAGAGCTATAGATGGAGCGAAGAGAAAGGAAGTCCAGGAACTACCCATTGCGAAGGACATGTCTGGGGTAAGGTCTTTCCTAGGAATAACGGGTTACTGCAGGGAGTTTATTGAAGGATATGCAGCCATGGCAGCCCCTTTGCTGAGGCTTCTTAGGAAGGGAGTAGAATGGGAGTGGGGTGAAAGTTGCCAGGAATCATTTATGTGCTTAAAAGAGGACCTACAAATGGCACCCACGTTAGGAGCGATAAATGGGGACCAGGACTTTTACCTGGAGGTAGCGGCTACTGGGGACAGTTTAAGCGCAGTGTTACTCCAAGAGCGGCACGGCAAGTTGAGACCGGTGGCCTATGCCTCCCGGGTCCTTACAGAGGTAATTGCGAGCGGCATCTTTTGGCGACCTTTTGGGCCGTCAAACACTTTTGGTCATTCACAGGGTCAGCTACAGTGACCCTATTGACCTGTCACACCCCGTCACAAATATTACTGGACGGTAGGATGAAGGATGGAACAGTGAGTAGCAGTAGGATTGCCCGTTGGATGTTGCTGCTTTCTCAGTTGGACCTGAAAGTGGAAAGATTAGGGGAGCCAAAGCTAGCCCCGAATCTGGTTAATCCAGGGACGGCTCACGTGTGTTCAGTAGAAGGAGTGTGGGATGTAGATGTGGGATTCCGGGCTGCGGAACACCTGACAGGTAGAGACATTTACGTGGATGGGTCTAGTTCGGTGACAAACGGAGAAAGAAGGACAGGTTGTGGGATTTATGATCCAGAGGCAGGGATAGAGATGGCCATAAAACTCCCCAACACTTTGAGTGCACAGCAGGCTGAACTGGCAGCCGTAATGTATGTAGGCACACACCCCAGTGAATTCCCAACCCCCTATACATTATGTTCAGACTCAATGTTCGCGATGCTGAGGACGTCGTGGATATCACGTTTAAGCAGTTGGTCACACCGCAGGCAAAGGTTGGACAGGCAGAAAGTGAAGGGGTGACCAACAGACAGAGTACCAGGCGCAGGCAGGTCGTGCGGGGTCCCCTGTGGACATCCCCCTCTCAAACAGATACACCACTTTGCATACTGTTGGGGGGAATGGCTTATCAGAGGAAGGCAGCAGCAGCCAACTTCCTGGCACCAGGGGTGGCTCTGCTGCACAGGACGGGAGGGAAAAGAGGGGCAGAGCTATAGTAATAGGGGATTCTATTGTAAGGGGAATAGATAGGCATTTCTGCGGCCGCAAATGAGACTCCCTGGTGCAAGAGTCAAGGATGTCTCAGAGCGGCTGCAGAACATTTTGGAAGGGGAGGGTGAACAGCCAGTTGTCGTGGAGCATATAGGTACCAACGATATAGGTAAAAAACGGGATGAGGTCCTAAAAGCTGAATATAGGGAGTTAGGAGGTAAATTAAAAAATAGGATCTCAAAGGTAGTAATCTCAGGATTGCTACCAGTGCCACATGCTATTCAGAGTAGAAATAGAAAGATATTTCAGATGAATACGTGGCTAGAGGAATGGTGCGAGGGGGAGGGATTCAAATTCCTGGGACATTGGAACCGGTCCTGGGGGAGGTGGGACCAGTTGAAACCGGACGGTTTGCACCTGGTCAGGGCCGGGACCGATGTCCTAGGGGGAGTGTTTGCTGGTGCTCTGGGGGAGGGTTTAAACTAAAACGGCAGGGGGTTGGGAACCTGAACAGGGAGACAGAGGAAAGGGAAACAAGGATAAAAGCAAAAGATAGGAAGGAGAAAAACAAAAGTGGCAGTCAGAGAAATCAACAGTTTAAATCAAACATGGCCACAGTAAATAATAATTCTAATAGGTCTAAGAGCGTTAAAAAAACAAGCCTGAAGGCTTTGTGTCTTAATGCGAGGAGCATTCGTAATAAGGTGTATGAATTAGCTGCGCAAATAGAGGTAAACAAATATGATTTGATTGAGATTACGGAAACATGGCTCCAGGGTGGCCAAGGCTGGGAACTCAACATCCAGGGGTATTCAATATTCAGGAAAGATAGGCAAAAAGGAAAGGGAGGTGGGGTAGCATTGCTGGTTAAAGAAGGGATTAACACAATTGTAAGGAAGGATATTAGCTCTGATGATGTGGAATCTGTACGGGTAGAACTGAGAAATACCAAGGGGCAGAAAACGTTAGTGGGAGTGGTATATAGACCTCCAAACAGTAATGCGAAGGTTGGTGATGGCATTAAAAGGGAAATTAGAGAAGTGTGCAATAAGGGCACAGCAGTCATCATGGGTGACTTTAATCTACATATAGATTGGGCTAACCAAATTAGTAACAATACTGTGGAGGAGGAATTCCAGGAGTGTATACGGGATGGTTTTCTGGACCAATATGTCGAGGAACCAACTAGAGATCAGGCCATCTTAGACTGGGTATTATGTAATGAGAAAGGATTAATTAACAATCTTGTTGTACGAGGCCCCTTGGGTCAGAGCAATCATAATATGATAGAAT
The DNA here is from genome assembly GCF_052327205.1 of Somniosus microcephalus. Lineage (NCBI taxonomy): Eukaryota > Metazoa > Chordata > Chondrichthyes > Squaliformes > Somniosidae > Somniosus > Somniosus microcephalus. The sequence continues at coordinate 95,438,811 of NC_140992.1, read as the reverse complement.
TCTTCATTAAGATGGAGAATGAAGTAGTTGACTCAGAGACTAGGGTCCTGAATTTAAATAAAGGAAACTACGATGGTCTGAGGCGCGAGTTGGGTAGGATTGATTGGGGAATATCACTCAAAGGGTTGATGGTGGATAGGCAATGGCAAACATTCAAAGACCACATGGATGAACTACAGAATTTGTTCATCCCAGTTTGGCATAAAAAGAAAACAAAAAAGGTGACTCAACCGTGGCTAACAAGGGAAATTAGGGATAGCATAAGATCCAAGGAGAGGACATATAAATTGGCCAGAAAAAGCAGTAAACCTGAGGATTGGGAGCAGTTTAGGATTCAACAAAGGAGGACAAAGGGATTAATTAAGAAGGGGAAAATAGAATATGAGAGTAAGCTTGCAGGGAACATAAAAACTGACTGTAAAAGCTTTTATAGATATGTGAAGAGAAAAAGATTGGTGAAGTCAAGTGTAGGTCCCTTGCAGTCAGAATCAGGGGAATTTATAAGGGGGAACAAAGAAATGGCAGACCAATTAAATACATATTTTGGTTCTGTCTTCACAAAGGAGGACACAAATAACCTCCCAGAAATGTCGGGGAACATAGGGTCTGATGAAAGGGAGGAACTGAAAGAAATCAGTATTTGTAGGGAAATGGTGTTAGGGAAATTGATGGGATTGAAGGCCGATAAATCCCCAGGGCCTGATCATTTACATCCTAGGGTACTTAAGGAAGTGGCCCTAGAAATAGTAGATGCATTGCTGATCATCTTCCAACATTCGATGGAATCTGGAACAGTACCCATGGATTGGAGGGTAGCTAATGTTACCCCACTATTCATAAAACGTGGTAGAGAGAAAACAGGGAATTACAGACCGGTAAACCTGACATCGGTAGTGGGGAAAATGCTAGAGTCCATTATAAAAGATGTAATAGCAGAGCACTTGAAAAATAGTGACAGGATCGGACAAAGTCAACATGGATTTACAAAAGGTAAATCGTGCTTGACTAGTCTACTGGAATTTTTTGAGGATGTAACTGGTAAAATAGATAAGGGAGAACCAGTGGATGTGGTGTATTTGGACTTTCAGAAGGCTTTCGATAAAGTCCCGCATAAGAGATTAGCGTGTAACGTTAACCACATGGGATTGGGGGCAAGGAATTGACTTGGATAGAGAACTGGTTGGCAGACAGAAAGCAAAGAGTTGGAATAAACGGGTCTTTTTCCAAGTGGCAGGCAGTGACTAGTGGGGTACCGCAGGGATCGGTCCTTGGACCCCAGCTATTCACAATATATATTAATGATCTAGACAAGGGAACTAGATGTAATATCTCCAAATTTGCAGATGACACAAAGCTGGGTGGGCGTGTGTGCTGTGAGGAGGATGCCGAGAAACTCCAGGATGATTTGGACAGGTTGGGTGATTGGGCAGAAGCATGGCAGATGCAATATAACGTGGATAAATGTGAGGTTATCCACTTTGATGTCAAAAACAGAAAGGCAGATTATTATCTGAATGGCAATAGATTGGGAGAAGGGGAAGTGCAACGAGACCTGGGTGTCCTTGTGCACCAGTCGCTGAAGGTAAGCATGCAGGTGCAGCAGGCGGTTCAGAAGGGAAATAGTATGTTGGCTGTTAGATCCGTGATTCTTTAAATAGGATGTTTCTCCAAAAACTACACGGAGGCTGTAACTTAACAATCAACAGGTGTTTACTAGAGTAGAGTAGTCTCACGACTGAAGTACAGAAGCCTGCTCCGGCTTTATATACAGGTGTGGTCACTGCCAGTACTACAGTATACAGGAGCTGTAAAACAGTTCTCTCTTAAAGGTACATACACAACAATTCCTCCCCTTTTAGATTAACAGTACCATAACATTCATTTAACAATTAACATTTTTAACATGCAACATTAACTGAAAATAGTCCATTTATAAATTCAGTCTTTGGGGCGGCTTCCTGATCCTTTCTGGATAGTGCCTTCCCTGAGGTTCTTGTTCTTGGTGCGGAGGCGATTCTGGCTCCCTTTCGTCGGTTAGTTCATCAGTTTCCACTGCGACTGTTTCTGAGGTAGATGCTACCGGTATGTTGGATTCATCCCCAGGTACGCGAGACATGGGGTTGACTCGTTCCTGTGATGCTAAGATCTGGTCGACGTGGCGTCTCAGAATGTTCTCCCCGACATCCACTGTTTACATTAATGGCCCCTGCCGTGTGCATATCGTTCCGGGTTGCCATTTCTCTGTTCGGTAGTCACGGGCCAAGACTGGTTGTCCTACATTGAAGCTCCTTGTCGGCTTCTCATTGATGTGCTGGAATTGTTTATCCTCAACATTTCTTCGCACATTTGGTCTGAGCAAATCCAGACGAGACCTCAACCTTTGGTTAAAGAACATCATGGCTGGGGTCTGGTTGGTAACTGCATGTGTCGCATTTCTGTAGGCTAACAGGAAATTGTCCACCTTATGCTGTAGTGGAATTTCATCATCGCACATGGCCTTTATCGCCTTTTTAAAGGTTTGTACGAACCTCTCAGCCAACCCATTTGTGGCTGGATGATATGGGGCGGATGTGTAATGCCTTACCCCATTCCTTCTCATAAATTTCCGAAACTCTTCGGACACAAACTGTGGTCCATTATCAGAGCAAATCTGCTCTGGCAAGCCGTTCCTGGCAAATATGGTCCGTAGGACTGCAATCGTTTTCTCCGTGGTGGTTGAGGACATTTTTATCACCTCAGGCCATTTCGAGTGCGCACCCACTGCTATTAAGAACATTGGCCTAGAAATTCAGTATAGCCACTTTTGGGGCGGAAAAGTCGGGCGGCCGCTAAAGTTTGTGCCCGGCGCAAAGTCGAGGCCACTTCGCCGATATTCAGTAGCTTCGCCCTAAGAGTTTGCTCGAGCGCTAAAACTGGCGTTCCACAACTATCTTTAGGTGCAAAGCCGGTGGTGCTGAGCTAAGCCGCCGAGGCCGGGCGCAGCGCAGGTGCGGTCATTTCTTGATTGACAGCAGACACCCTGGCGCCGGCCAGCTCTTAAAGGGGGAAGGGTCGAGTTCGTCTGCTGCCACGCCCTGGACACTGCAGCCCTCCAGCTAGGCCTAAACACTGCTGCTGAACAGAAATAGCGCCGGGAAAGATGCAGAAGGCCCGTGAACGAGCGCAGCGCTTCTCTGGCCATGATTTGAAGCTGCTGGTTGGGGCTTTGGAGAGGAGACGCAAAGACCTGTTCCCGGACAGTGGGAAGAAGCCTGCGACCAGCGTCTACAGGAAAGCCTGGAGGGAGGTCGCCATCAGGGTGACAGCCAACAGCGAGGCCCCAGGAACTCTGTCCAATGCAGAAAAAAGTTCAATGACCTCACCAGGATTGTCAGGGTGAGTACCCTTTCCAGTGTCCTCCTCATCCTTGCATGTGCACCTCATATTATGGGCAAAGGGACCTGAAAGCCCTAATGGCCAGCCCTCATCCAGCAGCTATGGGACTGGCATGAACATCAATTGCACATTCTGCACTTTCCACACTGGCCAAGCTATTCGACCATGGGAGGCAGTGCACACCAGATCAGGGCTCCACACTGGCCAAGCTATTCGACCATGGGAGGCAGTGCACACCAGATGAGGGCTACACACTGTACTTAAAGGCCGTCCTTTCTCTTACAGGCCAAGCTGGCCCACAATCAGAAGAGCCGGACTGAGACCGGGGGAGGCGGTTCCCAGATCCAGCAGCTCACTGACCTGGAAGAGCGCGTGGGTCGCCTCATGGGAGCCCGGGTGATTGGGCCCGTTGCCAGTGGAGATGCCAACCCTGTTCTGGGCACCAATGGTAAGGACATCACCTTTTGGACCTCTCTCGTCCCACTTGCGCATCAGATCTACATCCTTTGCCACTGTCCGACCAATGCGCTGAATGCCACCACTCATGCCTCCCTCGCTGATGCCCTCTCCTCAATCTAAAGCTACTCTTGTCCCTTCCTGCTTTCAGATGGTGAGGAGGAGGTCCCTGAAGCTGCCAGTGACAGCCCCTCGGAAGAGGAGGAGGAGGAGGAGGAGGAGGAGGAAGAGGAAGAGGAAGGCGGCCCATCAGGGGAACCCTCACCCGCGCCAGGGGATGCCAATGTAGGGGACACGTCTTCCCTGGAGGAGAGCCTGGGGGAAGTGTCGGAGGGGAGTGTCGCTCCTGGGACCAGTGGCGTGCAGCAACGCAGGGGGTGTGCGGTTGCTCAGCGGCCTTCTTCCCAGAGGGGTGTAGTTGCTGGGCCCAGTGGCATCCAGCAACGCGGGCAGGGTCGGCCAGCTCGGCGGCCTTCTCCCCAGAGGGAGAGTCCGGCCTCCAGTCCGGCGACGGTTAACTCCGAGGAGCTGCGCCTCCTCGATCAAATGTCCGTGGACTCGGAGCGCCGGCACACCGAGCTCATGGGGGTTGTGGCACGGATGCCTGAGGCCATCGAGTCCCTGGCTCATAGTGTGGCCGAGTTCGGGGCCTCACAGGCCAGGAGTTTGGAGCTATTCGGGGCAGTACAGGATGTGAGTCGTGCCGAATTCGTGGCAGCACAGGCAGCGAGTTGGGTGGAATTCGGGGCAGCTCACGCAGCGAGTGGGCAGGTGATCAGTGGTGCCGTGCAGTCACTGGCTGGTCTGATGCGGTCACAGACCAGGGCAGCACGGGCACTCACTGCTGCCACACTCGCTGCGTCAGCCAGGCATCGCCAGGACACCCGCCGCGCTGTAGCAGCACAGCGGTCTGTCGTTCGGCACATTGCAGCGCATGCTGCAGTGCGGGCCCAGGCGAGTGCCAGTGTGTCACTTGACCAGCGGCCGCCTGCCATACGCCAGCTTGCCCCCATTCCTCCAGCCGCCACTGTCACTCCCCCAGTGGAGCTGCCACGAGATGCTGGTCCGACTGATGCTGGCCAGCCACAGCTGCAGCATTCACCAGCCGGCCCCTCGAGGCCCAGACCTCGTCTAGGCCGACCCCCAAGGGCATCTGCCGTGACGACATGTGCCTCTCAGGAGCCTTCCCCCAGCCTTGCAGCAGCCACTGGGCACGGTTTGAGGAGGAGCAGCAGGGCGGCCAGGGGCCGCCAAAGGCTGGACAAGGAATCGCCCTCGCGGGCCACAAAGTAGAGGGTGTGGACAAATGTTTGTTTATATTGGGATGGTTGTTTTGTTTCTGGGGATGGTTGTTTTGTTTCTGGGGATGGTTGTTTTGTTAAGGCCGAGGATGAAGGCCATTTTTGTTTAAATGTTTTGTTATTCCTCCCTAGGTTGTGGGAGTGAGTCATGTGTGTGACTGTTTTTTGGGGGGTGTTGTCTGTTTTTGGGTTTCATGTGGGAAGGGCCCTGAGTTTGTTCAATAAAGCATTTTATTTATTCATATTGTCCATGTTTGATCTTTGAAGTGTTTGTTGCCTTAAGCGGCTGAGGGCTTGCGGAGCGGCTGCATTCATGTTCTTTCATTGGCACAAGCCATTCCCTGACAGGGGGCCTAGAAGTAACGTTCAATAAGCCGCCGACGGGCGGCCCTTGGACCTTGTGCCTCCCTCCTGGCCTGGTACTCCTCCTCCTCCTCCTCCTGCTCCTCCTCCTCAAGCTCCTCCTGCTCCTCCTCCTGAGGTGGTGCTCCAGAGTGAGGTGGCAGTGCCTGAGTCCTGCGGATAGCCAGGTTGTGCAGCATGCAGCAAACGACCACGAACTGGGAGACTCGCTCCGGCGAATACTGCAGAGATCCGCCAGAACGATCCAGGCAGTGGAACCGTTGCTTGAGGACGCCAATTGTTTGTTCTATGATGTTCCTAGTCGCTTGATGGCTCTCGTTTTATGCCTCTTCAGCAGGGGTCCTGGGCGCGCGGAGCGGGGTCATGAGCCAGGTACACAAAGGATAGCCTTTGTCCCCGATAAGCCATCCTCTTGGGTGAGGCTGTGCCTGGAAGATGTCAGCCACAGTAGTCTGTCGCAGGATAAAGGCATCGTGGCTGCTGCCTGGAAAGCGGGCATTGACAGCTAGGATGTGCTGCCTGTGGTCACACACCAGCTGTACATTGAGGGAATGGTAGCCCTTCCGGTTGCGGTAATCCTCGGGATGGTCCAGAGGTGCCTGCAAAGCCACATGCGTGCAGTCAATGGCGCCCTGCACCATGGGGAAGTCCGCGATTCTTGCAAATCCCACTGCACGCTGCTGCTGCCTCTCCAGGGTCATGGGGAAGGAGATGAATTGGCGTCTCCTCCTGAAAAGGGCATTGGTGACCTGATGGATGCAGCAATGGATGGCGAACTGGGATATGTTAGCAATGTCCCCAGCAGCTGATTGGAAGGAGCCGGTGGCATAGAAGTTCAGAGCCACCGTCACCTTCACTTCCACCGACAGAGACGTCCTGCAACTCAGCTGTGGACGCAGATCTCTGTGAAGCAGATGGCAGATCTCTGCAACCACCTCCCTTCTGAATCGCAGCCTCCTAACACATTGCGCGCCAGTCATGTTGAGATACGAGACCTGCTGGCGGCATTGCCTGAGTGGGTAAGGCCTACGTTGCCGACACCTGTTGCCCCCTCTGCGTCTAGCCAGGGCTGCCCCTCTAACACAGCGTCTGCGAGCCCTTCCGACATAATCCTGAAACTCAGCATTGGCACCCCATGCAGCCCCCATAATATGCTGGCAAACAATGAGATATCAGTGAAGGCGAATTGCAAAGCTCTGGCGTGAAGCCAAAAATACCTGTCCGAGTGTTGGCCCAAAGCAGTAAGCGCCCTTCCTTGGTTTTTTTCAAAAAATCCATTGCACAAGAGTGATTGCTGCAAAATGCCTGCCCTTTATAGTGCAGGGTAAGTGCCCTTTAATTTGCGCTCCCCGCGGCCCGCTTCGGCTGTGCACCGTTCCACTCCACAGTCGTTAGGGCCGCCTGGCGCACAATGGGCCGGCGCGACTGAAGTTCCGGTTTGGGGCGCACAAAGGGCGTTGCACGAGGAAATGACGTCATAATCTGCGCGTGCAGCAGGGCGCGCGCAAAGACTTTGTGCCGGCGCTAAATGTCTACTGAAGTTGGGGCGAGGCGCAGAACGCGCTGCGCCCGGGCGCTAAGTGCCTAGCGCTCGAGATCTACTCCTCCTAAGGCGCTAATGGCTGGCGCATGCAACTGAATTTCTAGGCCATTGAGTCCATGAATGGACCAGCAAAATCAATATGCACCCGTTGCCATGGAGAGGAGGGCCACTCCCATGGGTGTAGAGGGGCATGTGGTGGTGCATTTTGGACCTTCTGGCATCCTGAGCAGCTCTTGGTTAGGTCCTCGATTTGTTGATCAATCCCCGGCCACCACACATAAGCCCTAGCAAGGCTTTTCATTTTTACCCCTCCCAGATGACCTTCGTGAAGCTCATTGAGCACTCTCTCCCTTAACTTGGGTGGAATTACCACTCGGGATCCACACATCACTGTCCCCTGGCATACTGACAGCTGTTCTCTTCTGGATGAGAATGCTGGCAACAGTGAGTCGCCATGTGTTGCGATCCCCTCACCGTCAAATCATATACCCGAGACAGTGTCGGATCATTGCGGGTCTCCTTCTCTATATCCGCGTTAGTTACTGGCAATCGTTCAATTATTGACGAATAAAATATCTCGATAGGGTCCACTGCTGGTGCTTCCTCCACAGTAGGCAGTGGCAAGCGTGATAGCCCATCAGCGTTTCCATGCTGTTTCATGCCTTCATATTCTATTTCATATTGGTTCGCCCCTAGAAAAAGGGACCATCTTTGTAACCATTGTGCAGTCATCACCGGAACGCCCTTCTTTGGATTAAAGATGGAGACAAGTGGTTGGTGGTCAGTCAGCAAGGTGAACTTCTGCCCATGCAGATAGTGGTTGAATTTTTTTACTCCCCATACTAGGCTGAGGGCCTCCCTGTCGATCTGGGCGTAGTTGCGCTCGGCTGAGGTTAGTGACCGAGACGCAAAGGCTACTGGCCTCTCCAACCCGTCTGGGAATTTGTGCGACAGCACCGCTCCAATACCATAGGGTGATGCATCACATGCCAACCGAATTGGTAGTGCTGGGTTGAAATGGGCCAACACCTCTTTTGATGTGATCAATTCTTTGCACTTCTGGAAAGCTCGTTTACATTCGTCATTCCACTTCCATGGTACCCCCGTTTGCAGTAGGGTATTCAGTGGGTGTAGTACTGTAGACAAATTTGGTAAAAACTTATGGTAGTAGTTTACCAGCCCGAGGAATGACCTCAGTTGTGACACATTTTCCGGTGCTGGAGCCTTGACTACTGCCTCAATCTTTTCAGGAGACTTATGTAACCATTCTTCATCAATAATGTGGCCACAATACGAGATCTGCTTCTGGAAAAACTCGAACTTGTGGCGATTAGCTCGTAGCCCATATTCCTTTAATCTAGTGAGCACCTTCTCCAGTTTGGCGAGGTGATCACTGTCATTTTCGCCCGTGACCAGGATGTCGTCCAAATAACACTGGGTCCCTGGAATCCCTTGCACGACTTGATCCATTGCCTTTTGCCAAATAGCTGGAGCTGATGCTACCTCGAACACCAGTCGGTTGTATTGATAGAGACCTTTATGAGTGTTGATCGTGAGGTATTGTTTCGAGGCTTCTTCTACCTCCATTTGCAAGTACGCCTGGGCCAGATCAATTTTGGTGAAGCGTTTACCTCCAGATAGCGAGGCGAAAATATCCTCAACCCGTGGAAGTGGATATTGTACCGTGTGAAGGACTGGGTTCACTGTCACCTTAAAATCCCCACAGATGCGGACCTTCTTTGGTTCCCCAGGTGTATTACTCAACAACCTCTTCATTACAGGGACGATGGGTGTAGCCCACTCGCTCCAGTCTACTTTGGACAGTACTCCTGAACGTTCCAACCCTTCCAGCTCTGCTTCAACGGCTGGTCGGATCGCATAAAGCACCGGTCTGGCCTTAAAAAACTTTGGACTTGCATTTTCCTCTATTTTAATCATTGCTGTTATGCCTTTTAGGGTTCCGAGTCCCTCCTGGAACACTTCTTGTGCGTCAGTTAGCATTTTTGACAGTCGGCCAGGTGTGGCGTCATCATCCTTTTTGGCCTCAACCTTCAGTGCCTGTATGGAATGCCAATCTAATTGTATCTTCCGGATCCATTCACGTCCTAGTAGTGGTGGTCCTCCATCTGGCAATACATATAGGTCCATTTTAGGTATTTCCTGGCCTTTGTATTTCACTTTCACCCTTATTTTTCCTTTGGGGTAGACTTTTTGCCCCGTGTACGTCTTCAAGACAATCTCTGTAGCTTTCAAGGGTATATGTGGAAATAGCCGCTTGTAGTCCCTTTGGTTTATGACTGTTAGGGCTGATCCAGTGTCCAATTCCATTTTCACTTGGACTCCGTCTATCTTGAGTGTGACCCAGATAGTCTGGTGATCCTCCATTTTGGTTACCTTATGTAGTTTCAGACAACCCAGCTCCTTGCTTCCGGAGTCTGTATCTTTTCCCTGTTCACCTGAACTACTGTCCATCACCTTATGTACCTTTTTGTACTTCTCCTGTGGAGATTTCTTGCTGTTGATTTTCTTCCCTGACCTGCAGACTCTTGCTATGTGTCCTGTTTTTCCACACTGTCTGCACACTTGGTCCTTGAACCAACAATCCTTCTGATCGTGTGTTGTTCTGCCGCAGCGATAACACTTCCCTGCTCCATATGACATTTCATTGGTGCCGTATTCTTGCGGTCTACGTTGTATCTCTGCAGCGCCCCGTGCGGCTGCTTCGTGTGACACTGCCATGCTGAAAGCCTTGTCCAGCGTAAGATCCTTTTCTGATAAAAGCCGTTTCTGGGTTCCTTCACTTTGAAGCCCACACACAAACTTGTCCCTTAACGTATCTGATAGTCCCGCTCCAAACTGGCAGTGTTTCGATAACTTGCGCAGTTCCGTTACATACTTAGCATTACTTTCATCTTTATGCTGGTTCCTTTTGTGGAACTTAAATCTTTCTGCTCTCAGCAGTGGTGTGGGGCTTAAATGGTCCTGTAGGATTTCTACTATACTTTCGAAATTCTTCTCCACGGGCTTCTCTGGGGTTGTCAGGTTTCGCAGTAAGCCATAAGTTTTTGCACCCATGGAATTTAACAAAACCAGTGCTTTCCTAGCATCTGGCCCTTCATTCACCCTGCAGTACACCTCAATGCGTTCCACATATGTCGCCCAATCTTCGACTTCATTGTTGAATGCCGTGATACTGCCATTCTTCGCCATCCCTGGGTGTAATTTAACTGTCTAAATGGCATCTCCCGCGCTCTCCCTTCTTCTCCGCTGGAACAAAATGGCGTCTCCCGCGCTTTCCTTCCTTCCCGCGCTCGCCCTTCTTCTCCGCTGCGGCTTCAAAAAAAAATGGCGTCTCCCGCGCTCTCCCTTCTTCTCCGCGGCTCAATGGCATCTCCTGCGCTCTCCCTTCTTCTCCCCATGGACGCGGTTCAGCCCTTGAGCCCTGGCTGTGCTCTGCGTGTTCTCCTGTGCGCCTTTCCTGTTGCCATTGCTTGGTCCTGAACCCGGCTGCTGCTTTACCCTCTCTCTCTCTCTGCTTGTTTTTCCTCAACGCCGCTCGGTTCTTTAACCCCCGGCCGCGCCCTGTGCGCTTCACCCTCTCTCTTACCCCGTCGACGCTGCTCGGCTTTTCTACGCCGTCGGTTGGCTCCTGCCGCCACTGTCCGGGAAGGGTGTGCGCTGCACCTGTTGCCAGTCTGTTGCTGGATCATCGTGGCTCTCAACAGCCACTCCTGCGATGTTCACTTGCTGCCGGATGACTGGGTGGTTGCTCGTGGTCGACGCCCGTGCTTCTGGCCTCGACTTTCTTCCACCGTCCTCCCGGAGCGACTCCTTGATGGGAAATGCAGAGTTGCAGGCAGATTCGAATCAACCTCGTCGCCACTGTTAGATCCGTGATTCTTAAAATAGGATGTTTCCCCAAGAACTACACGGAGGCTGTAACTTAACAATCAACAGGTGTTTACGAGAGTTGAGTAGTCTCACGACTGAAGTACAGAAGCCTGCTCCGGCTTTATATACAGGTGTGGTCACTGCTGGTACTACAGTATACAGGAGCTGTAAAACAGTTCTCTCTTAAAGGTACATACGCAACATTGGCCTTTGTAGCGAGAGGGTTTGAGTACAGGAACAAGGATGTCTTGCTGCAGTTGTACAGGGCCTTAGTGAGACCACACCTTGAGTATTGTGTGCAGTTTTGGTCCCCTTATCTGAGGAAGGATGTTCTTGCCATGGAAGGAGTTCAGCGAAGATTCACCAGGCTGATACCTGGGATGGCAGGAATGACGTATGAGAAGAGATTGGGTCGATTGGGCTTGTACTCGCTGGAGTTTAGAAGAATGAGAGGGGATCTCATTGAAACTTATAAAATTCTGACAGGACTGGACAGACTAGATGCAGGAAGGATGTTCCCGATGGCCGGGGTGTCCAGAACCAGGGGTCACAGTCTAAGGATAAGGGGTAGGCCATTTAGGACAGAAATGGAGGAGGAATTTCTTCACCCAGAGAGTGGTGAACCTGTGGAATTCTCTACCACAGAAGGCAGTAGAGGCCAATTCATTAAATATATTCAAGAAGGAGTTGGATATATTTCTTAAGGCTAAAGGGGTCAAGGGGTATGGGGAGAAAGCAGGGACAGGGTACTGAATTTGGATGATCAGCCATGATCGCATTGAATGGCGGAGCAGGCTTGAGGGGCCGAATGGCCTACTCCTGCTCCTATCTTCTATGTTTCTATGTTTCACTTGCAAGTCCTGCACGGAGTACTGTATCTAGCAATATGGGCTAGGCGAGGGTTCAAGTCCTCAGACAGGAAGCCGTTGGAGATGTCCCCTCTGTTAGAAGTCATTTTGAACATCACGGGTAGTAACCAGCAGGATTACTACATCCAAAAGGTTAAAGCGCAATCCAAGACAGAGCCTAAGTAGAAAGGGAATCAGGAGGCTGATGTACTGGCCAAAATGGGGGCAGGGAAGGGATACCTTGGGACCCGTACCGATCTGGACAGATCATGGCTGTAAAGGGAAAAGAGGGACCCAAGGAGGTACAATTGCCACCCGATTTGAAACAGGCTCAGCTGCAAGATGCTGTCCTTAAAATGGTAATTAAGGATAAGGAATGTGGGAAGCCTGTCGGGCGACCTTTTGGAGCAGCAGGCGTAGCAGTGAAACAGGGGATGTTATTCAAGGGGAATAGGTGGGTTGTGCCCGCGCAGTACAGGGAAGAACTTTTGCAGCTCGCTCATGGGGGTCCGGGGGCCGGACATCCAGGGCCAGAAAAACTTGGAATAAAGTGGAGGCTGTGGGATGGTGGCCCCAGCTCAGGGAAGATGTAAGGGATTATTGCGAGAACTATTTAGTGTGCGTGGCGAATAATCCAGACCCCCACCGAAGGAAAGTTCCGTTGGGATACACGAGGAGGGTAGAGGGACCATGGCAGTCTATACAGGTAGATTTCTTTGGGCCACTGTCCACCACAAGTAGGGGCAATAAATATTGTCTGGTATTAGTGAATACTTTCTTGAAATGGGTGAAAGCTTTTCCGTGTAGGGGAGCGATAGCGTTAAACATGGCTAAGATTCTAGTGAAGGAAGTGTTTTCCCGGTGAGGACTGCCCCTGATAGAGTCAGATCAGGGAAGCCATTTCACCAGACTAGTAATGCAGGCCACCCTGAAGCTTCTAGGAATACAGTGAAAGTGGCATGTGGCGCATAACCCCCAATCATCGGGTATAGTAGAGAGGATGAACCAGACCTTAAAAGAGAGGCTTAGGAATGAGATAGGAGAGGTCCCGATGAGGTCCTACCCCTGGTCCTAATGAGCATCAGAGCCAGTCTCTCCAAAAGTACGGGACACTCCCCGCATGAGTTAATGACAGGGAGGTCGATGAGGACCCCGATTCATGTGTTGGTACCGGTCCTGACCGAAACACAGGTTAAGGAGGTCACACGGGACAGGTTTGTTAGAGATCTGTACAATACTCTAAGGGGGCTGCATTGGGAGGCAGCTAACAATATGGGAAGGCAGCACCAACAGAATAAAATGCTGTTGGAACCACGGGTAAAACAGGAGCGGAAGGTAGGGGACCAGGTGATGGTCAGGAATTATGCCAGAGTAGGGGCATTTGAGCCATTATTTAAAGGACCCTATAATATCGTGGATAAGGCAAGTCCTATGGTCTACGTGATCCAGCTGCCGAGGCGAGTAAAGTGGTTTCACATCAACCAGCACAAGCTGTACGACTCCGGAGAGAGAAGCACAAAACGGGCCAAGGCCCAAGGAACCGTAATGAGTTTGATCAATGTGAGCCTTTCTCCCATGCTGTGGGATGATGAGGATGACTCAGAGGGCGGAGCGGTGAGACAAAGTAGTCGGGTGCCGAGACCCAGGGTGCTCTGGACACCTCCTCCTACTCCACCCCTGGGCCTCAAGAAGCTCAAACATCGGGACAAGAAAAAACAAAAGCAGTGATTGAACCAAAGTGTAAATATCTGTATCATTTAAGCGTGACCTGTGAAGGGGAGACCCCTCACAGGGCAGTGTTATTCTTTTGTTTTGTTCTTATAGAAACAAATCGAATCAACGACGTGAGATGAGGTGGTTGCTGCAGATGAGCGTGTGGATGATCCTGATTAAAGCAGGGTGGGGAGATCTGGGAGACACTAAGACATTCTTTACATACGGGTGTATGGGAGGAACTGGCCCCACCATAACTCGGGGGAGTGGGGGGGAGGGGGCGACACTGGGTGATAATGGTACAATTACATACTCCCACGATGGGGATTGGCTAGGGTCGAACTCGACCAAGTATTCAAGGTGAACTGGGGACAAGATTGGGGAAGTGTCGGTGTCCTGCTCAAAGGTAAACATCACGACTAAGAGGGCACGGGTGAAAGAGGGTAGACAGCTTTGTCTGGAATGTAAGGGGAACACCCCATGGGATGGTGGTGGTGGTTGTGGAAAACAGGCAAAGGTAAAAATAACGCATCCACGGACTGGGAAAAATTGGGTAATAATTCAAACAAGCGGACCATGGGAACTTAGGAAGGGTAAAATTGTGTTGGGATAAATGGTGGAAGAAGGAGCAAGGAGTTTATGTGTGCATGGTCGGGTCGGGGCGCAATTGCAAAGGGGGGGGGGTTGCCATTACTTTCAAATGGCAGTGGCAGGACTCCGGGTCAGGAGTGAATTGGACTCAGAGTTTTGACTCTTGCGTGACCCCGGATCCTCCAAAAGTAGTCAATGCGACCAAACTGGCCGCGAGCAAGATGAAGCCTCTACCGAAAGCCCCAGAGACTCAGGGTACAGAGGTCAAAAGTCCCGTAACGGCACCCGTGCCTAATAATGGGCTGGTGTTGATCCCAACAGGAAAAATGATGTATCATACTGTATATTACGAAGTAGCATTGGTTATTCTTAATTTAACGGAGCTACAGTTGCCCCGGTGGTGCCCGCCAGAGACGGAAAAGTTGTATGAAAAGTTGTTAAAAGAAATGTTCGAGAGGAATTATGGGGACGAAAGTCGGGGGGGGAGCGTACAAACCGGTAAATAACAGCCACACGGGCTGGGGGAGATGAAAAAGGGGACTGATTAATGATGCGGCCACGGTATTTAATACAGGGACATCACTGGTCAACAGTATGGACAACGCGCAGTTGCAATTACAAGTAAATACCCTAAGGGACCAGCTAAAGAAAATACTGGGGGAGGGAAATGACATTGAGGGTCATGAATTGCAAGAAGACCAGGTGATGACGATTCATCTAAAGGAAATGGTAGCTGAGCTGGAGACTCACGCTCAGACCATCAATGTATTAATAAAGGAGGGCTGAAATGCGTCGGATCGGGCTGTCCAAAATGATGTGTGTGTCATGTACGGGGCCTGGTTGTTAAACGAGGGGCGCAGTAATTTAGAGGAATTAAAACAAGGCCACGTACTGTCGTGGATCAGTAACAGGCACCTAAAGGCTTTAAGCACTTATAACAACCTCATGAATCCGTGTCAGCTATGGTCGGCCTCCGAAGCGTACCCAGTCCCTGTCAACTGTGGTCAGAATAAACAAACGGAAATGGGGATAGTTCTGAGGATGCCGGTGATGGATCAGGCGCAACGACCCGCACCGGGTAGAAAACATTGGTGTGATTCGAAACGGGGTACATGTGAAGCATCATAAAATCCCTCAGTATGTGGTGAAGTCGGGAAACTCGATAACCGGCACTAGTCTGGAGAGATGTCAGGGAGGAGGTATACATATGGTATTGTGTCCCTACCATTTGATTCCTTTCGGTCGGCTGGTATGTGGGTTTGAATACAGAGACGGGCAGCCTATCGGCATGGCTCACAGCCATGTTCCGCCCCAGGTTGCGTACAAGGGTAACGGAACCTACTGTGTAACCACTAGCGAAAGTCGGTACAGAATACACAGGGACACCTGGGCCTAGAAATTGGGTTTTGGCTTAGCCAGGGCTTTAGCGCCGGAAGTTAGTGCCGGCGCTAAGTCCCCCTGCGCGCGCCAAAAATTCAGCAGGGCCGCGCCCAAACGGCTGCCGGCGCTACTGAAGGGTCTTTGCGGCGGTAAATCGGCGCTAACTGCCGTTTCGCGCCGCAATTCCGGCGCTGCGGCAACCGATGCGGTGCGGCTGGCTCGGGAAGTGCAGGCCTCCTCCTTCCGTTAAGGAGGAGCTGCCTGCACCCGGCCGCGGCCCGCGCAAATCTGTCTAAAAATGAGCCCGGCACCTCGGACAAGTGCCGGGCTTGCATCTGTTCCGGGGGGTGGGGGGGAGAAGTCCGGGGAGGGAGCTGCGGGCAGGCGGCCGGCGGGAAAGCGGCCGGCCGCCGCGGGGCCTTTAATGCGCCGGCGCAAACACATGTTGGACTCTGTTGCCAGAGTCTTAGTTGCGGCTGCCACGGGCGAGGCGGCCGCAACTGAATTTCGACGCTGGGGCCCGTCGGCATGGCAACCGGGACGCTGCGCACACCGATGACGTCATCGGTGCCGGCGCAGCGCTACCGGTGCAACGCCGCTTTAGGGCCCCAGGGAATTTTTGAACTGGCCATAACTCTGGCACTAGTCCCTCTAGCGCCTCAAAAGCGGCGCTAAGGCTAGTGAGTTTCTAGGCCCTGGTGTCCAGTTCAAGATTCCACCTTTTGCTTCAAGCCCCAGGTAGAGACACAAGTAGCACAAGAAAGGACAATCCCCATCTCAGATACAAACACATCGGGATCACAGTCAACGAGACTTCACCCAACCTTTGCGATTACACATCGCCTCATCTCAGACACAAACACATCGGGACCACAGTCAATGGAACTTTACCCAACCTCCGCGAATACCAATTGCGTCATCTCAGACACAAACACATCGGGATCACGGTTAACGGGACTTTACCCAACCTCCGAGAATACACATCGCGTTTTGGATACGATATCCCGCCGTTACCCGAACATTTGGTTAAGCTATTAAAGAACCTAGAGTTGTCCCAAAAACATTATTATGCGTTACAGCAAAAGAATGAGAAAAGAATGTCGTGTAAATTAAAAAGGAAGACAAGAAGGGGGAACCTTAAAAGATTGAAATGGGAGGTTCAGAGTGTTTGAACCGAATGTATGTATGTACGTAATAAAAGTGAAATGTAAAGATTTGGTTGAGACCGGCAATGCACCCAAAGGCAAAGAAGAAGTAGAATTTGTCAAGAGATGTCTCTACTTTATAAAGAGACATTAAAGGGGGGAATGTAGATTTTAAAATGCTGCAAGCCTGTTTGGCCCAGTGGTAAGGACATGAAACGGTTAAACTTTGAGGCACAGAAAAGGTGCCAGTCATTAACGTCTGTAGTTCTTGGAGAACACATTGATACTGGACAATGAAAGCTTTGACTCTTGATTAACTCTGAAAAGGACATTGACATTGAACTGTGAGGCCTTGAATCGTGATTGGTTTCGATGGGAAAAATGAACATCTGGACAATGCTCTGAGTTTAACTGAACCAATGAGCGTCTCGATAGGTGATTTAACGGTGAATAGGTGATTTAACTTTGGACAATGAGACTTTGTGTTTTAATGGGTTTCGATGGATCTTCAATGGATAAGACAACGATGCCAGTTTCGCTGGAGCAATGGACTTCACAGAATCACAGAAACCCCACAGTGCAGATAGAGGCCATTTCGGCCCATCGAGCCTGCACTGACACATATCCCACCCGATCCCCGTAACCGCAACACATATCCCACCCTATCCCTGTAACCCCACCTATTTAATCCCCCTAACACTAAGGGTCAATTTATCATAGCCAATCAACCTAACCCGCACATCTTTGGACTGTGGGAGGAAACCGGAGCACCCGGAGAAAACCCACGCAAACATGGGGAGAATGTGCAAACTTCAAACAGACAGTCGCCCGAGGCCGGATTTGAACCCGGGTCTCTGGCGCTGTGAGGCAACAGTGCTAACCACTATACACCTGGAAAACACTTTAACCTTGGGCAAAACACATCAGTACTAAGTCTAAATCACATTAAATATGTATCACAGTGCGGGGAGACAAGATATGGAATTGTCTTCCATCCCTCAGCCCTGTACACACGGTATGGTTTGGATTACTAGGTGTGTATTGGAAAACAAGAGTTGGGGGAAGGCCCAGACTCGAAAAGGCGTGACGGAAGAGCTGTAAGAAGGAAACACACCACAGCTCTCTCTCTCTTTCGCTCGGAAGCTCTGTCTCTCGGAAGCTCTCTCTCTCGGAAGCTAGCTCTGACTACAGGAACTGCCAGGTGTAAGGAGGAAGGGAAGACGGTCATCTCCAGCCCCCAGCCTGCAATCGACATCGGCCACGACCAGCTGGACGGGTGATTGTAAGTATTCAGTTGAATCTACAAAGGGTTTGCACTGTGTAGGCAGCTGCAGTCAGATAAAAGAGACAGGGACAGGTCATCTCCGATCCAGGCCTACAATCCACAATGGTAATGACCGGCCGTGTGGGTGATTGTAAGTTTCAGCCAAATCTCAACAGGTTTTTGCCTGTGTTTTGTTGGTTTTAATAAACTAACAATTTTGGGTTGAACCTAAACCTTTGTGTCGTCTACCATTTTGTTCCTGTAAGACCCAGAGTCAAAGAACCCTTGTAAGGGTGAGGAAACCAAACACCTTACACCCCTGAGGAATGTAGCCTGGGAATGAGTCTGGGACATAAACATTCAGGACAGTGGGTGACCTAGACTGACAATGGTAATACATTCTCTGTGGTGGAGGTTTTCTGCGGGTCATATTCCGACAGCTGGCACAATTCTGTCAATGTAGGCCATCTGCCTCTAGACCCTGCCTACTATCCAGCCTTTCATATTCTTCCTTCACTAATAAAACCCAGTGATGTTTACTCAAACCAATACCCATTTTAGGAACTTAGGATTCAACAATGAAAAATCAAGCCGCACAATTTTAAGAACTCACTTTCCCTTTATTGCCCACCTGGAAGACAGGAAGGTTGCGTGATTTGGCTGGGAATCCAGAAATATGAATCTCCGCCTGATTTCACAGGCCCCACCTCCCTGTTGTATACCAGTACTAAAAATCCTGCTGACTGGAAGATTTCCCCTATAAAGGTGACAGTTTCAGTTAAGATTGTTGTGCGTTCATTTATCTTCGTCCCAGAATGAAAATAAGAACAGGACCTGTACTGCTTGGTAATTCTACTTTTGCCACACTTTTTATTTAGAATTCTCATCGTATAAGAGGGAAGGGAAACAAGTGTACTTTAAAACAGTCAATAAAACAAGAAATGTTAACAATAGGATTATACATCAATGACTGAGACATATTTACAGCTGTAACCAGATAGTCAGTATCATTATAGTGCACCCACATTGAGTGAAAGGGATGGGATATGGTAGTACACAAGGCCTGGGTACATGTTCTGTAAGGCAAGTGTCTAGGGAAATTCTGGAAGGTTCAATCAACTCTAGCTAAAGCTTAGGAAATATGTGCAAGGCTGTCCCAGCTAACCATAGACTTCTCAGAGCGAAGAAACAGGCCCCTTAAAATCTCTTCTTTGCTGTCCCTCATGACCAGTGTTGTGAGATGCCAAGGCTAATTGCCACTGGCTCCACACCCCATCCAGGCTTCATATAAATGATGCTTCAAACCGTGGCCGTATGTTGTTTAACAACTGCACTAAAATAGAAGAGAGTCTTCAGGTTGAAATGGAATGTTTTTAAGCAGGTTGATTTTGAAGAGTAGACAAAACAATAAATTAAACTTCCAAAATAATTGTCAGATCTGTGCTTCTGTGCTGGAAAAACTCAAGTGAAAGCCACCTTTGACCCCTCTGTCCTTGTAAACTACCATCCCATCTCCAACTTCCTTTTCCTCTCCAAAGTCCTTGAAAATGTTGTTGCCTCCCAAATCCATGCCAATCTTTCCCGCAACTCTATGTTTCAACCTCTACAATCTGCTCCACCACTGCACTGAACCGACCCTAATTAAAGTGACAAATGATATTCTCTGTGACTGTGACCATGCACTATACATTCTCGTCCTACTCGACCTCTCTGCAGCCTTTGACGCGGTCGACCATACCATCCTCCTCCACAGCCTCTTTTTCGATGTCCAGCTGAGTGGCACTGGCCTTGCTTGGTTAGAATCATAGAATCATAGAATGATTACAGCACAGAAGAAAATCATTCAGCCCGTCGAGCCCGTGCCGGCTCTCTGCAAGAGCACTTTAGGTAGTCCCACTCAACTGCCCTTTCCCCATAGCCCTGCAAATGTCTTTCCTTCAGATACTTATCCAACTCCATTTTGAAAGCTGTGATTGAGTCTGCCTGCACCACATTTTCAGGCAGTGCATTCCAGATCTTAACCACTCACTGCATAAAAAAGTTTTTTCTTATGTTGCCTTTGTTTCTTTTGCCAATCACCTTAAATCGGAGTCCTTTGGTTCTTGACCCTTCTGCCAATGGGAACAGTTTCCCTCTACCTACTCTGTCCAGACCCCTCATGATTTTGAACACCTCTATCAAATCTCCTCTCGATCTTCTCTGCTCCAAGGAGAACAACCCCAGCTTCTCCAGTCCATCAACATTACTGAAGTCCCTCATTCCTGGAATCATTCTTGTAAATCTTTTCTGCTCCCTCTCTAAGGCTTTCACATCCTTCCTAAAGTGTGGTGCCCAGAATTGGACACTGTACTCCAGTTGGGGCCAAACCAGAGTTTTATACAGGTTCATCATAATTTCCACACTTTTGTACTCTGTACCTCTATTTATGAAGCCCAGGATTCCGGAAGCCTTTTTAACCACTTTCTCAACCTGCCCTGCCACCTTCAATGATTTGAGCACACATACCCCCAGGTCTCTCTGTTCGTGCACCCTTCAGGATTGTACCATTTAGTTTATATGTCCTCTCCTCATTCTTTCTACCAAAATGTATCACTTCACACTTTAATCTGTCACGTCTCCGCCCATTTCACTAGCCTGTCTATGTCTTCCTGAAGTCTATCACTCTCCTTCTCACTGTTCACTATACTTCCAAGTTTTGTGTCATCTGCAAATTTTGAAATTATGCCCTGTACACCCACGTCCAAGTCATTAATATATATCAAGAAAAGCAGTGGTCCTAGAACCGACCCCTGGGGACCACCACCGTATACCTTCCTCCAGTCCGAAAACAACCATTCACTACTACTCTCTGTTTCCTATCACTTAGCCAATTCTGTATCCATGCTGCCACTGTCCCTTTTATTCCATGGGCTTCAACTTCGCTGGCAAACCTATTATGCAGCACTTTGTTGGACACCTTTTGGAAATCCATGTACACTAAGTCAACTGCATTACCCTCATCAACCCTCTGTGTTACCTCATCAAAGAACTCAATCAAGTTAGTTGAACACAATTTGCCTTTAACAAATCGGTGCTGGCTTTCCATAATTCATCCACACTTGTCCAAGTGACTACAGGTAGACTATCCTTTATCCGAAAACCTCGGGACCAGCCGTGTTTCGGTTTTCGGAAAATTTCGGATTTCAGAAGGTATTTTATAAGACTGGGAAATTTGTCGGGGGTGGGTCGGCGGGGGTCCACGGGGGGGTCGGCGGGGGGTCGGGGGTCGTCGGGGGGGTCCGCGGGGGGGTCGGCGGGGGGTCGGGGGTGGGGTTCGGCGGGGTCGGCGGTGGGGGTCGGCAGGGGGGTCCGCGGGGGGTCGGCGGGGGTCGGGGTCGGCGGGGGTCGGGTTCGGCGGGGGTCCGCGGGGGGGTCGGCGGGGGTCCGCGGGGGGGTCAGCGGGGGTCGGGGTTGGCGGGTGTCC
This sequence comes from Somniosus microcephalus, assembly GCF_052327205.1. Taxonomy (NCBI): domain Eukaryota; kingdom Metazoa; phylum Chordata; class Chondrichthyes; order Squaliformes; family Somniosidae; genus Somniosus; species Somniosus microcephalus. Next base: position 95,417,478 of record NC_140992.1, on the reverse strand, counting down.
ACGGGGGGTCGTCGGCGGGGGTCGGGGTCGTGCGCCACTCTGGTCATGTCGTGCGCACGACTTACGCTGAACGAAAAAACCTTCGGTTTTTAGAGGGTTTCGGTTTTCGGAAGTTCGGATAAAAGGTAGTCTACCTGTATTAATTTTGTCCCTGATTACTGTTTCTAAAAGCTTCCCCACTACTGAGGTCAAACCGACTGGCCTGTATTTCCTGGGTTTATCTTTACACCCTTTTTTGAACAATGCTGTAACATTTGCAATTCCCCAGTCATCTGGCACCACCCCAGTATCTAAGGTGGATTAGAATATTATGGCCAGTACCTCCACGATTTCCTCTCTCAATTCCCTCAGCATCCTAGGATGCATCCCGTCCGCTCCTGGTGATTTACTTTAAGTACAGCCAGCCTTTCTAATACCTCCTCTTTATCAATTTTTATCCTATCAAGTATCTCTACTACCTCCTCCTTTACTATGTCTATGGCAGCATCCTCTTCCTTGGTGAAGACAGATACAAAGTACTCATTTAGTACCTCAGCCACACCCTCTGTCTCCATGCAGAGGCCTCCTTTTTGGTCCCTAATCGGCCCCATCCCTCCTCTTACTACCCTTTTACTATTTATATGCCAAGAGAAGATTTTTGGATCACCTTTTATGTTGGCGGCCATTCTATATGCCCCTCTTATTTTATTTTTCACTTCTCCTCTGACCTTTCTATATATTGCCTGAATGTCAGGTGTATTCTCGACCTGACATCTGTCATACATGTTCTTTTTCTGCTTCATCATATTCTCTATCTTTTTCATCATCTAGGGAGCCCTGACTTTAGTTGCCCTGCCTTTCCTCCTAATGGGAATGTACCTCAACTGTACCTGAACTATTTCCTCTTTAAAGGCAGCCCATTGTTCCATTATAGTTTTACATAAGAACATAAGAAATAGGAGCAGGAGTAGGCCATACGGCCCCTCGGGCCTGCTCCGCCATTCAATAGGATCATGGCTGATCTGAATCTAGACTCACGTCCACTTCCCTGCCCTCTCCCCATAACCCCTAATTCCCTTATCTGCTAGGACAATGTCTATCTCCATTTTAAATTTATTTAATGTTGCAGCTTCCACAGCTCTCTGGGGTAGCAAATTCCATAGATTTACTACCCTCTGAGTGAAGAAGTTTCTCCTCATCTCAGTTTTGAAAGGGCAGCCCCTTATTCTAAGATTATGCCCCCTAGTTCTAGTCTCACCCATCAGTGGAAACATCCTCACCGCATCCACCCGATCAAGCCCCCTCACAATCTTATATGTTTCGATAAGATCGCCTCTCATTCTTCTGAACCCCAATGAGTAGAGTCCCAACTTATTCAGCCTTTCCTCATACGTCAACCCCCTCATCTCCGGAATCAACTGCGTGAACCTTCTCTGAACCGCTTCGAGAGCAAGTATATCTTTTCTTAAATATGGAAACCAAAACTGCACGCAGTATTCCAGGTGTGGCCTCACCAATACCTTGTATAACTGCAGCAAGACTTCCCTGTTTTTATACTCCATCCCCCTTGCAATAAAAGCCAAGATTCAATTGGCTTTCCTGATCACCTGCTGCACCTGCATACTAACTTTTTGTGTTTCATGTACCAGGACCCCCAGATCCCTTTGTACTGTAGCACTTTGCAGTTTCTCTCCATTTAGATAATAACTTGCTCTTTGATTTTTTCTGCCAAAGTGCATAACCTCACACTTTCCAACATTATATTGCATCTGCCAAATCTCTGCCCACTCACTTAGCCTGTCTATGTCCTTTTGCAGGTTTTTTATGTCCTCCTCACTCACTGCTTTCCCTCCCATCTTTGTATCATCGGTAAACTTGGATATGTTGCACTCGGTCCCTTCCTCCAAATCGTTAATATAGATTGTAAAGAGTTGGGGTCCCAGCACTGATCCCTGTGGGACACCACTAGTTACTGATTGCCAGCCTGAGAACGAACCATTTATCCCAACTCTTTGTTTTCTGTTAGATAGCCAATCTTCCACCCATGCCAGTATATTACCAACAATCCCGTAATTTTTTATCTTGATCAGTAATCTTTTGTGTGGAACCTTGTCAAATGCCTTTTGGAAGTCCAAATACACTACATCCACTGGTTCCCCTTTATCCACCCTGTATGTTACATCCTCAAAGAATTCGAGCAAATTTGTCAAACATGACTTCCTCTTCTTAAAACCATGCTGACTCTGGCCTATTAAATTATGTTTATCCAAATGCTCTGATACTGTTTCCTTAATAATGGACTCCAACATTTTGCCAACCACAGATGTTAGGCTAACTGGTCTATAGTTTCCAGCTTTTTGTCTACTTCCCTCCTTAAATAAGGGTGTTACATTAGCAGTTTTCCAATCTGCCGGGACCTTTCCTGAGTCCAGGGAGTTCTGGAAAATGATCACCAATGCATCCACAATCCCTACCGCCACTTCTCTCAAGACCCTAGGATGTAGGCCATCAGGTCTGGGGGATTTATCCGCCTTAAGTCCCATTATTTTACTGAGTACCATCTCTTTAGTGATTTTAATCGTGTTTAGCTCCTCCCCCCCAATTGCCCCCTGTTTGTCCATTGTTGGGATATTTTTAGTGTCCTCTACTGTAAAGACTGATACAAAATATTTGTTCAGCATCTTTGCCATTTCCATGTTCCCCACCACTAGTTTCCCGGTCCCATCCTCTAAGGGACCAACGTTCACTTTAGCCACCCTTTTTCTTTTTATATAGCTGTAGAAACTCTTGCTATTTGTTTTTATATTTTTTGCCAGTTTACTTTCATAATCTATCTTCCCTTTCTTAATTAATCTTTTAGTTATTGTTTGCTGGCTTTTAAATGCTTCCCAATCTTCTATCCTCCCACTAGATTTGGCTAATTTATATGCCCTTGTTTTCAGTCGAATACTATCCTTTATTACTTTACTAAGCCACGGATGGCTGTCTTTTCTTTTACTCCCCTTTTTCCTCAGTGGAATATATTTATCTTGAAAGATGTGAAATATCTCCTTGAATGTAGACCACTGCTCTTGTACCGTCTTACACTTTAATCTGTTTTCCCAGTCCACTTTAGTCAATTCTACTCTTATACCTTCATAGTCTCCTTTATTTAAGCTTAGTACGCTGGTTTGAGATCCAACTCTCTCACCCTCAAACTGAATTTGGAATTCAACCATATTATGGTCACTCATTCCAAGGGGATCCTTTACTAGGACATTTTTTATTAATCCTGTCTCATTACACAGGACCAGATCTAAGATTGCCTGCCCCCTGGTTGGTTCAGTTACATACTGCTCAAGGAACCCGTCCCTAATACACTCTATGAACTCTTCCTCAATGCTGCCATGCCCAATTTGATTAGTCCAGTCAATATGAAAGTTAAAATCCCCCATGATTATAGCTGTTCCCTTATTACAAGCCCCAACTATTTCCTGATTTATACTCCGACCAACAGAGTTGCAACTGTTAGGAGGCCTATAGACTACGCCCACTAGTGACTTTTTCCCCTTATTATTCCTTATCTCCACCCAAACTGTTTCACTATCCTGATCCTTTGACCCAATATCATTTCTGACTATTGCAGTGATTCCATCCTTGATTAACATAGCGACCCCACCTCCCTTTCCTTCCTGTCTGTCCTTCCTAATTGTCAAATACCCTTATATGTTTAGTTCCCAGCCATGATTATCTTGCAGCCATGTTTCCGTAATGGCCACCAGATCATACCCATGTGTAGTTATTTGCACCGTCAACTCGTCAATTTTGTTACGAATGCTGCGTGCATTCAGATAAAGAACTTTCAAATATGTTTTCTGATAATTTATTCCTGCTTTTACCCCTTTTACTACTTTACCTTTATCATTATACATTCTGTCCCTTCCTGACATGCTCTGGTTTTTAATTCCCCCACTGCTACCTTGCTCTATTGCCTTCTCCGCTGTCATTTTTATTTTTCGCTCTCTTAAAACCTCCCCCCCACTAATTAGTTTAAAGCCCTCTCTACAGCCCTAGTTATTCAATTCACCAGGATTCTAGTCCCAGCACTGGCCAAGTGAAGTCCATCCCAATGGAACAGCTCTCTCCTGTCCCAGTACTGATGCCAGCGTCCCAGGAAGCAAAACCCATTTCTCTCACACCAGTCTTTGAGCCATGCATTTAACTCTCTAATTTTATTTACCCTAGCCAAATTTCCACGTGGCTCAGGTAGTAATCCAGAGATTATTACCCTTGTGGTTCTGCTTTTCAATTTGGCCCCTAGCTGTTCAAACTCCCTCAGCAGAACCTCCTTCCTTGTCCTATCTATGTCATTGATGCCAACATGGACCACGACAACTGGATCCTCCCCCTCCCACTCCAAGTTTCTCTGCAGCCCAGAGGAGATGTCCTTAACCCTGGCACCAGGCAGGCAACACAGCCTTCGAGACTTGCTCTCGGCTGCAAAGAACTCTATCTATCCCCCTAACGATACTATCCCTTACCACTACAATATTTCTTTTAACTCCCCCCACTTGAATGGCCCCCCACTCCACGGTGCTGTGGCCAGGTTGCTCATCCTCCCCGCAGTCCCTGTTCCCATCCTCACAGGGAATAAGAGCCTCAAACCTGTTGGACAAGAGCAAGGGCTGCGGCTCCTCCAACACTACCTCCTGGATCCCCGTACCTGCCTCACTTCTAGTCACACCACCCTGACCCTGGCCACGGACTACACCCTAATTAATTAATCTAATTGGTGTGAATACCTCGTGATACACAGAGTCCAGGTAACTCTCCCCCTCCCTGATGTGTCTCAGTGTTTGAAGCTCGGACTCCAGCTCTTCAACACGGAGCCGGAATTCCTCGAGCAGCCAACACTTACTGCAAATGTGATCACCGTGAGCATCAATGGTGTCCACCAGCTCCCACATATTGCAGCAGCAACACATCACCTGATCTCCCATTCTATGTAATTAATTACATTTATTGATATTATTGCCTGCCAATCTTTGATTCCAGTTTACCTGGGCCAGGTCCATTCTCATCCCACTGAAATCGGCCTTCCCCCAGTTAAACGTTCCACTCTTACATTTTAAAAATTATTTCATGGGATGTGGGCATCGCTGGCAAGGCCAGCATTTATTGCCCATCCCTAATTGCCCTTGAGAATGTGGCAGTGAGCCGCCTTCTTGAACCGCTGCAGTCCGTGTGGTGAAGGTACTCCCACTGTGCTGTTAGGGAGGGAGTTCCAGGAATTTGACCCAGCGACGATGAAGGAACGGCGATTTAATTCCAAGTCAGGATGGTGTGTGACTTGGAGGGGAACTTGGAGGTGGTGGTATTCCCATGTGCCTGCTGCCCTTGCCCTTCTAGGTGGAAGAGGTCGCGGGTTTGAGAGGTGCTGCTGAAGAAGCCTTGGCGAGTTGCTGCAGTGTATCTTGTAGATGGTACACACCGCAACTACGGTACGCCGGTGGTGGAGGGAGTGAATGTTTAAGGTGGTGGATGGGGTGCCAATCAAGTGAGCTTCATTGTCCTGGATGGTGTCGAGCTTCTTGAGTGTTATTGGAGCTGCACTCATCCAGGCAAGTGGAGAGTATTCCATCACACTCCTTACTTGTGCCTTGTAGGTGGTGGAAAGGCTTTGGGAAGTCAGGAGGTGAGATACTCACTGCAGAATACCTAGCCTCTGACCTGCTCTTGTTGCCACAGTATTTATGTGGCTGGTCCAGTTAAGTTTCTGGTCAATGATGACACCCAGGATGTTGATGGTGGGGGATTCAGCGATGGTAATGCTGTTGAATGTCAAGGGGCTGTATTTAGACTCTCGCTTGTTGCAGATAGTCATGGCCTGGCACTTGTGTGGCGCGAATGTTACCTGCCACTTATCAAACCAAGCCTGAACGTCATCCAAGTCTTGTTGCATGGACGCATGGAATGCTTCATTATCTGAGGTCTTGTGAATGGCATTGTACACTGTGCAGTCATCATCGAACATCCCCATTTCTGACCTTATGTTGGAGGGAAGGTCATTGATGAAGCAGCTGAAGATGATTGGGCCTAGGACACTGCCCTGAGGTACTCCTGCAGCAATGTCCTGAGGCTGTGATGATTGACCTTCAATCACCACAACCATCTTCCTTTGTGCTAGGTATGACTCCAGCTAGTGGCGGGTTTTCCCCCCTATTCCCATTGACTTCATTTTTACTAGGGCTCCTCGATGCCACACTTGGTCAAATGCTGCCTTGATGTCAAGGGCAGTCACTCTCACCTCACCTCTGGAATTCAGCCCTTTTGTCCATGTTTGGACCAAGGCTGTAATGAGGTCGGGAGCGGAGTGGTCTTGGCAGAACCCAAACTGGCCATCAGTGAGCACCTTCCATCACTTTGCTGATGATTGAGAGTAGACTGATGGGGCGGTAATTGGCTGGATTGGATTTGCCCTGCTTTTTGTGGTCAGGACATACCTGGGCAGTTTTCCACATTGTCGGGTAGATGCCAGTGTTGTAGCTGTACTGGAACAGCTTGGCTAGAGGCGTGGCTAGTTCTGGAGCACAAGTCTTCAGCACAACAGTCGGGATGTTGTCGGGGCCCATAGCCTTTGCTGTATCCAGTGCACTCTGCCGTTTCTTGATATCATGTGGAGTGAATCAAATTGCCTGAAGACTGGCTTCTGTGATGGTGGGGACCTCAAGAGGAGGCCGATATGGATCATCCACTCAGCACTTCTGGCTGAAGATGGTTGCAAACGCTTCAACCTTGCCTTTTGCATTCACGTGCTGGGCTCCACCATCATTGAGGATGAGGATACTCATGGAGCCTCCTTCTCCAGTTAGTTGTTTAATGGTCCACCACCATTCACGACTGGTTGTGGCAGGACTGCAGGGCTTTTGTCTGTTTTATTGATTGTGGGATCGCTTAGCCCTGTTTATAGCATGCTGCTTCCGATTTTTAGCATGCATGTGTTCCTGTGTTGCAGCTTCTCCAGGTTGGCACCTCATTTTTAGGCATGCCTGGTGCTGCTCCTGGCATGCTCTTCTACACTCCTTATTAAACCAGGGTTGGTCCCCTGGCTTGATGGTAATGCTCGAGTGAGGGATATGCCTGGCCATGAGGTTACAGATTGTGGTGGAATACAATTCTGCTGCTGCTGATGGCCCACAGCACCTCATGGATGCCCAGTTTTGAGCTGCTAGATCTGTTCTGAATCTATCCCATTTAGCATGGTGGTAGTGCCATACAACACAATGGAGAGTGTCCTCAGTGTGAAGATGGGACTTTGTGTCCACAATGACTGTGCGGTGGTCACTGCTACCAATACTGTTATGGACAGATGTATCTGCAACAGGTAGATTGGTGATGACGAGATAAAGTAGGTTTTTCCCTCATTTTGGCTCTCTCGCCGTCAGTCGCAGGTCCAGACTGGCAGCTATATTCTTCAGGACTCGACCAGCTCGGTCAGTAGTGGTACTACCGAGCCACTCTTGGTGATGGACATTGAAGTCCCCCACCCAGAGTACATTCTGTGCCCTTGCTACTCTCAGTGCTTCCACCAAGTGGTGTTCAACATGGAGGAGTACTGATTCATCAGCTGAGGGAGGGCGGTAGGTGGTAATCAGCAGGAGGTTTCCTTGTCCATGCTTGACCTGAAGCCATGACACTTCATGGGGTCCAGCATCAATGTTGAGGACTCCCAGGGCCACTCCTTCCCGACTGAATACCATTGTGCCACCACCCCTGGTGGGTTTGTCCTGCCGGTGGGACAGGACATACCTATCCAATCATAGCCAAAAGAACTTCTGCAATGGCTTCACTTCCTATCCTCGATCTCAGCCCCGCACTGTTACCTCTGGAGTCCCCTCAGGATCTATCCTTAGCACCCCCCTATTCCTCATCTACATGGTGACCCTCAGTGACATCATCCGAAGACATGATGTCAGGTTCTACATGTTCGGTGACGACATCCAGCTCTATATCACCAGTATTTCTCTCAACTCCTCCACTGCCTCTGTAATGTCACACTGCTTGTCCAACATCCAGTCCTGGATGAGCTGCAATTTCCTCCAATTAAACATTGGGAAGACCAAAGCCATTGCCTTTGGCCCCTACCACCAACACCATTCCCTCAGCATTGATTCCATCCCCCTCCTCAGCCACTGTCGCAGACTAAACCAGAGCATTGGCAAACTTGGCATCCTATTTGGCCCCGAGCTGAGCTTCCAACCTGATATCCTCTCCATCACCAAGATCGTCTACTTCCACCATTGTAACATCGCCCATCTTCACCCCTGCCCATGCCCATCTGTTTCTGAAAACCTCACCCATGCTTTTGTTACCTCCAAACTCGATCAATTCAATGCTCTCCTGGTCAGTCTCCCATCCTCCACCCTCAATAAACTTGAGCCCATCCAAAACTCTGCTACCCATATCCTAACCCACACCATGTCCTGATCACGCATCAGCCTGTCCTTACTGACTTACATTGGCTCCCAGTCCACCAATGCCTTAAATATAAAATTCTCATCTCCATGTTCAAATCCCTCCATGGCCTTGCCCTCCCTTCCTCTGTAATCTGCTCTAGCCTTACAACCCTGTGAGCACACGTAGTATTGCTCCAATTCTGGCATCCAACAGCTCCTACTCCTTTCCTTCCTCCTTTGCTCTTTTATGGCCTGCCTGTTTACCTCATTGCTCCCCTTCGCAACCCCACTCAAAAAAATGGAAGCACTATTTCAGACACGGCATCAAGTTCCAACTTTTCCTCGTCTTAGTTGCTTGACATTTTAGGCAGCAGTCCTAATTGTACTTTATAAAATTAGCATGATTAAGAACAGATTAAAAATCCATACAGTAGTCAGCCTCTGGCCATTAGTAAATAATGAATTGTCAAATTGTAGCTCAGCGTAAGTGAATGGATGCAAAGCTGAGAATGAGTGTACCATTAAAAAGCTTCTGAGGTTTGCAAAGTTACACAATGATATGCAAATACAATAGCCGAGTATAATGATGTCACTTAGCATATCTTTCCATTATGCACATGTTATGATGAATTATATATATCAGGAGTTAAATGCTAACTAAGGTGTTCCTCCAATAATCAGGTCTTCAACAGTGAGGATAGTGTGATACTTCAATTGTTTTCAGAATCCTTTGGCTGTTTGCTTTGATTTTGATTAAGTTCAGATGCTTCAGCAGTAACAAAGTAATAGCAAAGTCCATCAAGGCAGCAGTTGATATCGGCTATACATATTGACACTTGTTTGAAGGAGTGCACCTGATTCAGTGTAGTACAGTCAACGTTCATATAGTTCATTGCAATTTGAATAATACTTATTATGTTGAAAGGCATAAAGCAAATAATGAAGACAACAGCATTTGCAGCAATAATTCGTATTGTTCTCCTTGTGCTAAACTCTCCTGAATTTGACATGTTTCTTTGCAGAAGTGTATGGATAATTCGAACTGAGCAAAAGATCACAGTGATCAGTGGGATAACTAAAAATACTAATAGAGTCGCAATAAAGTAAAACTCAGATTTATAGCGTGAATTTGTTTCAAAGCAGAATGCTGGCTTTGTTGCATTGGTTTCATTATGTGCAGAAAGAAATTTATAAAAAAAAAGGAGTGTTCCCCAAAATGGCAAAAATCCAGACCACAGCAGATAGCACTACTGCTTTCATTGGAGATCTCAATACCTTTGCCTGAAAAGGGTGTTTTATTGCAATGTACCTATCTATACTTAAGCAAGTAATAATAAGTATGCTCATGCACATATTAATTCTGTACAGGCATACAGCAAATAAACATAGAGTCATATTGACCCATTTGTGGTAATGAATGTAAATTTTGAAAGGCAAAGTAACAAGCACCAGGAGGTCAGATGCAGCCAGACTTGTCATGTAAATGGTGGTTTCTGTCCATTTTCTTAATTTCCAGCAGAATGAATGCAGGGCCAATGTGTTGAGTATTATTCCAACGAAGAAAATAGGAATGTAGAGCACATGTTGAAAAAGCTTGATACTTTCATGCATCTCAAGGCTGCAGTTCATATTTGCACACTGTTCTGCTTTAAAAAAAAATTAAAAAATTAGTTGCATTAAATCCGTACATCCGTACATAGATATAGGAATGTCCTTTGCAAATCCCAATAGGATAAACTACATTCCCAGTTAGTTCATTAAGGGAGGTGCAAATTATAGAAAACGTGCCATGTTAGATCCAAATGCAGGTGAAAAAATAATGTACAGTTTTACTCATTCAAACCTGCAGAACCAATCCTTTCTAATTAAACTAAACTTTACCTACAACATGGAAATGTGCAAACTGATTTCAGAAGTACATCCGTGAGAAAACAACAGTACACTTTGGAAATCAGATGAAAATTTGACCTCTGGGTGCACTGAAGCCAATTCCAGGAGGTGGTCTCCAACTGCTTGGATTTCACACAGAGTGCAGTATAACTCCAGTCTAATACAAAGCCATGTTTAAAAAGTTTCCAGGAGGCCCATTATGTGGGCTGAGAACTTTTCATATACTTGAAAATATTGGCCTAGAAATTGGCCTCCTTAGCGTCTCCCATTATTGCCTTTGGTGGGGGGTGATAATAGGGTGCCAATCACTTACCGACTGGGCGCGGTGAGAAGACCGACTCCCACAATATTCGGCGGGAGGTTTGCGGTGGTGGTATGGCATTGCTCCCCGATCTCCTTCGCCTGGTGATCATGATGTCATCGCCGTGCGCATTGCCCCGGTAGCACCCAGGACCCGAACTTTGGTTCCGCCCCCTGCAGCATCGCCAGGTGTAAACACCGGCAGCTGCAGGAGGCGTTCATCGGTAGGCCAGGCACTTCAGGGGCGATACTTAAAGGCGAGGTGGCTGAGGTAAGTGACAAAAATTGTGAAATGCTCTTTCTGTTTTTTTTCCATTTTTCTTCGCCAGCGATTGATCAGCCTGGCACTCTGCTACAGTGCAGTGGGCTGATCGGGCCGGATCGCGGCTGCAGTCGCGGACTAGGTAAGTTTTCCTCTTGTAGAGCCTGCAGCGATGGCCCTTCCTTTTAAGGGAGGGAAGGAGCCTTCCAACGTGGCAGTGCTGCATGGCTCATTGTGCAGCGCTGCTCACCTACCACCCTGCCTGTTGCACTCCAGGAAGGAAGTGGAGATCTTGATTTCGGGCTTCACTTCCTTATTTGGAACACAAAACCTGAATTTTTTAAAAGTTGAAAAACATTAGCGCCAATTTTTTCAACTTTTAAATGTTAGAGCCCCAAACGGGGCGATACCCAATTCCTCCCCCATTATGTTAAGAGAGAACACGCTCTTGTCAGCTCCCCACTAACATTAAAAATGAACCTGGTCTGGTTTTTTTATTCATTCACGGGATGTGGGTGTTGCTAGCAAGGCCAGCTTTTATTGCCCATCCCTAATTGCCCTCGAGAAGTTGGTGGTGAGCTGCCTTCTTCAACCGCTGCAGTCTGTGTGGTGAAGATACTCCCACAGTGCTGTTAGAGAGGGAGTTCCAGGATTTTGACCCAGCAAAGATGAAGGATCGGCAATATATTTCCAAGTCGGGTTGGTGTGTGGCTTGGAGGGAAACTTGGAGGTGGTGGTTTTCCTATGGGCCTGCCGCCCTTGTTCTTCTAGTTGGTAGATGTTGCAGGTTTGGGAGGTGTTGGCGAGTTGCTGCAGTGCACCTTATAGATGGTACACACTGCAGACACGGTGCACCGGTGGTGGAGGGAGTGAATGTTTAAGGTGATGGATGGGGCCCCAATCAAGTGACCTGCTTTGTCCTGGATGGTGTCGAGCTTCTTGAGTGTTGTTGGAGCTGCACTCATCCAGGCAAGTGGAAAGTGTTCCATCACACTCCTGACTTGTGCCTTGTATATGGTGGAAATGCTTTGGGGAGTCAGGAGGTGAGTCACTCGCTGCAGAATACCTGGCCTCTGACCTGCTCTTGTAGCCAGTATTTATGTGGCTGGTCCAGTTAAGTTTCTGGTCAATGGTGACCCCCACGATGTTGATGGTGGGGGGTTCAACGATGGTAATGCCATTGAATGTCATGGGGTGGTGGTTAGACTTTCTCTTGTTGGAGCTGTTCAATGCCCTGCTCTTGTGTGGCATGAATGCTACTTGTCACTTATCAGCCCAAGCCTGAATGTTGTTTTGCTGCATGCGGGCATGGACTGCATCATTATCTGAGGAGTTGTGAATGGCGCTGAACACTGTGCAGTCATCAGCAAACATCCCCATTTCTGTCTTTATGTTGACGGGAAGGTCATTGATGAAGCAGTTGAAGATGGTTGGGCCTAGGACACTGCCCTGAGGAACTCCTGTAGCAATGTCCTGGGGGCAGAGATGATTGACCTCCAACAATCCCAACCATATTCCTTTGTGCTAGGTATGACTCCAGCTAATAGAGAGCTTTTCCCATTGACTTCAATTTTACTGGGACTCCTTGATGCCACACTTGGACAAATGCTGCCTTGATGTCAAGGGCTGTCACTCTCACCTCACCTTTGGAATTCTGCTCTTTTGCCTATGTTTGGACGAAGGCTGTAATGAGGACTGGAACCGAGTGGTCCTTGTGAAACCCAAAATGATCATCAGTAAGCAGGTTATTGGTGAGTAAGTTCCGCTTGATAGCACTGTTGACGACACCTTCCATCACTTTGCTGATGATTAAGAATAAACTGATGGGATGGTAATTGGCCAGATTGGAGTTGTCCAGCTTTTTATGGACAGGACATACCAGGGCAGTTTTCTACATTGTCGGATAGATGCTAGTGTTGTAGCTGTACTGGAACAGCTTGGCTAGAGGCACGGCTAGTTCTGGAGTACAGGTCTTCAGCATTACAGCCGATGCTTTATCCAGTGTGCTCAGCAGTTTCTTGATATCACACAGAATGAATTGAATTGGCTGAAGACTGGCTTCTGTGATGGTGGGGACCTGAAGAGGAATCCGATATGGATCATCCACTCGGCACTTCTGGCTGAAGTTGGTTGCAAACGCTTCAGCCTTGCCTTTTGCACTCACGTGCTGAGCTCCGCCATCATTGAGGATGGGGATGTTCATGGAGCCTCCTCCTCCCATTTGTTGTTTCATTGTCCACCACCATTTATGATTGGATGTGACAGGACTGCAGAGCTTTGATCTGCTCCGTTGGTTGCCGGATCGCTTAGCTCTGTCTATAGCATGCTACTTCCACTGTTTAGCATGCATGTAGTCCTGGGTTGTAGCTTCCCCAGGTTGGCACCTCATTTTTAGCTACGTCTGGTGCTGCTCCTGAAATGCTCTTTGACCATGGTTGATCTCCTGGCTTGATGGTAATGGTAGAGGGAGGAATATGCTGGGCCATGAGGTTACAGATTGTGATGGAATACAATTCTGCTGCTGCTGACAGCCCACAGCGCCTCATGGATACCCAGTTTTGAGCTGCCAGATCTGTTCTGAATCTATCTCATTTAGCACAACATGATGGAGGGTGTCCTCAGTGTGAAGACGGGACTTTGTCTCCACAAGGAAGTAATTCCTACCAATACTGTCCTGGACAGATGCATCTGCGACAGGTAGATTGGTGAGGATGAGGTCAAGTAGGTTTTTCCCTCATGTTGATTGTCTCACCATCTGCCGCAGGCCCAGTCTGGCAGCTATATCCTTCAGGACTTGGCCAGTAGTGGTGCTACCGAGCCACTCTTGGTGATGGACATTGAAGTCTCCCACACAGAGTAAATTCTGTACCCTTTCTACCCTCAGTGCTTCTTCCAAGTGGAGTTCAACATGGAGGAGTACTGATTCATCAGCTGAGGGAGGGCGGTAGGTGGTAATCAGCAGGAGGTTTCCTTGCCCATTTTTGACCTGATGCCACCAGGCTTCATGGGGTCCGGAGTCAATGTTGAGGACTCCCAAGGCCAGTCCCTCCCGAATGTATACCACTGTACCGCCACCTCCAGTGGGTCTGTCCTGCTGGTGGGGCAGGACATACCCAGGGATCGTGATGGAGGAGTCTGGGACGTTGGCTGAAAGGTATGATTCTGTCAGGCTGTTGCTTGACTAGTCTGTGGGACAGCTCTCCCAATTTTGACAGAAGTCCCCAATGAGGAGGACTTTTCAGGGTCGACTGGGCTGAGAGTGCCTTAGTCGTGTCTGAATCCAGTGCCGAGGTCGATGCTGGATGCTCCGTCTGGTTTTATTCTTATTGTTGTTTATCGTACTAGTTTGTTGCAACTAAGGCCATTTCAGAGGGCAGTTAAGAGTGGAGTCACATATAGGCCAGACTGGGTAAGGACGGCAGATTTCCTTCCCTAAAGGAAGGGCATTAGTGAACCAGATTGTTTTTTTTTAACGACAATCCAGTTACTGATACTAGTTTTTTATTCCAGATTTATTTAATTAACTGAATTTAAATTCCCCAGCTGCCGTGGTGAATCTGAACTCATGTCTCTGGATTTCTAGTCCAGGCCTCTGGCTTACTAGTCCAGTGACATAACTACTATGCTGCCGTACCACGTTGTTGTTGTGAGTGCAACCTACGGTGGGAAGTGTAATTCAGATCTTTCAGCTGCGCATCACACATTACAGATACCAATCGATAACAGCATCTCTTACACTATGAAAGTCAAAAATAGCTGCCCACAGTGTTCTGTTAAATTATTGCAATCAAACATCAGCAACACTTGCCTTTACATATCTGATCTTAACAAACTGTTGGCAGAATAAAACTCTTTGAAGGATGCAGTATTTGCATGATCTCAATACCACCCAATTTTCCATTATGTGTAACAGTTTAATATGTGTAGGCGGATGATGTTAACTAAGGCAAGCCAATGGAAACTTAAGCCTTCTCCTGAATTTGGCTTATCCCAAAAAAATAATTGATAAGTATTTACTTAGAAGTATACAACCGACTGATATCATTGTGTGAGACTTTTCTCTTAAATACATGAAAGCTTTCCCTGAAGCGTCTCCATTGATAGGAATTAGTTTTTAGACACAGTTTAAATCCAAAAAGAAGCCCAGGTACTCTAAGTCAGAAAAAGTTTGGTCTTGTACAAGAGCACATTATATTCAGTAAAGGGACTGATATTTTTCAGGCAGTTCCTTACTATTTTGTAAGCTCAGAAGAAAGAATAGGGGGGAAAAATTGGGTGGCGCCCATTTTTGGGCGCTAACGTCGCTGGGGAGCTAAAGAAAGTTAGCGCCCCCACACCCGCCCCCCCGCCGTAAATTCAGTAGTAGCACCCAAAGCAGGAGGTGGGGTGCTATTGGAAAGCACTCCACCTCCTTCTTGGGGCGCTACTACTGAATTTCGCAGTGCTACGTGCAGCTGCACCATGTGCGGCAGCATATACCGGCCCGTCATTGCAGGCCTCCTCCCCTGATTAAAGGGGAGGGGCCTAGCACTGCACGCACCGGGGCTCTGCTGGACCACTGGGGAGCGGGGTGCCGTGAAAACAGCCCGGAACACAAGAGGAGTGCCACGCTGAGCGATCGCGGCCGGCACCCCGCATAAAAAAGCGAAAGGGGGCAGGTGCTGGCAGTCGACCAAAATAAAAATGGTCGCCACTAACTTATGCCGCCACTGCTGCCAAACCGCCCTCTGACCCTGTCGCACATATCGTGTGGCGATAGGTCAGGGAGTGCAAGGGAAGTTTGCGGCTGGGGCGCAAGCGATGTGGGGCACTACCGGCTATCGCCGCCGCAAACCTCCTGCTGAATTTCGCGGGAGGTGTTAGCGGTGCCGCGCCCTGGCGCTAGGGGATTTGCTCCCCGTTAGTCTCCCCAGGGGACGCTAATGAGAAGCGCAAACCAAACCAATTTTTCCCCTAGGACTCTTGTATGGCCTGCAGTGTTTCACTAATTTTCACTCCAAAAGCCCCTAGGGTCAGAAAGCATTTAGAAGGGCCTGGTTCAGTACTATGTTGTGCGAGATAATTTAAGATAATTGGCAAAAGAACCAGAGGGGAGATGAGGAGAAACGTTTTTTATGCAGCGAGTTATTATGATCTGGAATGCAATTCCTGAAAGGGTGAATAGTAACTTTCAAAAGGGGATTAGGTATATACTTGAAAAGGAAAAAAATTGCAGGGCTATGGGGAAGAGCAAGGCAATAGGGCTAATTGGATAGCTCTAACAAAGAGCCGGTACAGGCACAATGGGTCAAAACGTCTCCTTCTGTACTGTATCATTCTATGATAGTCCACCTGCCTCAAAATTGTCTGCAGTAAGGGTCAAGGGATCTTTTTGAACTTCCTCCAAAGATGTTGTGAAGTGTAGTTTTGTCTGTTGACTGATGAAGCTCTGACCTTGGAATTGCAGTCACCCTGACCAACACCCAGGTGGAGGGGAGGCAGATGAACAGCAGGTTAGAGTCAGAGGACCGGAGTATACAGAAGAGAACGTAAAGCTGAAGAAGGATGTAGTAGTAGGTTGGTCCAAGGCCATGGAGGGACCTTGGCTCTCCATCTGCTCCTCTGGCATCTACCCCATCTCTATGCAGTTTGCCCTATTCCATCACTCTTGCCTCTCACTCACTTCCCATTTTACACCCTCGATAAACCAGCTCATCCAAAACTCTGTTGCCCTTATTCAATCCTGCACCAAGTCCTGATCACTCATCTCCTCTGTCCTCGCTATAAAATTTTAAAGAAAAATGTATACGTTTAAAAAGCAATTTGTTCCTCAAAATCTCAACCTTGACGTGTCCATCCCCTTCAACTATCACCCAAATTCTAACCACTGTTTCTTGTCCAATGCATTGGTTGATGGACCCACAACAGCTTAAATTTAAAATAGTTATCCTAGTATTTCAATCCCTCCCTATCTTTGTAACCTCCTCAAGCCCTACAGCCACCTCCTTGAACTCTCTAACTCCAGCCTCTTGTGTATCCCCCTTCCTTCACACACCATTGGCAGCTGTGCTTTCAGCCACCTAGTACCCTCACTCTGGAATTGCCTCCTGAAATTCCTCCACCTCTAAGATGCTCCTTACAACCCCTCTCTTTGACCAAGCTTTTGGCTAACTCTCCTAATCTTTTCTTCTTTGGCTCAAAGTCTATTTTCCTTAACCCTCTGTGAGTCACCTTGGGACATCTTTCTATGCTAAAGGTACTATATAAATGCAATTTTTTATTGTTGACCGCTTATCTACAGAAAATGTCACCAAGGAGCAGCATGAAAATGAGGAAGAGGGGGTAAGGATGGATCATTTGGCAACTGACTGTGTGGGATTTGGAGAAGAAACCATTGCTGGAAATGCATTGACTGTGTTCAGATAGGTAGGAGTGCAACCACACAAGAACAGTCCAACAGAGATGGACCACAGAAGAGAGACAGTGGAGGAGGATGGTGTGATTGACCATTTAAAGCACTGCAGAAATGTCAAGCAGGACAAAGAGGGACAAATGGCCATGGTCACAGTCACAGAAGATACCTGAAGTAACTTTGACCAGAGTGGTTTCAGTGATGTGGGCAGGGTGGAAACTGACTCAAATGGCTTCGAAGAGCGAGTTGTGGGAGAGATAAGTTCACAGCTGGGAAACAATGGCACATTCAAGGATATTGGACAAGACATCCAAAAGTGTATTACAGCCAATTAATTATTTTATAAAGTAAGGTCACTGTTGGTTTTGTAGGCAAGTATAGTAACCAACTTGTGCACAGTAAGGTTCCACAAACAGCAGTGAGATGAATGACTAGATAATCTGTTCTTGTGATTTGTCACTGGCTCCGTCAGGCAGAAATGGGACATGAACTCCCTAAAATTCGCAGGGAATAAATTATTGCCTCATTCCTGCTCCTTATCTGGTTAGATGCAGTGTACATTGGAACCCGATTGCCATTTTAATAGGGAAAATGTTAGAAGCTATTATTAAGGGCGTGGTAACAGGGCACATGGAAAATCACAATATGATTAGGCAGAGTCAACATGGTTTTATGAAAGGGAAATCGTATTTGACAAATCTATTGGAGCTTTTTGAGGATGCAACTAGTAGGGTAGATAAGGGGGAAACAGTGAATGTAATATATTTGGATTTTCAGGAGGCATTCGATAAAGTGCCACTCAAGAGGTTGTTACACAAGTTAAGGGTACATGGGGTTGGGGGTAATATATTAGCATGGATTGAGCATTGGTTAATGGACAGAAAACAAAGAGTAGGAAAAACAGGTCATTTTTGAAATGGCTGGGTGTAACTAGTGGAGTGCCAGAAGGATCAGTACTTGGGCCTCAGCTATTTACAATCTATATCATTGACTTAGATGAAGGGGCCCAGTGTAATATATCCAAGTTTGCTGACGATACAAAGCTAGATGGGAAACTCGGCTGTGAGGAGGACACAAAGAGCCTGCAACGGGATATAGATTGGTTAAGTGATTAGGCAAAAAGGTGGCAGATGTAGTATAATATGGAGAAGTGTGAAATTATCCACTTTGGTAGAAAGAATGGAAAAGCAGAATATTTTTTAAAAGATGAGAGACTAGTAAATGTTGGTATTCAGAGGGACTTGGGTGTCCTTGTACACGAATCACAGAAAATTGACATGCAGGTACAGCAAGCAATTAGGAAGTCAAATGGTATGCTAGCTTTATTGCAATGGGATTAGAGCGTAAGAGTAAGGAAGCCTTACTGCAATTATATAGGGTGAGATCCCATTGGAGCACTGTGTACAGTTTTGGTCTCCTTGCCTAAGGAAGGATATACTTGCCTTAGAGGGGGTGCAATGAAGGTTCACCTCTTTGATTCCTGGGATGAGAGGGCTGTCCTATAAGGAGAGATTGAGTAGACTAGGCCTATATTAGAAGAGTTTAGAAGAATGAGAGGTGATCTCATTGAAATGTATAAAATTCTTAGAGGGCTTGACAGGGTAGATGCTGAGAGGCTGTTTCCCCTGGCTGGGGAGTCTAGAACTAAAGGGTTTCAGATGAAATCCTGAAACTATGAATAAGAACATAAGAACATAAGATGTAGGAGCAGGAGTAGGCCATACGGCCCCTCGGGCCTGCTCCGCCATTCAATAGGATCATGACTGATCCGAACCTAGACTCACGTCCACTTTCCTGCCCTCTCCCCGTAACCCCTAATTCCCTTATCTGCTGGGAAATTGTCAATCTCCGTTTTAAATCTATTTAATTTTGCAGCTTCCACAGCTCTCTGGGGTAGCAAATTCCATAGATTTACTACCCTCTGAGTAAAGAAGTTTCTTCTCATCTCAGTTTTGAAAGGGCAGCCCCTTATTCTAAGATTATGCCCCCTAGTTCTAATCTCACTTCATTTCATGAATATGAAACTCTAGCAGTTTATTAACGTTATGTGAACCATGAAGTTATGCTTAAGTCTTTGAACTCTCAGCTGGGCTTCTACTATTTTATATCTTGTACACAAATCACCTGACACCTCTGTGAAAATTTAAAAACAGGCGCTTACCTTTCAAGGCACTTTGCAAAACCCTTCTGCTTCGGATCCCTGGTCTACCTGCTGCATCAATTTATTCATTTTTATAGGATGTGGGCATCGCTGGCAAGGCCAGCATTTATTGCCCATCCCTAGTTGCCCTTGAGAAGGTGGTGGTGAGCCGTCTTCTTGGACCGCTGCAGTCCGTGTGATGAAGGTACTCCTACAGTGCTGTTAGGTAGGGAGTTCCAGGATTTTGACCCAGCGACGATGAAGGATCGGCGATATACTTCTAAGTCAGGATGGTGTGTGACTTGGAGGGGAACTTGGAGGTGATGGTGTTCCCACGCACCTGCTACCCTTGTCCTTCCAGGTGGAAAAGGTCGCGGGTTTGGGAGGTGCTGCCGAAGAAGCCTTGGCGAGTTGCTGCAGTGTATCTTGCAGATGGTACACACTGCAGCCATGGTACGGCGCTGGTGGAGGGAGTGTATGTTTAAGGTGGTAGAGGGGGTGCCAATCAAGCGGGCTGCTTTGTCCTGGATGGTGTCGAGCTTCTTGAGTGTTGTTGCAGCTGCACTCATCCAGGCAAGTGGAGAGTATTCCATCACAATCCTTACTTGTGCCTTATAGATGGTGGAAAGGCTTTGGGGAGTCAGGAGGTGAGACACTCACCACAGAATACCTAGCCTTTGACCTGCTCTTGTTGCCACAGTATTTATGTGGCTGGTCCAGTTAAGTTTCTGGTCATTGGTGACCCCCAGGGTGTTGATGGTGGGGAATTCGGCGATGGTAATGCCGCTGAATGTCAAGGGGCAGTGGTTAGACTCTCGCTTGTTGGAGATAGTCATTGCCTGGCACTTGTGTTGCGCGAATGTTACCTGCCACTTATCAGACCAAGCCTGAACGTCATCCAAGCCTTGTTGCATGCAGGCATGGAATACTTCATTATCTGAGGAGCTGTGAATGGCGCTGAACACTGTGCAGTCATCAGCGAACATCCCCATTTCTGACCTTATATGGGAGGGAAGGTCATTGATGAAGCAACTGAAGATGGTTGGGCCTAGTGAAGGGATAATTACTAGTCCTAGCCCTTTTCGGGCTACCCCAGATCAGGCGTATTCACCAGATGTTCACCTTCAACTAAAGTTAGAGATAACTGAATCCTATAAGATGCTTAATTGGGTCTAAAGGTCCAGACTATCTCTCCCTAAAGGAAAGGAATGACTTGAAGATGTTACCATCCTCCAGACAGTACTTTTAATAAGTTTAACTAGACTGTAACCTTCCGGATATTACGAGGGTCCGGAAAACTCCCCCAGAATTCTGCAACTCCTCACCAAAGAGTGTACAGAGATTGAGTTTGCGAATTTGATACAGAAGTACTATGGGAGACAATTCTAAAAATACATAGATTTATCAAAGAACCGACATGTAATTACAGCTGGTGATTCAATCGCAACTTTAACAGTTCAAAATACAAATAGCTTACAATTCTTATTCTCAGAGATCCTTATTCTCAAATCTTAACTTCGTTACATTTTTACATTTCTTACTTATTTTTAATCCAGGATATCTGCCAAAATCAAATACCTTTGATTACCTGAGACTCAAAGGGTTATAGGCTTTCAGGGCCTGTCTCTGAAGCTGAGAATCGCTTTGCCCCTTCCAGCAAATTCTGTCTTCCTATTTGAAAGTTCTATATTTTATACCCTTTTTTCAGTGGTATATCCTTTGAAGTTTTCTACCGATGTAAGCTAATTATCTCCAGTCATATTTCTGTTGACCCCTGCTATTCTTACAGTCAGTTCAGCTGGTAGCTTGCAGAATTCTGTCTGCTGTGTAGGTGTTCAAAACTTATCATAAAAACAATATGATTGCTTGGTGCATCTATTGTCTTCTGTTTGTATCTTTTACAACATGTAAATTAAAAACACTTCAACCGAGTACATGATTGTCTTCCCACAGTTGGTTGTATTACGGACTTATGTCTCCTGCCTTTCATTTGATGTCATATTTATGAAGGCATATGATTCTTTAATGTTCTGTGTTGCTGTTTCCCGAAGTGTTGGTTTATGACACCTTAACATTATACCATTGTGCCCTTTCATGTACCTGCTTACAAAGTGTTGGTTTAAAACAATTTAACTGGGTTATGGTATTGTGTTCTTCCCAAAGCTCAGACTTTCTGGAAGCTCCAACCCTTTGCTTCAATAGGGCCATTGTTTCAGTGTCAACAACCGATCTTTATCTCAAAAGCCTGTATGGTGTTTACAGCTTTGTGTTAACAACTCATCTTATCTCAAAATCCTGTATTCTGTTTACAGCTTTGTGTCATTGAGGCTTTTAGATTTTTAAACCCAGTTTGTCATGTTTTAATAAAGTCAGAATTCCGTTCATAGGATGGTGTATTTTTCTGAATAGGTATGGCTCATTCCTTTACACTAGGGCACTGCACTGAGGAACTCCTGCAGCAATGTCCTGGGGCTGTGATGATTGACCTTCAACCACCACAACCATCTTCCTTTGTGCTAGGTATGACTCCAGCCAGTGGAGAGTTTCCACCCCCCCCCGCAATTCCCATTGACTTCAGTTTTACTAGGGCTAGTTCTGGAGCACAAGTCTTCAGCATGATAGCTGGGATGTTGTCGGGGCCCATAGCCTTTGCTGTATCCAGTGCACTCAGCCGTTTCTTGATATCACGTGGAGTGAATCAAATTGGCTGAAGACTGGCATCTGTGATAGTGGGGACCTCAGGAGTAGGCCGATATGGATCATCCACTTGGCACTTCTGGCTGAAGATAGTTGCAAACGCTTCAGCCTTGTCTTTTGCACTCACATGCTGGGCTCCATCATTGAGGATGGGGATATTCATGGAGCCTCCTTCTCCCGTTAGTTGTTTAATGGTCCACCACCATTCATGACTGGATGTGGCAGGACTTGATCTGATCCGTTGTTTGTGGGATCGCTTAGCCCTATATATAGCATGCTGCTTCTGCTTTTTAGCATGCATGTAGCCCTGTGTTGCAGTTTCCCCAGGTTGGCACCTCATTTTTAGTTACGCCTAGTGCTGCTCCTGGCATGCTCTTCTACAATACTTATTGAACTAGGGTTGGTCCCCTGGCTTGATGGTAATGGTAGATGAGGGATATGCCTGGCCATGAGGTTTCAGATTTTGGTGGAATACAATTCTACTGCTGCTGATGGCACACACCGCCACATGAATGCCCACTTTTGAGCTGTTAGATCTGTTCTGAATCTACCCCATTTAGCATGGTGATAGTCCCACACAACATGATGGAGGCTGTCCTCAGTGTGAAGACGGTGCCGAGGTCGATGCCGGGTGGTCCATCCGGTTTCATTCTTATTACTGTGTTTCGTAGTGGTTTGTTACAACTGAGTGGCTTGCTAGGCCATTTCAGAGTCAAGAGTCAACCATATTGCTGTGGGTCTGGAGTCACATATAGGCCAGACAAGGATGGCAGATTTCCTTCATTAAAGGACATTAGTGAAGGACATTATGAGAATCCGATAGTTTCATGGTCACCATTACTGATACTAGCTTTTTATTCCTGATTTATTTAATTAACTGGATTTAAATTCCCCAGCTGCCGTGGGTCATTAGTCCAGGCCTCTGGATTACTAGTTCAGTGACCTTACCACTATGCTACCGTCACCTTGTATAAATGAATAGTCTTTCTATTATTCGCAGATATATGCTCTTGGAATTTCCATGGGAGGGGGCTTCTCTCGATTTCCCGCTGTAACTTTGGTGGAAGATCAGTGGAAACCCTGGAGAAATGGCATAAATGGTCATTTACACTGTTCCTCCGGGTATCCACCGATCTTCTGCCAAAGTTACGGCGGGAAAACCCTCACTGAAATTTTACCGCTTGGTAATTAAATGCTGGATGTCTGACATATCGGTAACCCCATCACCATGTTTTAAAGTCTCCCAAACCAAACTATTTAGAAATATATACTTGTAGAATTTCTGTTTGCTCAATATGCAGTGCACACCATCTTGCTGTAGGTACACACTCCATTTACCCAGAGTACAAGGAACAAATTGAATGAATTGCAGCCACAAATTCAACTTAGAGGGTACAGCATGGTAGCCATTACTGAGGCATGACTTGTAAGATTCTGAAAAGTGTAATAAAACTGCTGCTACCGTGTGGAGATCGAAATTGTGATTGAATTGTAAGATGATAATGGACGGATTCAAAATGTAGGAAATCAGTATGTGTTCTTTGTTTGTGAAGAAACAAAATGGCAGAAGTCAGAAGGGGGTCTTTTGCCTAGTGGTCAGTATGTGTTCTTTGTTTGAGAGGCCACATGGACAAGAAGGAAGAACGCGATTGACAAGGAAGTCCTGTAATGTATATACCTTTAAGGGGGGAACTACTTTTTACAGCTCATGTATACTGTAGTACCAGCAGTGACCACACCTGTATATAGCACTGAGTAGTAATCTGTACAGTCAGTTCCACTGTGAGCCACGTTGAGTAAACACCTGTTGTACCGTTTCTCCTGCAGTCTGTGTCTTATTATACACAGACACAAGTCCCACCCCCATACATCTCACAGGAACAGGAACGTGTCTTACGGAAGGAACTCCAATCAGGGAAGGATTGGAGTGAAACTGGTCTATCAGAGGGAGGCAGAGAGTAATTTATGATAACCCAGGGGCGGGAATTTCAAGATCACAGAAGGAACACAGAAGACAGAGTAGGAGGAAGAATGAACTGAGAAAGCTGGCCAGTCTATGTTTCGACTTACAATTTCCCTGGACCGATCACCTAGAGATAAAGGAGTATGTATGAAAGTCAGACATAAGCTTAGATGTTGTTAAGGGGGTACTTTTATGTAAGTTTGAATTAATAAGTTGCAGGTATATTTATTACCAAGAGTTCTTTGAATTCATTGCCAAAGGTTCTTCTATGCACACTCGAATTTTAAACTATAGTGTGAATAAAGACCAATTTTATTGATCACATCCTTGTCTGTCATTGTTAAGCTAATTCGTAAGTCTCGAGGTCCGAACAGTAGTAAGAGAAAGACTTACAGACTGCAAGACGGTCAGGACTGGGAAATGAATATACCAGATTATAAGGTCTACAGGAAAGATAGGGAAAATGGCAGAGGGGGAGGAGTAACATTAGTGACAAAGGATGAAATTACTTCTATGATAAGAGATAACATAATGAGAGTAAACAGGAAGTGTAGACTTTATGGGTAGAATTAAGAAATAGAAAAGGATTTAAGACTGCCATGGGAGTTGTGTATAGGCTCCCCTGGTAGCATCTATGAAGTGACAGAATGTATTCATGTAGCGATTAGACAAGCATGTGGTAAAGGCAGAGTGGTTTTAATGGGGGGATCTTAACTTCCATATAGATTGGGATAAGCAGACAAGCTCATGTCAGAAAGGTAGTGAATTTCTTGAGTGTGTTCAGGCTAGTTTTCTACAACAATATGTCCCAGAACCAACAAAAGGGCAGGCTATATTAGGTTTAATAATGAGCAATGAGCCACATTTAGTTAACAGCCTAACGGTGCTTGAACATTTATCTAATAGCGAACATAATATGATTGAGTTCAACGTAGTGTTTGAAAGGGAAAAATGTGAAACAGCTACTAAGATTCTAAATTTAGGTAAGGCCAACTTCAATGGGATGAGACAGAGACTGTCCACAGTAAACTGGGCAAATCTGTTAATGGGTAAAATTAGGAAGCATGCATGGGTTTGAGCCCTCACTAGTTGGACTGCAGGTACCAGGAGTTCTGCACAAGCCGCATGCTGAGCAACTCAACGCACCATAAAATATCTGAGTGCATTGCCTAGTGTCAACCCCATCATGGTAGAGACCAAGTTCTGGATATATGAGCATGTGTTTTCATATCCAGGGGCAGCTTCCAGCGACTATCATCCCATACAATGGACCTTCAGCAGATAGTGAAGGAGTTTGGGCACTCTAAGTCTAGTTCTTAGCGTACATGTGTCACAACACAAAATTGCACTTAATCTGACGTTAATTTGCAATGCCACTCAGACAAGCTGAAAGATGGTTGGTGTAACATCGTCCTTAATCAATACTGCCTCCTCCTCTTTTTCCTTATGTATCATTCCTGAATCCCCTATGAATTTATCCTTGGCCCCCCTCCTCTTTGTTGGTGGAGTTGACAGTGTTCTGCGTTTGGGACTGAGGCACATTCTTGGGGCAGAGCAGATGAGAGTTTTACTCTGCATCTAACTGCGCTGTGCCTGAACTGAGATTGTTTGATGCTGACACTGAGTTACCGAAATGGAAAATGTTCCATTCCCCAGCACTAACTTCCCTCGCCTTAAATGGGAATATTAAATACATTTTTATAAAGCATTACATTTTTCAATCTCTAAGTCAGAAGATTGTGGATTCAAGTCCCACTATGAAAAGTGATGTAAGCCCCCAAAGTGTGGACTGAGTGATATACACAGTCGACAACACTGGCTTGTTGTAAGAAAGACAGACCCAATAATTGAAGTAAAAACGGTTTATTCAGGCCTGGGGAGCTATGGCTCTTGCGTCCCAACACAAGGCTCCAACTCCACCGAATCTCTTGAGGTTCTCACAGTTATACAAAACTTAAGGCCCTGCCCTAAAGGCGGGGATAAGCTTATTAACATATACAGAATTATAGTTAAATTGTAATTATAAAACCGTGACATTCCATTCTTCCAGTCGCTTACAAATCTCACATTTCGTTATCAGTTGGTCCTGTTACTTTCTCAGGACCCAGGGGCCTCAACTTTATTACTTTACGATCGTCCATTTGCTGTTGTCAGATGGCTTGGTCTTTCTAAGTATTTCTCTAAGATAGTAGATCTTTCCAAAGCGGGCAATCCGCAGACTTTCTGTCTCTCTCTCTTGAATTATTTCTACAGAGCAAAAACACTTTAGTTAGTTAAAAGAATAGAACCCTGTTGAGCTTCACACTTAACAAACCCTTAAGTGCAAGGGTGTCGACTCGCGTGGCCGAACCCATATATCTCTCCCTCTTTCTAAGGGGTTGTTTTGACAGTTTTAATCTCTCAGCAGTTAACCCGTAGTCCTGTTTAAACCTTATCTGGGTTTATACAACTTTTACAGACTTCTATTGTTCAACTCGGAGCACGAATTAACCTATTCCCTCCATTTTGTATATTGGTGTTACAGATGAATCCTGGTTTGTTTTACCTTATTAAATCCAATTTTTAATATCTTACTTCAAAAAGCAACACATAATCTAAGGCAACACTTCAGTCCAGTACTGAGGGAGTGCTGCACTCTTAAACCGATACCCAGTCCGTCTGCTCAGGACGTTTTGCAAAATCTCATGACATTATTCAAATCATGGAGCTCTTCCAGTGTGCTGGTCACTATTCCTCTCTCAATTAACCACCAAAAGCAAGTTATTTAGTTACTCCCTTATTTGCTGTTTGGCAGACTTTGCTTTTTGAATATTGACCGCTGCATCTTAACAACAGTGATTGCATTTCAAAATTAATTGATTTGTTGTAAAACACTTTGGGACGTCCTAAGGACGTGATAAGATGCTGTATACATGCAAGTTCTTTATTAGATAATTGTGTACACCAATGTTCCCTTTACGCTGGGTGGCTGCGTGACCGTGCAGCGCTCTGGAGCTCCCACGCAGCCGTTCACCAGCTTTTACATGTAAAAATCACACATGCACTGATTTTTGAATGGGCTGTGCAGCCTGTGAAAGGGGCCCCACGGCCCCAAAAAAATTAGAGGGAGTGTTGGTTTACACACATAATTGCAGATCAGTATTTTGTCAAACAACCAAAATTTAGATTTAACATTACCTGCCTTATTTCACAAAATTAGAGAGTCCTCAGCTTCTATACTCCAGAAAACATATTCCATTCAAATATATCTAGAAATTGCTTACCAGTAAACAATGAAACACTTTGAGCAGTGAGACTTATTTGCACAAACGATAATCCTTCTTTAAAAATACGTTACTGTTGATATCAGAAATGTCCAATGCTCTATCATGCTGTGTATTAGAGAATGCCAATGTCAGTAGAAGCAATTTCTACGAACACAGGATATGCAAACCACATAGCTCAGCTAAGCAGATGTAGCAAGAATTTTGAAATCAGTTAATTCCATTTTTGGCTTTTAGTCAGTTTCAGTGTCACTCCAGGATTTGAGCATATAATCTAAACAATAACAACCTCCTGCTTCTCCTCCTCGTCCCTTCCCTCAATTGTTGAGCCATTGGTGCTGGTGCTGAAGCACCTTTACCATTTTTTACGTGCAGAATGCAGTTCAGCTTTAAGAGCTGAAGACTGCCATTTCAGAATTTTTAAATGTTTTTTCAGAAGGCAGTTCCCCTTTAAGGGCTCGGCGCTGCTTTCTAAAATGACAGGCTAGCTTTAAGAGAATGCTGCCTCACTAGGGACTCTACGGCCACGCTACATTGGGCCTCCTGCTGAGACTAACACCAGAAAGCGCATTACACAGTAGATTTTGCACTGCGCTAATTTAAATCAGCAGGAAGCACCAAAATACTGGTGCTGCCTGTGCTCTTTTTCCGGGCAGCTGTTAACCTCTGTCTGCGGTGGCACCAGCCATTTCCCAGCCTAATCGAATTTCTGGGCCTGTGTGTCTCAGTGAGGATTCTTCAATCTGATTGGTTGAAGAGCCTCGCTGTTTCTTGACCTGCTCACAGATGCCACAGATGCCCTGTAGAGGGCGCCATGCTGGATCAGATGGCGGATTTGAGCAAGTCTCCGCTCAAAAGCCCCAAAAAACTTTGTGGGCAGCTGTCAGCAAGGCGAATGATGAGCGCTGTTCCTTCACCGCTGACCACAATATTCGAGCCATTATTTATGTGCTTTAACTAAACAACAGAAACTCAACATTACATTTTATCAGGCACCCATGTGCATACCCGTGTGCCAATACAAAGCTTTACTCTTTCTCTTCCTACTATTCATACGTGGTGCAACCCCTATGGCTTGAGCAGAGGTAGAGGCAGGCTGCTCAGATCCCTGCTCTGACTGCTGAGATGCTCTTGGCTGATGACCTCTGGGATTTGGAACCCATGAGGGTCCCGTCAAAGACTGCTCCACCTGCACCTGTGCAGGGTCAGACTCAGCCATCGGGAGACAAGGCAGCATGTGGGCTACTGACTGAGGGGGTGACAGTTGGTGAGAAGTGTAAGCGCTTTGAGTGGAGTTCCCACTTCCATGTGCTCTTTTGCCATCATCCCTCTCATGTCCCAGCCACATTTCACTGTTACCACTCTGCTAGAGAACACCTTGGCGCAGACCAGTGTGGTGCTGTAAGTCCAAAGCTAAGGTATCTGTCTTCCTATTTAATTTGGCAGACATGTTTTCATCCAGAGTGTGCATGGCCGTGGTCAAGGCGTGCATGGACTCATTTGGTTGGAGCGTTTGATGTTCCACAGAACTGGCCACTCGTGCAAGAACACATCATCGCAATGCCCTGCGACATCAATCCACTCATGTTTGAGGCAGATTCCTCCATTCTCTCTGCAATCGAGGTCAGTGTGCTTGGAAGGCCTGTCAGTGCATCGTACATTCTCTGCTGCTGCTCAATGACTTTTCTTTTCATCGACGGCCCCCAGGGTATGGCATCTGTGTCCAGCTGAGCAGAGCTTGGAGAGGGCTGTGCCCTCCGACGCTGACTTTCCACTGCTGTCCCTGCCACCACCATCTTGCTCACTTGTGAAGTGTGAGTCACCAGGTGAAAACCCAACTATCTGTCTACGTGATCCCACTGGAGCTGCGATCGAGTCATGCGGGGTCTCATCTCACCCGCTGCCGCTAAGTGGACAGCAAACCCAGAAGTAAAATGCTGTTGAACTGGCTGAGTTAAAAAGCCATAGGCAGACACGCTGAACCTACGTCCGGGTTTCCCGTGAGATATCGGACCCCCCGCCCCCGCTCCCAATGTGTCTCCAAGTAAATATCGATGCCAATGTCTCAGATTAAAGTCATATTCGAGAAACAGCATTTCAAACAGCAGAAGGAGGAGGAGGAGGAGGAGGAGGAGGATGAGGAGGAGGAGGAGGAGAAGAAGAAGAAGAAGAAGAAGAAGAAGAAATGGATAAAGTTCAATTGGAACGTTTGCTTTGTGGTGACTTTTATTTCACCATTTTGGCCAAGAGGACGCTGTGATGGTCAGTAACAGAGGAAAGGTAAGGTGTGGGGGAAATGTGTAAAGGGGAACTGGTTGTGTTCACTGGTACTGCAGGTGGATGATTCCATTCTGGATATCCCGGCCAGAAAGGGGCTGTCTGGGTTGCCTCCTTCCTTCTGCATCTTCCGCTTCTGCATCTTCCTCTTCTGCTTCTTCCTCTTCCCTCTGCGAGCAGCTTGTCCCCTTTCCTGCCTCTGCTTCATCTCCATGTGTGCCCCAGGACTGTGAGCAAGTGGTCTTCTCAGAGGCAAAATACTGCTGATGCTGGAAATCTGAAATAAAAACAAAAATGCTGGAAATACTCAGCAGGTCAGGCAGCATCGCCACCTGAAACGTTAACTCTGTTGCTCTCTCCACAGACGCTGCCTGACCTGCTGAGTTTTTCCAGCATTTTCTGTCTTCTCAGAGGCCTTCCTTTACCATCCAAAGCCTTGCAAGCATCCAGTAGCACACCCTGCATTCCCACCGCACTTTAAATTTTTAAAAAATCTATTGCACCAAGCCACTACTTCAATAAAATATAAAAATGTTTATAAAACAGAAATCCAAACTTACCTGAAAGATGTATGTGTCCCTTTAAGACGTGCTGGCAGCATCTCTGCAGGGCTGCTTTGCACATGCTTTTCCGTGTGCGGTTAGGACACAGCATAATGGAGAATAAGAACGTCTAAATTAGCAGTCGTGGCGTCAACTCAGGCGTTGCTCGCTGATTGATGTCACAATCTGTTGATTTAAATTTGAAAGGCCAGCGCTGTCAATGGCCACGCTATGGCTCTTACCAAAATGGCGGCCGCCGTGTCTCGTTGCAGAAGCAGGCGAAAGTGAGGCGGTCGACATTTTTCTATAAAACCGGCTTTAATGGCCAGCGTTAAAGCATCACATTTTTAGGCCACAGAGTCTAAACCGGAAGTATAAAGCAGGAATTATAAATTAGATTTAAATCATGTACAGAAAGCAAAATAAACCTTGAGAAAGACAGATGGGATTAAGGGATAGATAAAAGAGACAGACAGAAAAAGTAAGAAAAATATTATTTTAATTTTTAACTTAAAAAAAATCTACAACACTAATTAACTTCTGAAGGAATGAAACTTCACACTTGTAAAATTAAATTTTCAGGGCCAGCAAGGCTGCTTGGCAGTAATTAACACTTATCACGCCATTGAACTTGCACTTACTCCTGAACACACCACCCCTAACTTTTTCTGCCGTGTTTAAACTATTGGGCAAGAACCTCAAATTCGCGCTATTGAAGATTTCAGTGCCGAGACTATCGGCGAGGACTGTTACAGCGCAGCCTGTGAAGGAGCAGCAACTTCCGGATTTCCGCATTTAAATGTGCATGAGCGGACGCCGGGAGTTGCTGTCTGATTTACTTCATCATAAAGGTGAGCGCTGTTAGCCTCACCATTATTATCTATGCAAAATCCGGGCCATTATTCTCTTGCACCACTTTCCTGTCTTGCCCATTCTTGGTTGCTGGGTGGCAAGTAAATGGGAAAACATAAATTGACTGGGACCAATAGGGGGATTTTCAAGGGGTGGTTGGTTGTTTGCAGGACTGCTTTGTGTCAGTGGCATTAGAGGGGCGGGGGTGTGGGAAGTGTGGCCGTTGCATGTGCTTCTGACATGGGTCCACTGGTGCAACCTAAGTGAACTTTGCATTAATAAGGGCATCCCTGGCAGCAATGTGAGCAGCTGGTGGTGCAATGCCCTCATCACCTTCTTCCTCCTTGTCTTCCTCAACCTCCTTGGAATTGTCCGAAGAGGATCTGAGCTCTTCACCTTGTTCCTCCTGCAAATCCAAACCTCGATGTTCTGCAGAGCACAGCACACCATGGCCATTCTGGACACCCTGGTTGGTGCGTATTGAAGGATGCCTCCAGATCTGTCTAGGCAGCTGAAGTGAATCTTGAGCATGCCAATGACTTGTTCAATCACACATCTGGTGGTGATATGGCATTCATTGTAGCACTGTTGGGCTTCATTGGTTGGGTTTCTGATGGGCGCCATCAGTCAAGTTTGAAGGGGTTATCCCTTGTCTCCTAGCAGCCACCCCTTAAGTCTGCTTGCAGGTCTAAAGACATCAGGGAGCTTGGACTGCTGCAAGATGAAAGCATCATGGTAGCTCCCCAGGAATCTTGCGCGCACCTGCAGAAATATCTTTTTGTGGTTGCACACCAGCTGCACATTGATGGGATGGAAGCCCTTGCGGTTGATGAATGCTCCTGGTTGATTTGGGGGTGCCCGGATTGCCACGAGACGCCCTGCACCTGTGGGAAGCCATCCAGAGATGCAAACCTGAGCGGCGGCTCATTCTGACTGGCGTCATCACAGGCAAAGTTGACATATTTGCCGGCCGTGCCAAACAAGCCATCAGTCACCTGTCTTATGCATTTGTGGACTACCAACTGGAAGATCCTGGATATGTCTCTGGCAGAGCCCTGGAAGGATCGGGAGGCAAAAAAGTTGAGGGCGGTGGTGACTTTGACAGCCACTGGGAATGCGTGGCCACCAGATCCAGCAGGGAGTAGGTCTTCTTCTAGGAGGCTGCAGATGTGTACCACCACCGGACGTGACATGCTGAGCTTCCTGAGACACCCCTGTTCAGATATGTCAAGGATACTCAGCCTCTGCTTGTGGACCCTATTTTGCGGGTAGTGGCACTGTGCGCTGCACCCATCTGTTGCTCCCCTCTCTGTTGCTCCCCTCTCTGCTGCTCCCCTCCCTGTTGCTCCCCTCTCAGCTGTTCTAAGGTGAGTAAGGACTCCTGCTCCCCTCTCTCTGCTCCCCTCTCTCCTGTTCCCCTCTTTGCTGCTGCCCTCTTTGTGCCCCCCTCTTTGCTGCTCTCCTCTCTCCTGCTCCCCACTCTGTTGCTCTCCTTAGTCCTGCTCCCCTCTCTCCTGCTCCCATCTTTGCTGCTCCCCTCTCTCCTGCTCCCCTCTCTGTTGCTCTCCCTAGTCCTGCTCCCCTCTCAGCTGCTCCCCTCTCTGCTGCTCCCCTCTCTATAAAGTATGTGTCTATACTTAATGCAATAATGACGAGACAGCTTGGAAGATTCAACGTAGGTCTTTACTTAATACCAACAGGCGGGAAACTGAGGGGAGATCAGTACCCACAGTACTATTTATACCCCTATGGCCAGGAGTGGTACTACGGTATCACTACGCCCTACAAAGTAGTGCTGCCCTGGCCATAGGTTTAAAGTAACATACCTATTACATACACAACATTCCTCCCCTTTTAATTAAAACGTACCCGTGCAATTAAGTCAATAGATGCCCCATAACTAGGGCTAATAACATTTGGTAACACAATATACATAACATATTTACATCAAGAGTTGTCTACTTATATATATATGTAAACAGAAACATGTTATAGATTCAGTCTCTGAGGAGGCCTCCTGTCTCGACTAGGATAACGTCTTTCTCTAGTCGGTCTCGGTGTAGGCGGCGGTACTTCCGTCACCCCTTCATCGCTGGACTCATCGGTGCCTGATGGCACATCCTGTGCCGTGGAGATCACTGGAGTGCTGAACTCCTCGCAATCCTGAGACCTCTGTAACGACGAGCTGGGCCGTGATTCCGCTGTAACAATGTGCTCAGATGTTTGAGGTAGTGAATCAGTTGGGTTTCTGGACTCCACAAGTTGATCAGCATGTCGTCTGATTATGCCTTCCCCTGTCTCAACTGTGTACATCAAGGGTCCCTGGCGGGCCTTTATCGTACCAGACCGCCACTTTTCATTCCTATAATCACGGGCCAACACTTGCTGCCCCACCTCGAAGCTCCGTGTCTGTCTGTCAGGAGCCCTACGAAATACTCGGTTTTCCACATCTCTCCAAATGTTTGGTCTGAGCAATTCAAGGCGAGACCTTAACCTTCTATTAAAGAACATGACGGCAGGGGCCTGGTTGGTCACCGTATGTGCAGCATTACGGTATGCGAATAGGAAGTTGTCCACCTTGTGTTGTAGTGGCAACCTTTCCTCCCCCATCGCCTTGATGGCCTTTTTAAAAGTCTGCACAAATCGCTCTGCCAGCCCATTTGTAGCCGGATGATATGATGCGGATGTATAATGTCGCACTCCATTCCTTTTTAGGAATGCTTGAAATTCTTCTGCCACAAATTGTGGCCCATTGTCCGAACAGACTTGCTCGGGCACCCCGTTTCGGGCAAAAATGGTCCTTAAGACTGCGACCGTCTTTTCGGCTGTCGTTGATGACATCTTTATGACCTCCGGCCATTTTGAATGGGCGTCCACTACAATAAGGAACATCGCATCCAGGAAGGGGCCAGCGAAGTCCACATGGATCCTTTGCCATGGCGTTGAGGGCCACTCCCACAGATGTAGTGGGGCTTGTGGTGGTACGTTCTGTACCATCTGGCACCCTTGGCACGCTTTTGCTACTTCCTCAATGTCCCTGTCAATGCCGGGCCACCAGACGTAGGCTCTGGCGAGGCTTTTCATTTTGACACCCCCCAGATGACCTTCGTGTAAGTCCTGCAACACTTTATGTTGTAATTTTTGAGGGACCACCACCCTGGCTCCGCACAGCAATGTGCCCCGGCAGAAGGACAACTGGTCCTTCCTTGCTGAAAACGCCGGCAATGATGCGTCACCCTGCGCCGGCCAGCCTTTCACGGTTAATTTGTAAACCCTTGCCAATGTCGGGTCGTTCCGTGTTTCCCGCTCGATACATTGGCTGGTGATGGGCAAGTGTTCCATAACAGCCGTATGATATATTTCCACGGGGTCCTGTACTATCTCTTCGATCTCGGCAGGCAAGGGTAGCCGCGACAGGCCATCCGCATTGCCATGCTGTTTGGTACCCTTATATTCGATAAGGTACTGGTGTGCTCCTAAGAACAGTGACCATCTCTGTAGCCTTTGGGCCGTCATCAGGGGCACCCCTTTTGTTGGATTAAATATCGACACCAATGGTTGATGATCCGTCAGTAGTGTGAAACGTTGCCCATGCAGGTAGTGGTGGAATTTTTTTACACCCCACACCAGACTGAGGGCCTCCCTGTCGATTTGCGCATAGTTTCTTTCGGCTGTAGTTAACGACCTTGAGGCAAATGCTATTGGCCTCTCTGTCCCGTTGGGAAATTTGTGTGACAACACTGCCCCTATACCGTACGGGGAGGCGTCACATGGCAACTTCATTGGCATTTTTGGGTCAAAGTGTGCGAGCACTTCCTTTGATGTAATGAGTTGTTTACCCTTTTTAAAAGCAGCCTCACACGCTTCGTCCCAATTCCAGGAGACTCCCTTTTGCAGCAATGAATTTAGTGGATGTAAAATGGACGATAAGTTCGGGAGGAACTTATGGTAATAGTTTATAAGGCCTAAGAATGATCGTAACTGAGATACATTCTCAGGGGGCGGAGCCTTCATTACTGCCTCGATCTTTTCCGGGGACTTATGCAGGCCTTCCTTATCTATAATGTGACCACAGTATGAGATACGTTCCTGGAAAAACTCACATTTCTGCTTGTTCGCCCTGAGTCCGTATTGTTGTAACCGCAGAAGTACTCGCTCCAGGTTAGCGAGGTGGTCGTTATCCGTTTGTCCTGTCACCAGGATGTCATCCAGGTAGCATTGCGTTCCTGGAATGCCCTGTAGGACCTGTTCCATGGTCCTCTGCCATATTGCCGGGGCGGACGCCACACCAAATACCAGGTGATTGTACTGGTACAATCCCTTGTGTGTGTTAATCGTTAGGAGCTTTTTCGAGTCCTGCTCCACCTCCATCTGTAAATAAGCTTGACAAAGGTCAATCTTCGTAAAGTGTCTACCCCCAGCTAACGATGCGAATATGTCCTCTATCCGCGGCAACGGATACTGTACCGTGTGCAGGACTGGGTTAATAGTTATCTTAAAATCCCCGCAAATGCGAACCTTCTTTGGTTCCCCCGGTGTGTTATTTGCAGATTTCTTTATAACTGGGACGATGGGCGTGGCCCACTCGCTCCACTCAATCTTTGTAAGGACACCTGCACTCTCTAAGGCATCCAGTTCTGCTTCCACCGCTGGCCGAATGGCATAAGGCACCGGTCTGGCCTTACAAAACTTGGGGTTTGCGTCTTGAGCAATAGTTATTTTTGTTCTAATGTCCTTTAAGGTCCCCAGCCCTTGTTGGAACACCTCTGGCATTTTTGCCAATAGTTTCGACAGCCTGCTTGTAATGGTTGTATCATCCGTGGTGGTCTCTACTTTTAACTCGTGTATCGACTTCCAGTCGAAATGGATTTTTCTTATCCATTCCCTACCCAAAAGTGGTGGTCCACCGTTTGGTAGGATGTATAAATAAAGTCCTGGCACTTTTCTGCCATTGTATTTAACTGTTACTTGCATTTTTCCCTTCGGGTAAACTTTTTGTCCCGTATATGTTTTTAATTTAATTTCCGTATCCTTTAAAGGAATGCGTTTGAACAGCCTGTTATAATCTTGTTCATTAATTACTGATAGGGCTGAACCCGTGTCCAGCTCCATATTAACTTCGACGCCTGCTACCTTCATTTTAACCCACATTGTGCTGTGGTCCTCCGTTTTGTCTACACCATATAACTTGAGACATCCCAGACCTTTAGGCTCTGCTTTTGTGCCTTCCTGTGACTCGTCTGAGCTACTGTCAGACATCTTATGTATTTTTGTCCTTGCCTTGGTACTGCTCGGATTGCCCCCACGATTGGGTTTCGTACCAGACCGACAAACTTTCGCTATATGCCCCTTTTTCCCACACTGCCGGCATATTTTATCACGAAACCAACAATTACTTTGGTCGTGGGTGGTTTTGCCACAACGGTAGCATTTACCTTTGTGAAATGTCACCTCATGTGTGTCATAGCCGGTTGTGTTTTGTCATATTTGAGCAGCACCCTGTGCTGCTGCTTCGTGGTATGATGCTATTTCAATCGCCTGATCTAGGCTGAGCTGTTTCTTGGCTAGCAACCGTTTACATGTATTCTCATTTAGCATGCCACAGACAAATCTGTCTCTGATCGCGTCCGCCAATATGGCTCCAAACTGGCAATGTTTGGACAACCTTCTGAGCTCAGCTAAATAGGCTGCCTGCGACTCATTATTCCTTTGGTCGCATCTGTAGAAGCGGTACCTTTCTGCTATAAATGGTGGCTTAGGGTTTAAATGTTCCCTTAACGTATCAACAATTTGGGCGTACGTTTTGTCTGCTGGCTTTTCTGGAGTAAGAAGATTCCTCAGCAGACCGTATGTTTTTGCCCCCATAAAATTTAATAAGGTTGCTACCTTTTGGTCATCTTCCACCTTGTTTACTATGCAATAAAGTTCATGCCTTTCGATATAGGCATCCCACTCTTCTGTGTCCTCAACAAATGCTGACAAACAACCTTCTTTAGCCATTTGAAACTTTTGAAGAGAAAAAAAAACTTTTCCCGCTTTCTCCACTAGATGGCATTTTTCCCGCCTTTTCTCCCTGTGCTGTCAATGGCCTCTCTCCAGCGTCGTTATTTTTGGCCCTTGCAGCTCCCGTTCC
Source organism: Somniosus microcephalus (assembly GCF_052327205.1). Lineage (NCBI taxonomy): Eukaryota > Metazoa > Chordata > Chondrichthyes > Squaliformes > Somniosidae > Somniosus > Somniosus microcephalus. Next base: position 95,380,354 of record NC_140992.1, on the reverse strand, counting down.
CCGGGAAGGATTTCAGTTTACCTGGCCCTGGGTGGACTTTTGCCCCGTGGCTGGAGCGCCCATTCAGCCTCTTCTCTCAGCTGCCGCAGCCTCCGCTGGAAACCTCTCTCTCTCGCTCTGTTGCTGCCGCTCCTCCCGAACCCGGAGTGCTGGGCGGCCTCCTTCGGTCGACGCTGGACTCTGCAGGCTGGCTGGTAAGAAGCCTTTCTCCTTCTCTCTCCGTACTGCTACCATTCCTTTGTTGCACCGTGTACTGGTGAGTTCAAACCTTACTCATCGCCAGTATAAAGTATGTGTCTATACTTAATGCAATAATGACGAGACAGCTTGGAAGATTCAACGTAGGTCTTTACTTAATACCAACAGGCGGGAAACTGAGGGGAGATCAGTACCCACAGTACTATTTATACCCCTATGGCCAGGAGTGGTACTACGGTATCACTACGCCCTACAAAGTAGTGCTGCCCTGGCCATAGGTTTAAAGTAACATACCTATTACATACACAACACTCTCTACTGTCCAGTTACAGGTCTCTGAATAGTAGACTGCTGCTGCTGGTGCTGGTCATATTTGTCCTTTTCCAAGCTCCAATCTAAGGTAGCCATAACGCCATACATCCTGATGCGATTGAGAAAAACTCCAAAGTGTAGAAAGTGAATTCTCAGCAAAAGTACTGTGAACAAACCCTTTCCTGCTAGCAGGTAAGAAAGCTGTGAGTACTGAATATTTATTGCAGTATTTCCATGAGTTTGATTCAGCTCCCTCAATTGCTGCTGTGTTCTCACCTTGCCTTCACTGGCAAGGTTCAGGAAGCCCAGGAAACCCATGGATGCGGCATGAATTTAAAAGCCAGTTGAAATATTGCTCTCAGTGAGCGATTAACATATGTTTATGGGCAAAATGCCTCTCCCGAGGGGGTTGCCCGCAAGCAGCCTATTGTGTTCCAGTTAAACATGGAAGTCGACGGGTTGGAGGCTGCTTCATGATGCGCTGACTTTTTTGCCGGTTTTAACCCCCCACCCGCACCCAAACCCATGTACTCTTCCAGGTTAAAATTCCCCTCATTGACTGCCTGTACAGGTGGATGTAAAACATTTTTTTAAAGAACATCAAGATGTTCTCTTGGTATCCTTCAACAAACACCAACAAAGCAGCTTAATTGGTCATTGATTTCATTTGCTGTTTGTGGGAGCTTGTGGATAAATTGGCTGCTGTGTTTGCCTTCAAAAACAGCAGTGACTGCATTCTAAACAATAATTTACGTCTCGAGGACATCTAAAGCGCTACAACCCTCAGAGAATTCTGCGTTCCCCCAACTCTGACCCACTTCCTTCGCCCCACCATTGGCGGCTGTGCCTTCAGCCGTCTAGGCCCTAAGGCATTCAGGGAAGAGGAAGTTCAGCTACAAACTAGGCATATTCCTTTGAAGGGAAAAGGTAGAGCCCCCAAAGCTAATGCACCCTGGTTGACAAAGGAAATAAAAGTTAATATAAAACAGGAAAAGGAGGCTTATGACAAATATCAGGAGCAAGATTCAGTTAATAATCAATAAGATTTTGGAAAGTACAGGAGGGAATTGAAAAAGGGAGGCAAAGAGAGGTTATGAGAAAAGATTAGCAGGCAACATTAAATTGAACCCTAAAACATTTTATAACCATATAAAGTGTAAGAGATTAGCTGGGGAAAATGTTGGGCCTATTAAGGACCCAAAGGAAAATTTTCATGTAGCGGCAGATGAAAGGGCTAAAGTATTAAATAAGTATTATACATCTGTCTTCACAAAGGAAGCGGATGATGTGAAGGTTACACTCACAGAGGAGAGGGAAGTTATGGACAGGATCGTAATAGATAGATGAGCCGTACTAAAAAGATTAGTGTTACTGAAAGCTGGCAATTCACCTGATCCAGAAGAAATGTATCCTAGGTTGCTGAAATAAGCAAAGGTAGAAATAGCAGAGGCATTGGTCACAATCTTCTAATCCTCATTGGATACAGGAGGAGTGCCGGAGGACTGGAGGGTTGTTAATGTTATACCACTATTCAAGAAAGGGGAGAGGGATAAACCAGGTAGCTACAGGCCAGTCAGCCTAACATCGGTGGTGGGGAAGTTACTGGAAAGCATTATCAGGGACAAAATAAACTTTCATTTGTAAATGCATGGGTTAATCAAGGTGAGCCAGCATGGATTTGTTAAAGGAAAATTGTGTCGAACTTGATTTAATTCTTTGATGAGGTAACAGAGAAGGTTGATCAAGGTAATATAGTAGATGTTGTATATATGGACTTTTGGAAGGCATTTGACAAAATGCCACACAGGAGGCTTGTTAAGAAGATGGAAGCCCATGGCCAAAAATAGCCAAAAAAAGCGCCAGAGCGGAAGATTGGGAACAGTTTAAGATAGAGCAAAGGAGGGCAAAGGGCATGATCAAGAGGGGCAAAATAGCTTACGAAAACAAGCTGGCGGAAAATATAAAAACTAACTCCAAAAGCTTTTATAAATATATCAAAAGGAAAAGACTGGTGAAAACCAAAGTTGGTCCATTGCAGTCAGATACGGGGGAATATATAATGGGAAATAAGGAAATGGCAGATCAACTAAATGCATACTTTGGGTCAGTCTTTACGAAGGAAGACACAAAAAACCTCCCTGGGATATCGGGAAAAATAGGGACATTGGCAAAGGAGGAACTGACGCAAATCAATATCTCTAAGGATATGGTGTTAAGGAAGCTAAAGGGATTGAAGGTGGACAAATCCCCAGGGCCTGATAACATGCATCCTAGGGTACTGAAGGAGGTGGCCCTAGAGATAGCGGATGCACTAAGGATGATTTTTCAGAATTCATTAGACTCGGGAACAGTGCCGATGGATTGGAGGGTAGCTAACGTTACCCCACTATTCAAAAAGGGGGGTAGGGAAAAAGCAGGTAATTACAGACCTGTAAGCCTTACATCAGTTGTGGGCAAAATGCTGGAGTCCATCATTAAGGATGAAATAGCGGAGCACTTAGCAAATGGGGACAGGATAGGACAGAGTCAACATGGATTTACAAAGGGTAAATCGTGCTTGACTAATCTATTGGAATTTTTTGAGGGAGTAACTGGTAGAATAGATGGGGGAGAGCCAGTAGATGTGGTGTACCTGGACTTCCAAAAGGCCTTCGATAAGGTCCCACATAAAAGATTAGCATGGAAAATTGAGGCTCATGGGATAAAGGGGAAAGTTTTGGCGTGGATAGGGAACTGGCTGTCAGATAGAAAACAGAGAGTTGGAATAAACGGCTCATTTTCTGAATGGCAGGCAGTAACAAGTGGGGTACCACAGGGATCTGTCCTGGGCCCCCAGCTGTTCACAATTTACATTAATGACCTGGATCAGGGAGTCGGATGCAGCATTTCCAAATTTGCAGACGACACTAAACTAGGAGGTGGGGTGGGCTCAGAGGAAGAGACCAGGAAGCTCCAGAGCGATTTGGACAGACTGGGCGATTGGGCGGATAAATGGCAGATGCACTATAATGTGGACAAGTGCGAAGTTATCCACCTTGGGTGCAGGAACGGGAGGGCAAATTATTATTTAAATGGCAATAGATTGGGAGAGGGGGAAGTACAGAGAGACCTGGGTGTTCTTGTACACCAGTCACTGAAGGCGAGCATGCAGGTGCAACAGGCGGTCAAGAAGGCAAACGGTATGCTGGCCTTCATAGCAAAAGGGTTAGAATACAGGAACAGGGATACCTTGCTGCAGCTGTACAGGGCACTGGTGAGACCACACCTCGAGTACTGTGTACAGTTTTGGTCGCCTCATCTGAGGAAGGATGTTCTTGCCATGGAGGGGGTGCAGCGGCGATTCACCAGGCTGATACCAGGAATGGCGGGAATGACCTATGAGGAGAGACTATGTAGTTTAGGGATGTACACACTGGAGTTTAGAAGATTGAGAGGGGACCTCATAGAAGTGTATAAAATTCTGACAGGTCTAGACAGACTGGATGCAGAAGGAATGTTTCCCTTGGCGGGTGAGAACAGAACTAGAGGACATAATTTAAGGATAAGGGCTAAACCATTTAGGACAGAGATGAGGGGGAATTTCTTCACTCAGAGAGTGGTGAACCTGTGGAACTCATTGCCACAGAGGGCAGTGTACGCCAGCTCATTAAATATATTTAAGAGGGAATTAGATATATTTCTACGGGCAAAAGGGGTTAAGGGTTACGGAGAGAAGGCGGGGACGGGATACTGAATTAAAGGATCAGCCATGATCTCATTAAATGGCGGAGCAGGCACGAAGGGCCGAATGGCCTACTCCTGCTCCTATCTTCTATGTATCTATGTATCTATGAATTCAGGGGAAAGTGGCAGTATGGATATGGAATTGACCCAGTGACAGAAAGCAGAGGATAGTGGGGGATGGATGTTTTTCAGACTGGGAGGTGGTTTGCAGTGGTGTTCCCCAAGGGTCAGTTTTGGGTCCATTACTCTTCGCAATTTTGATAAATTACCTAGATTCGGGTGTAGGGAGCATCATTATAGAGTTTGCAATGATACAAAACTTGGCAATGTAGTAGATAGTAATGAGGATAGTTGTAGATTTCAGGATGACATAGACAGGATGGTGAAATGGGCAGAAGACTGACAGAAGGAGTTCAATGCAGAGAAGTGTGAAGTGATGCACTTTGGGAGGACTAATATGGAAAGACAGTATATTATAAATGGCACGATTTTGAAAGTGTAGATGAGGAGAGAGAGATCTTGGTGAACATATACACAAATCCTTAAAGGTGACAGGGCAAGTTGATATGGTGGTTAAAAAAGCAGGTTACTTGGGTTTATAAATAGAGACATGGGACTAGAAATTGACCCACTTACCATCACGAGCGATCCGGTCAAAAAATAGCGGCCGCCACTCTAACCCCCTTCTCTGGCACGGGACTCGGCAGCCGCCATTTTGGTGAGGGCCTTAGTGCTGGCTGGCCCATGAAATGTAAATTAAGAGAGGGTGACATCCGTCGACTTAACTTCACCTCAGCGAACTTGGACCTTAGCACTGAGTTCAGCGCTAGGTCCTAAGTGCACCATTAAGACACAGCATTCAGCAGACTGACCGAGGTGCTGTCAGCACCTCTTAAAGGGACACGCACATCTTTCAGATAAATTTGCATTTAAGCTTTTTGGCTGGATTTTATTTATTTTATTGAAGTAGTGGCTTGGTGCAATACATGTTAAAAGTTTTTTAAGTGTGTAGGGTGTGCAGGAAGTGCTGCTGGATGCTTGCAAGGCCTCGGATAGTAAAGGGAGGCCTCTGAGCAGACAGTAAATGCTGGAAATACTCAAAAGGTCAGGCAACATCCATGGAGAGAAAAACAGAGTTCACGTCTCAGGTTGAGATGCTGCTTGACCTGCTGAGTATTTCCAGCATTTTATGCTTTTATTTCAGATTTATAGCATCTGCTCACTGAGGGGAGAGGAAGACGCAGAAGAGGAGGAAGCAGAAGGAAGGATGCAACCCAGATAGCCCCTTTCTGGCCAGAATATCCAGGATGGAATCATCTGCCTGCAGTGCCAGTGACCACAACCACAATGCCCCTTTCAACATTTGTTCTACACCTTACCTTCCTTCTATTACTGACCTTCACAACATCCCCTTGGCCACAATGCTGAAATAAAAGCTACCACAAAGCAAACGTTCCAATCCAACTTTATACTTTTATCCTTCCAATATGACATCAAGAAATCAACTCCTCAGCCTTAGTGACAGTCATAGAGTCATAGAGTCATAGAGTAATACAGCACGGATAGAGGCCCTTCGGCCCATCGTGTCCGCGCCGGCCATCAAGCCCTGTCTAATCTAATCCCATATTCCAGCATTTGGCCCGTAGCCTTGTATGCCATGGCATTTCAAGTGCACATCCAAATGCTTCTTAAATGTTGTGAGGGTTTCTGCCTCCACAACCCTTTCAGGCAGTGAGTTCCAGACTCCAACCACCCTCTGGGTGAAAAAGTTCTTTCTCAAATCCCCTCTAAACCTCCCGCCCTTTACCTTGAATCTATGCCCCCTAGTTATCGACCCCTCTACTAAGGGAAAAAGCTCCTCAGCATCCATCCTATCTATGCCCCTCATAATTTTGTACACCTCAATCATGTCCCCCCTCAGCCTCCTCAGCTCCAAGGAAAACAAACCCAACCTGCCCAGTCTCTCTTCATAGCTGAAGCGCTCCAGCCCTGGTAACATCCTGGTGAACCTCCTCTGCACCCTCTCTAACGCGATCACATCCTTCCTGTAGTGTGGCGACCAGAACTGCACACAATATTCCAGCTGTGGCCTAACCAGTGTTTTATACAGCTCCATCATAACCTCCTTGCTCTTATATTCAATGCCTCGGCTAATGAAGGCAAGTATCCCATATGCCTTTTTTACCACCTTATCCACCTGTTCCGCCGCCTTCAGGGATCTGTGTACTTGCACACCCAGATCCCTCTGACCCTCCGTCTTGCCTAGGGTCTTTCCATTCATTGTGTATTCCTTTGCCTTGTTAGTCCCCCCAAAGTGCATCACCTCGCACTTTTCCAGGTTAAATTCCATTTGCCACTGTTCCGCCCATCTGACCAACCCATCTATATCGTCCTGCAGACTGAGGCTACCCTCCTCGCTATTTACCACCCTACCAATTTTTGTATCATCCGCGAACTTACTGATCATACCCTTTACATTCATATCCAAGTCATTAATGTAGACCACAAACAGCAAGGGACCCAGCACCGATCCCTGTGGTACCCCACTGGCCACAGGCTTCCAGTCACAAAAACAACCTTCGACCATCACCCTCTGCCTTCTGCCACTAAGCCAGTTTTGTATCCAATGTGCCAAGGCACCCTGGATTCCATGGGCTCTTACCTTCTTGACCAGTCTCCTGTGCGGGACTTTATCGAAGGCCTTACTGAAATCCATGTATACCACATCCACTGCGTTACCCTCATCCACACACCTAGTCACCCCCTCAAAAAATTCAATCAAATTAGTCAGACATGATCTTCCCTTGACAAAGCCATGTTGACTATCCCTGATTAATCCTTGCCTCTCCAAGTGGAGACACATTTTGTCCCTCAGGATTTTTTCCAATAATTTTCCTACCACTGATGTTAGGCTCACTGGCCTGTAGTTCCCCGGTTTTTCCCTACTACCCTTCTTGAATAATGGTACTACATTAGCGGTTCTCCAGTCCTCTGGCACATCCCCTGTGGCCAGAGAGGTCCTGAATATATGTGTTAGAGCCCCCGCAATCTCCTCCTTTGCCTCACACAGCAGCCTGGGATACATTTCATCTTGTCTTGTGTGTGCCTTTGCCTATCTTACTGATGTCACGCAGTGCTACCCCAGTGGCTGCAGCATTGCTGGTGGAAGGCTGCCGGTCACTGCAAATGGCTGAACTTGAGGAGCTAGTGGCTGGGAGTGTGAAATCAAGTGATGGTCTTCTTCTTCTTCTCCTTCTCCTTCTCCTCTTCTTGGCCAACCACTGGCTGGGCAGGCTGCATTTCTTGGTGTGTGAAATGAGGAGGCACAAGGGTGGAGTTGTGGTGAGGGGAGGGCGGGAAAGCAGGAGGTGCATGCGAGAAGGAGGATAACGTATGAGGATACCAGCATCTTATATACTTTCAGCCCTGCCCCTACCAAGAATGGCCTGCCCCGTCTCCTCCAAGGGGTGAAGTGAATGTAGGAATGGGAGGTGTGCCTCATGCTTGGTACACATTGTTGGTAGGTGAGTGATGGGGGTGGGGGGGAGTTGTGCATTGAGAAGTGTATGAGGCTAGTGATGCAGTTGGTAGGAGATGGCTTTTGAAGATCCATTCACTGACATTGACCACTGTCTGAGGTCATGAAGCTTTTTTGGGGTCTGGAGCCAGGTGGTGGGGGCGACACTGCTGGCAGTAACGGCCTCGGTGATGTGGTCCCACATCGTTCTTTCTGGAGGGCCTCCTGGCCCCTGTGGGTAGAGGACCTCTCTTGCTGTGTTGATCCCCTGCGCAAAGCTGGAGTGCTGCGTGCGAGACCCTGGGTGCCCCTTCCCTGGCTTGCTGAGCCATTTGTGTTGGTGCTGAAGCACTTTTCCTATTTTTTTAGGTGTGGAAGAGCTTTCAGCTTTAAGAGCTGAAGACCCCCATTTAGGAATTCATTTTAATGTCAATTGTTTCCTACCAACTGCATCACTAGCCTCATACACTTCTCAATGCATGACTCCCCCCCACCCCCCATCACTCACCTACCAACAATCTGTACCAATCATGAGGCACACCTCCCATTCCTACATTCACGTCACCCCTTGTCTTTTTTTTCAGAAGGCAGTTGAGCTGTAAGGGCTAAAAACTGCATATTTTTACATCATTTTAATTTTTTTCATTTCAGAAGGCTTTAAGAAAAAGACAGTGCATTGCCCTTTTAAGGATCCACAATGCTTTCTGAAATCAGCCTCACTTTCAGAGGCTGTTCTAATAGCAATGCTGCTTGGGCACGCCACATTGGAGATTCCTTGTGGGACCAATGCCACCAGGACAGCGTTCCATGGTGATTTAAGCGCTGGGCTAATGATAATTAGCCCCCAGTGCCAATTTTTTTGCCCTGCCTGAACCAATATTTACAGAGGCCGTTAACCCCCAGTCGCAGTTGCACCGGCAGCTTTTGTGGCGGCCACGAATTTCTAGGCCATTGAATATAAATGCAAAGAGATCATGCTAGAACTTTATAAATTACTGGTTAGGCCTCAGCTGGAGTATTGTGGACAATTCTGGGGACCACACTTCAGGAAAGATGTAAAGACTTTAGAAAGGATACAGAGGAGGTTTACCAGGATGTTACCAGGGATGAGGGACTTCAGTTATGAGGAGAGTTTGGAAAAGTTAGGACTGATCTCCTTGGAACAGAGAAGGTTAAGAGGTGACCTAATAGAGGTTTTCAAGATGATGAGAGGTTTTGATAGAGTAGGTGGAGAAAAACTATTCCCTCTGGTGAGTGGATCAATAACCAAAGGTCATAAATTCAAAATCATTGGCAAAAGATCAGGAAGGGAGGTGAGGAGAAATGTTTTCACTCAGAGAGTTGAAGTGGAACGCTCTACCTGAAAAGGTGGTGGAAGCTGATTCCATAAATAATGTTAAAAGGGAGTTGGACAGGTACTTGAGGATGAGGAACTTACAGGATTACAGACAAAAGGAGGGAATGTGGGATGAAGCACGATTGCTCTTTCAAAGAGCCAGCACAGGCATGACATGCTGAATGGCCTCCTTCTGTGCGGTAAGTTTCTATGATTCTATGATTATATGACTCCAGGAGTAACAGTGCATGGCTGGGAAGAGAAACCATTGCTGGAGATCCTCTGACCAAGATCGGATAGATAAGCATGGAACCAAATGAGGGCAGTCCCAGCAAGCTGAACAATGGCAGAGAGCCATTGAGTAGTATCTTGTGATTGATTGTGTCAAAGGCAACAGAGAAGTTAAGGAGGAAAGTGTTGTGTATGTACCTTTAAGAGAAGAAATGATTCTATACTGCAGTACTGGCAGTGACCACCCCTGTATATAAAGCCATAGTAGGCTTCTGTATTTCAGCCTTAAGTTACCCTCTGTTCAGTAAATACCTGTTATTATTGTTCTCCTGCAATCCGTGTATTATTTATACTCGGACACTACATTGGCGACGAACAGGTTGGAACTCACCTGCAGTACTGCATCACCTCACGGGGATCTTTCCCTGAGAAGAAGCTTCTTGGAGGTCGAAGTCAGAACAACAGGCGTCGACCGCGGGCAACCGCCCAAGGATCCATCGGAGTTCGGAGAGTTGCAGGAGAGGCTGTGGAGAGCTGGGCCTGGCTCCCCAGTCAAGGTGTTCCAGCAAATCGTGCTGGTAGCAGGTAGTGCGCTGACCCTTCCGGACTGCGGCGGGCTCGAGCTCGATCGAGCGGCTCTGCAAAGGGGCCGTGCAGCGTCGTCGGGAGGAAAAGAGACAGAGAGAGGGTGGAGCGCACAGGGCGCGGTCGGTGCTCAAGAACCAGGCAGCGTAGTGAAAATAAAACAAGGGGAAGGAAAAGTGAGATGCGCCGAAGCCGCGGGTCGCCGCCATTACCCTGCAGAACGCTAGGAGCAGCATGGCAGCAAGGAGAAGAAGGAAAAGCATAGGAGGCGCCATTTTATTCCATTGGGGAAGAAGGAAAAGCGCGGGAGGTGCCATTTTAATCCATTGGTGAAGAAGAAAAAGCGCGGGAGGGGCCATTTTAAATCACCCAAGATGCCGAAAAGTGGCAGTATCACTGCTTTCGACAACGAGGTAGAAGACTGGACCACGTATGTGGAAAGAATTGAAGTGTACTGTGAGGCAAATGAGGTGGCCGATGGAAAGAAGGCGTCGGTATTATTAAATTTGATGGGCGTGAGAACGTACAGCCTATTGCGGAATTTAATTACCCCAGCTAAACCAATGGAGAAAAGTTTTGAAGAGATTGTTAATATCATACAGGAACACCTAAACCCTACACCGCTGCTGATAGCAGAAAGATTCAAGTTCCATAAAAGAAACCAGCACAAAGATGAGAGCAATGCTGACTATCTTACGGAACTACGCAAGTTATCGAAGCACTGCCAGTTCGGAGCAGGACTGGCAGACACCTTACGAGATAAGTTTGTTTGTGGGCTCCAGAGTGAAGGAACCCAGAAATGATTACTTTCGGAAAAGGACCTGATGCTAGAACAGGCTTTCAGCGTGGCAGTATCCTACGAAGCAGCAGCACGGGGAGCTGCGGAAATACAACAGAAACCACAAGAATACAGCGCTAACGAAATGGCGTATGGAGCAGAAAAGTGCTATTGCTGCGGCAGAACAACCCATGATCAGAAGGACTGCTGGTTTAAGGACAAAGTATGCAGGCAATGTGGGAAAATGGGACACATAGCAAGAGTCTGCAGGTCGGGAAAGAAAACCAACACTACAAGAACTACTAAGGATAAGTACAAGAAAGTAAAGAAATTGACAGGCAGTAGTTCGGAAGATCAGGAGAGTGATAAGGACTCCGGGAGCAGGAGACTAAGTTGTCTAAAGTTACACAACGTGATTGCAAAGGAGGATCACCGAACCATTTGGGTCACCCTCATGATAGCAGGGTCCCCAGTAAAGATGGAATTGGACACAGGATCAGCCCTAACTGTCATGAATCGACGAGACTATGAGTGGCTATTCTCGCACATACCCTTGAAGGACACGTCCATTGTATTGAAGACATACACGGGGCAAAAAGTCTACCCCAGAGGAAAAATAAGGGTGCCAGTTGAATACAACGGCAAGGAAACTCAGAAACTGTACCTATATATACTACCAGATGGAGGACCACCATTATTGGGACGTGAATGGATCCGAAAAATACAATTGGATTGGCATTCCATTCAGGCGCTAACTGTGACTGATAAAAAGGATGATGACGTCACACCTGGACGACTGTCAAAAATTCTAACTGACGCGAAAGAGGTGTTCCAACAAGGACTTGGGACTCTAAAAGGAGTAACGGCAATGATAAAAATCGAAGATAACGCAAACCCAAAATTTTTTAAGGCCAGACCAGTACCTTACGCGATCCGCCCAGCCGTTGAAGCAGAGCTGGAGAGTCTGGAGCATTCGGGTATGCTGTCCAAGGTGGACTGGAGCGAGTGGGCCACACCCATCATTCCTGTAATGAAGAAATCATTGAGCAGCACGCCTGGGGAACCGAAGAAGGTTCGCATCTGTGGGGACTTCAAGGTAACTGTGAACCCAGTCCTGCACACAGTACAATATCCACTTCCACGGATAGAAGATATTTTTGCCTCACTATCTGGAGGGAAACACTTTACAAAGATTGATCTGGCCCAAGCGTATCTACAAATGGAGGTGGAAGAAGCGTCTAGGAAATACCTCACGATAAACACTCACAAATGCCTTTACCAGTACAATCGACTGGTATTCGGGGTAGCATCAGCCCCGGCTATTTGGCAGAGGGCGATGGAACAAGTCCTGCAAGGGATCCCGGGGACCCAGTGTTATTTGGACGACATCCTGGTTACGGGCGAAAATGAAAGTGAACACCTTGCCAACCTGGAGCAGGTGCTCACGAGATTACAGGAATATGGGCTACGAGCCAACCGCCCCAAATGCGAGTTCTTCAGGAGACAAATCTTGTATTGTGGCCACATGATTGATGAGGAAGGGTTGCATAAGTCGCCGGACAAGATTGAGGCTGTAGTCAAGGCTCCAGCACCAGAAAATGTGTCGCAACTGAGGTCGTTCCTCGGGTTGGTGAACTACTACCATAAGTTCTTGCCGAATTTATCTACAATTCTGCACCCACTGAATGCCCTACTGCAAACTGGAGTAACATGAAAATGGAGTGATGAGCGTAAGCGTGCCTTTCAGAAATGTAAATGCCTAATCACTTCAAAAGAAGTATTGGCCCACTACAATCCAACACTACCGATTCGGTTAGCATGTGATGCATCTCCCTACGGCATCGGAGCGGTGCTGTCACACAAATTCCTTGATGGTGCAGAGAGGCCAATAGCCTTTGCGTCGCGCTCGTTAACCTCAGCCGAGCGTAACTACGCCCAGATTGACAGGGAGGCCCTCAGCCTGGTGCGGGGGGTGAAGAAGTTCAATCACTATCTGCACAGGCAGAAATTCACCCTACTGACTGATCATCAGCCCCTGGTCTCCATTTTTAACCCAAAGAAGGGCGTTCCGGTGATGACGGCGCAACGGCTGCAAAGATGGTCACTTTTTCTAGGGGCACATCAGTACGACATAGAGTACAAGGGTACGAAACAGCATGGAAATGCTGATGGGCTGTCGCGCCTACCGTTGCCTACGGTAGAGGAAGCACCTGCAGTGGACCCTGTTGAGATATTCCATGCGACTATAGTCGAATGTCTACCTGTTACAAACACAAGTATAGAGAAGGAAACCCGAAATGACCCGACACTCTTGGGTCTATGATTTGACGGTGAAATGATGGCCAGCACATGGCGACTCACTGTTGCCAGCATTCTCGCCAAGGAGAGAACAGCTGTCAGTGTGCCGGGGGTCCTTGATGTGTGGATCCCGAGTGGTAATTCCACCCAAGTTGAGAGATAGAGTGCTCAATGAGCTTCATGAGGGTCATCTGGAAGGGGTAAAAATGAAAAGCCTAGCCAGGGCGTTTGTGTGGTGGCCGGGAATCGATAAAGAAATCGAGGATATGACCAAGAGATGCACAGGATGCCAGAAGGTCCAAAACGCTCCACCACAGGCCCCGCTACATCCATGGGAGTGGCCCTCATCTCCATGGCAACGGGTACACATAGATTTTGCTGGTCCATTTATGGGCTCAATGTTCCTAATCGCTGTGGACACCCATTCGAAATGGCCAGAGGTCATCAAAATGTCCTCCACCACCACGGAGAAAACTATTGCAGTCCTATGGACCATCTTCGCCAGGAATGGCTTGCCAGAACAGATTTGCTCCGACAATGGGCCACAGTTTGTGTCCGAGGATTTCCGGAGGTTTCTGAGGAATAATGGGGTGAAACATTACACATCTGCCCCATATCACCCAGCCACAAATGGATTGGCTGAGAGGTTTGTTCAGACCTTTAAAAAGGCAATAAAGGCAATGCATAATGACGACATACCACTACAACACAAGGTGGATAATTTCTTGTTTGCTTACCAGAATGCGACACATGCAGTCACCAACCAAGCTCCAGCCATAATGTTCTTCAACCGAAGGCTAAGATGTCGCCTGGATTTGCTCAAACCAAACATAAGACGAGATGTTGAGGATAAGCAATTCCAGCACATATATGAGAAGCCAACCAGGAGCTTCAAGATAGGGCAACCAGTCTTGGCCCGCGACTACCGAACAGAAAAATGGCAGCCAGGAACGATATGCACACAGCAGGGACCACTAATGTACACAGTGGACGTTGGAGAGAGCATTGTGAGACGCCATGCTGACCAGATTCTAGAGTCACAGGAACAAGCCAAACCCATACCAGGAGCATGTGCACCTGGTAATCAACCCGAAGTACAGATTACATCTACCTCAGAAGCAGTGGTATTGGAAGCTGACGAACCAACCAATGACAATGAGCTAGAATCAACTCCGCCGCAAGAACAGGATACTCGAGAAAGGCGCTATCCAGTCAGGATCAGGAAGCCTCCTCAAAGACTGAACTTATAAATGGTTATTTCAGTTGATGTATATAGTACAGAGAAAATTGTAATTGTAATTAGTTATTACTTAGTTGTTAAATGAGTGTTATGTACTGTTTATCTGAAAGGGGAGGAATTGTTGTGTATGTACCTTTAAGAGAAGAACTGATTCTATACTGCAGTACCGGCAGTGACCACCCCTGTATATAAAGCCATAGCAGGCTTCTGTACTTCAGTCTTAAGTTACCCTCTGTTCCAGCATTTCCTGCCTGTGCAGCTGCCTCAGTCAGCAGGAGGAGATGGAGCAGACAAACCAGGAGAGTGGAGAGTGTAAAGTGGTGGTCTCCTGACCAGGAAGAGGAGGAGAACGATAGACCACCACCTCCACCTCCTCCACCATCATCACAGAAACTGGGGTGCCTGGAGAGAGAGGACAGAGGAGGAAAAGGAGAAGGGAGGCCTGAAATAACATCAACCAGGGGAGAGGCCTTTCCCATTACTGCCTCCCCAAATTGGCCTCCACTTCAGGAGAGGGAGAGAGGGGAGAGAAACCACCATCAACCAACACCAACTGTTCGGAAGGAGGGAGGAATATCATCTTTCAAAATATCTACAGGTGGGTGTTATTTGGGGCACTCTCCCAAAGACTTTGTATTTTAGGTGGGGGGAGAAAAGAAGAAACAAGGCCAGATCATCAAGGGGTGTCTGTGTGTGTGTGTGGCTCTTGCCAAAAACTAGGCCACACACACCACTAATAAGCATCCCTTCTATTGCCTGACCTGGGACAGCTGGAGCTGCCTAGGTGAAGTGGTTAATTCCATTAATTACATCATTAAGACCTGGTGCAGGACTGAGCCTGGGCATCTCCAGCTTTCCCAGGTGAAGACATCTTCTCCCCCTGCCAGAAGACCACCACTATCAGAGACTTTAAATTTCCATCAGGAGAGTGCACCCCTGCCAACACCCACCCACCCGCCATCCTGAGTGGTGACCCTGGCTTTGCGGCCTCCCTCCTTCCCACCCCCCACCCTCTCTCTCTCTCTTTGTCTCTCTCTGCTCTTTCTCTCAAGAGGCACCTCTACTAATCTTTTTATTAATTGCCACTTGAGCAGAGGGGAGAAGGCCCCTCTCCCAATTCCAATCAATAGGGGGAGAGGTGTGCCTTCAATTTAACAGCACCCTCTGCTCAAGGGAGGACTTTTAACCTGAGGCCATTAACACCTTCAGGCCTGTGACTTGAGGTGGGTGTGGCTCTTTTAAAAAAACCACCCCATAATGGCGTCTGCTTCATCGCCGGTGGCGGGGCCAGCCAGGACTTTTGCGGGAGTGGCAGCCACAGCCACAGCTGCTCCCGCTGCTTCTGCTGCCTCGTCACCTTTTAGACTAATAACCAAAAAACTTGGGGTGAAGAGCTACATTCACCCCACTATGACCATTGAGGCCTGCATTAAAGCCATGGCTGGGGTTGTCGGCCCCTCAGCCATCGTAGCGGCCTCAAAAATGTATGGGAAGGCTGTGTTCTTCCTGGGGTCGGAGCGGGCGGTGTCCCTGGCCATCACCAAGGGGCTCACCGTGGGCGGGACCTTCCTGCCGATGGACCCCCTCGAGGCTACCGCGCAGAGGGTGGTTATTTCAAACGTCCCGCCCTTTGTTCCTGGTGAGCTCCTCCTCCCTGTAGAAGTGCATCAGCATAGAAATATATATCCACACATATTAGTATAAAATAAGCACACATACTCTCTTATATTAAAATGGAGTCTGGAACTGTTTCAACAGGCCAAAATGGCTTCACACAGTATAACATAAGGGGAAACGGGCAGGCCCATATTAGGAAGCGGTTTAAGGAAGAGGATGTGACTCCTTTGTAGCTTGCAGGCTAGACAGTTCCATAAACAAGATAAGCTTAGCAGAACAAATTAATGATAACCGAAGGACATGTACTGTAAACATTCGTATGAATGTCCAGAACCAAAGTGAGAGACAAACCGTCTCCATTGTATAAAATTAATTAACTTTATCTAAAGGTATTCCTGCATCATGACTTTTTGATTATCTATTGACTAACCTTATCTTAAGACACTGAGGCTCCGCTGACCCTTTAGTCATCTTCTTGTTGACCTTAAACATTCCTTACTCATCTCTTTCTTAATGTTATTAATTGTGTCTCAATACCATACCATGTGATAAAAGGTTTTGATCTTTGTGTATAAAAAGAGGTGTTTTTGTCCATGTATTCGGAGAAGTCACGATAGCCATTGCCTACGTGAAGCTCCCCTTGCTAGCAAGTAGATTAAATAAAGTCTGCCTTTGACGATCACTTTGTTTCACAGAGTCTTATTAAACAGTCGAAACTTCGACATCCCCCACTTACGCCAACTCGGGGAGGTGAGGTCGGGGATTACACCCATCCTGCTCGGCTTCCGGGAAGCCAGCCTTCGCCACGTCTTCTCCTTCCGGCGCCAGCTGTTTATCTAGCTGGCGCGGGAGGAGGACACCGACGGGGCTTTCGTCGTCCTCCACGAGGGGACCGCCTATCGCGTCTTCTGGACGTCGGACGGTGTGCGGTGCCACGCCTGCAAGGAGGTGGGGCACATCAGAAAAAACTGCCCCGCCTCCAAGGCCGCCAGATCGTCTGGCGTGGTTGAGGCTGGCGCCGCCACCGCTCCTTCCCCCGGTTCTGTCCGCGCGTCGGGAGCCACTGATGCACGGTCGGAGGCCGATGCCATTAGGGCCTCCGGCGCGGGGGAGGGAGCGCGTCCGGGTGGAAGGAAGGCGCGGAGAAAATCGAAACACCTCAGGGCGGGTCCCCCCATGGATGGCCAGCCCCTAAACTTAGAGCCCCTGACACCCGCGCTCCTCGCGGAGTTGGTCGGGGCAGACGCGAGTGGGAGGGGCCTCATGTCCGAGCCTCTGGCCGCAACTGCCGTAGCGGAAACGCCATTACCTGCGGCCGGGCTCGGGCCCGAGGAACCCGAAAAATCTCCTCCACCGGAGGGAGCGGACGAGAAGGCCCCTGCAGATGTGGAGATCTCCCTCGCTCCCTCCGCGCTAAAAAGAAGGCGCGACCCCCTGGAAGAGGAGGAGGACCGGGAGGAGGAAGGTCCCTCCGGGCAGGGGGAGTCGTCACCCGCTGCGGGTACTGCGCCCCCCCCCCGCTGTCACCATCACCAGTGATCGGCAGGGGTCGCCTGTCCCTCGGGAGGCTGAGGCAGATGTGTCTGTCCAGCACGTGCCTCCCGGGGACGGGGACGAGACCCTGCCTGTGGGGGGGGTCGCGGAACAACCCGCGGTGGAAATAGATATTTCATCCGTACCGTTACCCTTCGCCGGGTCGGGCGGCCTGGGGTCTGGGTCAGGCGAGCTCGAAGAAACTGAGCTCGCCCAATGCGACCCAGACATTTCCCAGGGGCTGCTCGACCCGGTCAAAATTTTAGTCCAGGACACCCCATCTGCTGGGTCGGAGACTGGTGGTGAGGAGGAGGAAGGCCCCCTGACTGTGTCTCTGAAGCCGGGCGTCCTGGTGGAATTTCAATTTGTTTTTTCCACGATTTCTCCGGGCGTTCTGGGGCGGAGGGGGACTCCGAACCGCCGCCGTCTCCTGGCCCGGCACCCCCGGAGGAGCCCAGGGAGGAATCCTCTGCCACTGATCCTGGGGGTGGGATCCGGGCGGAGGCAGGGCCGGCCGGTGCGGCCGAGCCGTTCGCTGCGCACTGCGCGACGGATGGGTCGGCCGCTGGTGGCGACCCCCCGGAGGAGGACGGGGACTTGGTGATGGGCGCGGAGGATGAGTTGGACTCCATCGCCGACGAAACGATGGATGACCTCGTGCCCTTCGCCGAGTCTCCCCTCATTCCCGTAAGGGAACTCCGGGACTTTATGGCCACGTGCCAGGGTCAGCACAATAAGGTCCGGCTGGCCCTCGACAGGTGGTCGGAGCTGGCGCTGCTCATCGTGTCCATCCGTGCCGCCGTTAAAATCATGGGCGCGGACGAGGGCGTGAACCCGCTCGAGCTGCGTCGGCTCAGAACGTTTCTCACTGGGCTGCTGAGGAAGTGGCGGCTGGCCAGCGGCTGCACTCCCTCCCCTCGTTAGGTGTAGGTAGAGGTTGCACTATGCTTCTGACATGAAGATAACCATAGCCAGCCTCAACATCAACGGCAGCAGGGACGCGCGCCGCAGATTCAATAACTTCTCGGTCCTTCGGGACGGGAAGTATGCGGTGTGCTTCCTGCAAGAAACCGACACCATTCCGGGAGATGAAGCCACGTGGCTCCTGGAGTGGCAAGGAGGGGTCAGCATGAGTCACCTCTCCAACAATTCCAGCGGGGTGGCTATCTTGCTGGCCCCGCATTTTCAGCCAGAGATCTTGGGGGTCAAGGAGTACGTGCTGGGCTGCTTGCTCCAGGTCACTGTTTGCCTGGGGGGCGTGCCGCTACATCTAGTGAACGTGTACGCCCCTCAGACCGGTGCGCAGCAAGTGCGCTTCTTCGAAGAAGTGTCCGCTCTTTTGGGCTCCGTCGACGTGGGCGAGTGCGTCATCCTCGGGGGGGATTTTAACTGCACCCTCGAGGTGAGGGACCGTTCGGGTCCCCCGCGAAGCCCGGTGGCGATGGAGAAGTTGAGGGATCTGGTCGGGTCCTTCGACTTGGTGGACGTCTGGCGAAATCTCCATCCCGACTCCAGCGCCTTCACTAGCGTGAGGTCTCGGGGAGGAAGGTCCAGAATCGACCGCCTCTACATTTCCCGGGCGTACGTCTCCTGCGTTCCGGCGGCTTCCATGTGGCCGGTGCCATGCAGGGACCACCACCTGGTGTGGGCGGAGCTCGCTGCGTGCGCGGGGGGGGTCCGCGTACTGGCATTTTAACAACCTGCAGCTGGAGGACGCACGGTTCCGGGATTCGTTTCGTCAGTTCTGGGCCGACTGGAGAAGGAAGCGGGGGGGCTTCCCCTCCTTGAGGCAATGGTGGGACGTGGGCAAGGCTCACATCCATCTCTTCTGTCAGGAGTACGCGAAGGGGTCGACCAAGAGGCGGGAGGCCCGGGTCGGGCGGTTGGAGAAGGAGGTGCTCGACCTGGAGTCCCGTCTCAGTCAGGTCGTCGAGGACCCGGCCCTGCGGAGGGTGTACGAAGTGAAGAAGGGCGCGCTGAAGGACCTGCAGCTCGTCGGGTCCCGAGGCGCGTACGTGAGGTCGCGGATCCAGCTCCTGCGGGACCTGGACCGCGGCTCCCCCTTCTTCTACTCACTGGAAAAAAGACAGGGGGTCTGTAAGCAGCTCTTGGGGCTGCTGGCCGACGACGGATCTCTGGTCTCGGATCCGGAGGGAATCAGCGCGGAGACCCGCACCTACTACGGGGCTCTGTTCTCTCCGGATCCGTCCAGCGAGGATGCGCGCAGAGTTTTGTGGGAGGGCGCCAAAAAATTGGACGCTCCGCTAAGCCTGGCGGAGCTGACCGGCGCCCTCCGCCAGCTCTCTAGGGGAAAGTCCCCGGGGCTGGACGGGCTGACCGTGGAGTTCCACAGGATGTACTGGGACGTCTTGGGGGGCGACTACGTGCGGGTCCTGGGGGAAAGTTTGGCGACCGGGGAGATGCCCCTCTCTTGGCGCAGGGCGATCATTGTCCTGCTGCCTAAGAAGGGCGATCTCCGCCTCCTTAAGAACTGGCACCCGGTCTCCCTCCTCAGCACGGACTATAAAATCTTTGCCAGGGCCATGTCTGCTCGCCTTGGCACCGTGCTGGCCCACATGATCCACCCCGACCAGCCCTACACGGTCCCGGGCCGGACCATCCACGATAACATCCATCTGGTCCGGGACCTGGTCCACCACTCCCAGAGGGCTGGCCTGTCAGTCGCCTTCCTTTCCCTGGATCAGGAGAAGGTGTTCGACAGGGTGGATCACGAGTATCTCTTCGGGACTCTGTGCGCATTTGGGTTCGGGACGCATTTCTTCGCCCGGATCCGACTCTTTATGCCGCCGCGGAGTGTCTGATTAAAGTTAACGGGTCCTTGATGGCGCCCCTTCGCTTCGGGAGGGGGGTGCGTCAGGGATGCCCCATGTCCGGTCAGTTATACGCCGTTTGCGTGGAATCTTTCCTGCGCCTCTTGCGGAAGAGGTTGACGGGACTGGCTCTGCAAGGGCCGGGCGTGGAGGTGGTCCTCTCTGTAGTGTATGTAACCGTTCCACCTTTAAGAGAACTATTTTAAGAGTTGCACTACTTTTCTTGGCTGCTGTATACTGTAATACCGGCGGTGACCACACCGGTATATAAGTGCTGTGTAATGATTTATTGGGCAGTTCCGCCCTGACCTTCGACTAGTAAAGACCTGTTAAAATTTACTCTTGTGGTCTGTGTAATAATTCTCATTATAACACACAGACTTAACAGTGGCGACGAGTACGATCTTACCCTGCGGCAGAGGTACATCCAAGGCAGTTTAACGGGCGTCGAGAAGAGGCATCCGCCCTCATCATTCTGCTGAGAAAAGACTCGGGGCTGCAGAGCAAAGGAAGAATTCTGACACGAAGCCTTCCATCAGCAACAGACAGTGATCATCCCTTCTATCACGGTGGTGGGTAAGCCGATCAGCGACGAGCAGCCAGTCGGCCACATTTGCTGTGAAGTAGGGGAGGGAAAAACGGAGGATATAAGGGCGGAGAACTCGACCATGGCCGGGGAAAAGAGCCGGACAGAAGTCGGGGCCAGAGGCGCTGAGACTGGGGCAGTGTAAGGCACGGAAGCCGCGGTGAATGCAAACGCAGCCGGTGTGAGAGACCGGGCTACAAGCGGGCTGGGAGACGCAACAGCGTCGAGAGAGAGCTCGACCGCGACCGGTGAAAAAGGCTGGGCAGCTACCGAGGCCGCGAGGTGCAGCGACCGGGACAGCGTAAGTACGAGAGAAAATTTTAAAAAAACCACGGAGAACTCAGCCGCAGCCAGAGCGGGGGAAAGGACCGGACTGCAAGAGGGGCTGGGAGGCACGATTTGAAAACCGCTGGGGAGGGCGAACGTAGCAATACGGCAATCGCCATTACAGCCAGCGGGGGAGAAAGGCAAATGCGGGAAGCCGCCATTTTCGTAGGCGGGGGAAGAAGACGAGCGCGGGAAGCCGCCATTTTCGTAGGCGGGGGAAGAAGACGAGCGCGGGAAACCGCCATTTTGAAAAAAAAAGAAAAGAAAAATTTCTTTTTGTCTCTCAAGAAGATTGCGAGGATGCCTAAGCGTGGTAACATCAACGATTTCGATCCCGATGTTGAAGATTGGGCCACGTATGTAGAACGCATAGAGATATATTGTAAGGCAAATAAAATATCAAATGAAGATAAAGCACTAACCTTACTAAACTCAATGGGTGCGAAGACATACGGGCTATTGAAGCATCTTCTATCACCAGCTAAACCAACGGATCAGACTTTCGCTAATATTGTTGCTGTCCTGAAGAATCATTTGAACCCCACACTGCTGATGTTAGCGGAACGATTTAAATTTTATGCGAGAACGCAACTGAAAGAGGAAAGCAACGCGGAGTATTTAATTGAACTGCGTAAGCTAGCGAAATACTGTCAGTTTGGGGAAAGACTGACAGAGGCACTGAGAGACAAATTCGTGTGTGGATTGTCGAAAGAAGGAACACAAGAGCGGCTGCTTGAAGAGAATGATCTTACACTTGATAAGGCTGTCACTATTGCAGCATCGCACGAAGCCGCAGCGAGAGGCACTGCGGAAATGCAGCTGAAGGCAGCGGTACTCAGCGTAGATCAAATGGCTTTGGGTACAATGAAATGTTATCGTTGTGGAAAGACAACACACGATCAGAACCAATGCTGGTTTAAAAACCAGGAATGTAGAAAATGTGGCAAGCTTGGTCACATAGCTAAAGTATGCCGGTCAGGAAAGAAGACCAGCAACAAAAAGTCACCGCAGAAAAAGTGCAGAAAGGTACATAAGGTGGCTGAGAAGAGTTCGGATGAACAGAATTCGGATTCAGACTCCAACAGCAAGGAACTGGGTAGTCTGAGAATTCACAATGTGAGTAAGGAAGCTGACCGACAAACTATCTGGGCCACACTGCAGATAGCAGGAGTCCAAGTGAAGATGGAATTGGACACCGGATCGGCGTTGACGGTCATGAATAAGCAAGATTACAAAAGGTTATTCACACATATTCCCCTACGGGATACGGAGATAGTACTAAAGACATACACGGGGCAAAGAGTATACCCCATCGGAAAGATAAAAGTCAAGGTGGTACACAAGGGCAAAGAACACCAAGGAATGGACATATATGTACTACCTGAGGGAGGTCCACCACTTCTGGGATGGGAGTGGATCAGGAAAATAAATATGGACTGGCACTCCCTAAAGCAATAACGGTAGATTCCGGAAAAAATAAGGATGTCAAACCTGCACGATTGTCCAGAATATTGGATGAGGGCATATGCAGCAGTAACAGTGACAAAGCAGAGAGTGAGAACTCGGTGAAGACAATCAGCTCAGACTCTGGAACTGATGATGGTAGGACCAGCCCATGTGCAAAAGACAAGTCTAAAATGGACTTGCAGACTAATGATGGAAAAACGAAGGAGTGCATAAATGCTTCAGAAGAGAACAAAGTATCAGAACAGAATTCCACTGAACAACAACAACATAGTTTGACAGAGAATTCTGAGTCTGTCCAGTCTACAGACATGCACATTTCTGAGGAACACCGGGCTCGAACTCAACTCAATTTCAAACTACAACAGCAATTAGAACAAATGATTCGCCGTTTTGAGCAAGAGATGAATGCAAAGAAAAAGTTCTTTGACACAGAGTGGGAGAATCTGGAAAGACAGCAGCAGCAGCTGATTGAGAAAATGGAACAGGAACACACAAACCGTCTGCGCGATGAGGCCAAACGAATCAAAGCTGAGCAAGAAAGGAAATATGTCGAATTCATCGATCAGTTGAAAGCTAAGAAGAAAGAGCACCCTTTTGTGAGCAGTGTCAGCAGTAATAAGCCACTCAGGGAATTGGTGGCAGAGGCAAAAGCTGAAGTGATGGAGGAAATAGAAGACAATAGAGAGGAAGCAGAAGATGATGACTCATCTGAACCATTATCACCCCTACCAGGTCACGCACGTGGTCCCTCCGAACTGAGCCAAATCAGTCTGGAAGTAGAAAAACTTCCCAAGGTACTCGAGCCTTTAGAAGTCAGCAATGCTGGTTCTGAAGTTACGAAAGTTCAAGCTGTTAAGTCCAGTGAAGGACTATTAGATGAGTCACCCCAGCAACGAGAACCTACTACACCACCGAGAACTACTACACCACCGAGGCGTTATCCGGACCGAGTCAGGAGGCGCAGGAGGCGCCGCCTCAGAGACTGAATCTGTGAACTGTTTTTACATGAAGTTGCGTATATATGTTGGTATGTTATGTTTAATGGGGAATATATACTGTTAAGCTAAAAAGGGAGGATTGTAGTGTATGTAACCGTTCCACCTTTAAGAGAACTATTTTAAGAGTTGCACTACTTTTCTTGGCTGCTGTATACTGTAATACCGGCGGTGACCACACCGGTATATAAGTGCTGTGTAATGATTTATTGGGCAGTTCCGCCCTGACCTTCGACTAGTAAAGACCTGTTAAAATTTACTCTTGTGGTCTGTGTAATAATTCTCATTATAACACACAGACTTAACACTCTCGGCTTACGCCGATGACGTGCTCCTCATGGTCACGGATCCCGCTGACTTGCGGAGGATGCGGGAATGCCAGCAGATTTACTCGGACGCATCCTCCGCCAAGATCAACTGGGAGAAATGTTCCGGACTCCTGGTGGGTCAGTGGCGGGTGGACTCCCTGCCGGAGGAGTTCAGGCCTTTCGCCTGGAGCACCACGCACCTCCTCTATTTGGGAGTCTACCTTAGCCCTGCCGAGGACGGCTGGCCAGCGAACTGGCAAGAGCTGGAGGCAAAAGTCACCGCTTGCCTAGGACGCTGGACAGGACTGCTCCGAGTGTTGTCCTACAGGGGTCGAGCGCTGGTCATAAGCCGCCATGTTGTGGTACCGGTTGGTCACTTTGATCCCTCCCCCTGCGTTTGTCGCCAAGATGCAGAAGAAGCTCATCGACTTCTTCTGGGACAAAAGGAAGCACTGGGTCTCTGCCGCGGTTCTGTGGCTCCCGCTTAGGGAGGGCGGTCAGGCGCTGGTGTGCCTTCGCACCCAGGCTGCGACTTTCCGTCTTCAGACGCTGCAGAGATACCTGTACATCGAGAATCCTCCGAGATGGTGTGCGCTGGCGACGTTTTTCTTCCGCCAGCTGCACGGCCTCAATTACGACACGCAGCTCCTGTTCGCGAAAGTGGGCGGCCGGCGTGCCGGCCTGCGGGAGCTGCCTGTCTTCTACCAGGAACTGCTATGGGTTTGGAACTACGTCGCTTCCAGGCGGAGCTCTCCCCCGTCAGGAGCGGCGGCTCTCCTTCGGAAGCCGCTGCTCAGGAATCCGCACCTCCACGAACGCGGGTTCGGGCGGCTGGCGGAGGGCAGGGCTGTGCTTGGCAAGGTGACCAGAGTCGGGGACCTGCTCGATGGCGGAGGAGCGGGCTGGATGGCGCCGGAGGAGCTGGCGCGGCGCCTGTCCTGGGCCAACATCCGGCTCGCGGTCGAAGCCATCGAATCGGTGAAAGCGGCACTGGGCCCCGACTCCACTAGGTGTATCGAGGCGGCTCAAGCACGTGGGGTGATCCCGTCCGAGCTTACCCCCGTTCGGACGGAATTCCTCATCGGCGCCCGGCCCCGAAACTCCCCTCGGGAACCGGCGCCTCACAACTTGAGCCGTCTCGAGGAAATACCCTCCGTGCCTTTTCATTCCGCGCGGAGGGGTTTCCTGTATGGGCTGCTCCTGCACACTCTCCACTTTGCCATCTTCGTCTACCGTCCGGACACGCCTTGGCGTGGCGTCTTGCCGACTGGCGGTGGCGGAGGTCCCCAATGGAGGGCTCTGTACGCGGGAGTCCTCCCTTGTTCCATCGGGGACTTGGCCTGGAGGGTGTTGCACGGAGCGGTCCCGTGCAATCAGATTTTAAGTAGGTTCACGGACTCCCAGGCCGCCTGCATTTTTTGCGGCCTGGAGGAGTCCGTGTTTCACGTTTATATGGAGTGTGAGAGGTTGCAGCCCCTCTTTCACTACTTGAAGGGGCTGCTCCTCGATTTTTGGTTGCACTTCAGTCCCACGCTCTTGATCTACGGTCACCCGGTGCGGAGGGGAGTGGACAGGTTGGAGGACCTCCTTGTGGGCCTGCTCCTGGGCCTGGCTAAAAGAGCCATCAATTGGTCCAGGCAGCGGGCGGTCGAGGGGGTCGTCCAGCCGGATTGCCTGCCTCTCTTCCGCGGCCATGTTCGCGCCCGGGTGGCCCTGGAGATGGAGCACGCGGTGTCCGCTGGCGCGCTTGAGTATTTCCGTGACCGGTGGGCGCCACGGGGACTGGAGTGCATTATCAACCCGGAAAACCAAATTTTAATTTGATTTGCTAAGTTTTAGTTGAACTTTTGTTTATTTACAGTCCAATTGGGTTTTTTTTTTGGGTCCAAACAAAAAGAGTACCCTCTGTTCAGTAAATACCTGTTATTATTGTTCTCCTGCAGTCTGTGTATTATTTATACTCGGACACTACAGAAAGGAGGGATAATGTGCCATGGTCACCATCACAGAGAATGTCATTTCTCAATTTGTTTAGGGCCTTCTCAGTGCTTTGGCAAAGGTGGAAACCTGATTGGGGAGATTGAAACAGAGAGTTGTCGGAAAGATGGGCATGGGTTTTGGAGAGGAATAGAAGGTCTAATATTGGGTGGTGGTTTGCACGAACAGAGGGGCCAAGAATGAGGTTTTTGATGAGGGTGTGTGATGATAGCGATTTTAAAAAGGAGGGGAACAGTACTTGAGCAAAGGGAACCAGTCTGATGCATCAAAGAATGGAGCTTGCATGTGGCCCATGGGTTGCATTTTGAACACCTTTAAGAAATGTCCCTCACTTTAATTTAAGTGAGTGGTGTACTATGTCAAATTGTGGTCACTATACTTATAAAAAGGGGAAACAGAGGAAAGGGTTCAGAAAGGATGTTGTAGATGATTTTAGATCATTAAGTTGTAAAGATAGGCTAAGGAAAAACATTAAGGAGGAAACATGATCCAAGCTTTTAACAATGAAGTGATGGATAATGAGACTGTAGGAAGGTATTTTGTGCAAAACCAGGCTGAAACCAGATGACAAGATTATTATAAGATATGACAAGCTAAATTTAGCACAAGGAACAACTTCTCCATGCATAGAGTTGTTAACTGATGGAATAGTTTGTCACCTAGTGTTGTGAATTCTGACTCAGTTGAACCTTTCAAAAGAGTATTGGATCAATTTCTGATTCAACAGAGTACATGGATTTGGGTTTGGAGCAGGATAAAATCAGATTGGTGTCCTGAGTTGGCACCTAGAGGTCAGTGATTCAGATGGGTTGAATTCTCTTTTCCCTTACAAAAACAGAAATCTTTAAAAACACCGGGGTAAATTTTCATCTTCACTGCCTGGGTTGTAATCCGGTGTGGTAGATCACCTGCCTGTTGTAGAACTCACCCGACTTCCGTTCGCCTCTGTGCTACTGGTGAAAATGGGAATTTTGATCCCAAAGTTTTGTTTTGGAAATTGACACACAGAATTGGGCATTTAAATTTAAAATGGCGCTTCTGCCACCCATAGAATTGCTGGATCCCAGGGAATAACAGGCACCCCTGGCATCCAGTGTTGCTATGGTGCAAATAATAATAGAATATACATCAGATGATTTATTTTTGTCATTTTCACATTAATTCAATACACCCCGCCCCCCACTATATATTGGATGATCTTGCTCACTCATAGAATAGAATCATAGAAATTTATGGCACAGAAGGAGGCCATTTGGCCCATCGTGTCATCATTATCTCATTGGTGGTACTCACAAGGATGAAGAGAATCCTGGTCTCCCCCCAACCAGACAACAGTGTGAAAAGTTTTGTGTTTTCACTATTATAAATTCAATACTTCATTTTATTGCATCATTACTCTCTTGGAGGAGTTGACTACTTATCTTGAACTGTGGAAATGATGTAAACATTCTTGACTCATATAAAAACATTTGAACTAATACATAACATACAACAAAATATAATCAATGTTTTTGGAAAACAGGCCAAGCCAACGAAAAACCTCTTCCCATATCCTAGTTGGGAAATTTTTAGTGCAAAATGATAACTTCACAAAGTAATGTTATACTGCTGCACATCACAAGAAGAGCAGGACCAAGTCTAATCAATCCTGTCGATCAAAGTGCAGTGGCAATATTACCAGCTATTTCCATTGACTCAATGCATGAGGCCACATGGAACCAAACTTCATTACGTCAAACCCACAAGAACCGACAAATTTGTTTCTTGTATCTGAGACTTCAACACAGTAAGTTCCATAATTCTCTCTCGATAAAATTTGCTTTGTAAAATGGAACAGGTGCTAGTTCTCATGCTCATAAATGTAATTCTTTCAAGTGTAATATTTCTCATTTTATAAATGCTTGTGCTTATGTGACAGAAGATCTCAGAAAGATTGGAGAGGTGGAGAGGGACTTTAAGGATAAAGCAACGATACACTCTTACCACTCCTGAATTCCCTATTGGATTTATTAGTGACTATCTTATATTTATGACCTCTAGTTTTGGTGTCCCCCACAAGTGGAAAAAAAGCAATTAGTGGGACTAAGAGCTGGCACAGGCATGATGGTCTGAATGGCCTCCTTCTGTGTTGTACGATTCTATGGTTTGAACACTGAAAAATTATCAGTCACTGACAGCTTTCATTGCATCAGCTTAGCCCAGTTTGTAGCACTCTTGTCTCTGAGTCAGAAGGTCCTGGGTTTAGAGCCTCACATTAGGGCTTTAATGCACAATCTAGTGTGACATTCCAGTTCAGTACTGACGGAGTGCCTGTTACAGTTTGAGATTTTTCCCAGCACTTGCTTTCATGTTCATGGCTAGAGGGCAGTTGCTATAAGCAGACTGAGACCCACCTGAAACAAAACTTGCAGTTGCATTCACTGCTGTTTGCAGGATAGGGAGCCCAAGGTTTAAAAACTAACCCCAAATTGCCACAGACCATCCACTGGAGAAGACATGAGATGCCCACCCTGTTCCACCATCACCTTCAAAGGCGGGAAATAAAACATCACCAGGCTAATGTATTCAGGTGAAAACTGCTTGATCAGATTTTTTTTACAGTCAAATTAATACATAGAAATAAAAGAATACTGCTAAATACTAAAAAAACACAATGGGCCGGATTTTCCGACCCCCACGGGTGGGTACAAGGTGTTTAACACACCTGTAAGGACCTCGCAAGTGCCGGTTTCAGGCATGCGAAGCACAAGCGCTAAAACCTGGCACTTCCGATCGGTCAAGAATTCTCTTGACTGATCCTCCGCCTGCCCGGGAGAAGGGCCCCCGCGCGCAGAGAGTTCCGCTTTCTGCACAACCTCCGCCCACTGAAAACCTTTAAAAATCTTACACCTGGTAAAAGCAGTAAGGCCTGCTCTTACCAGCATAAGAGTTTTTAAAAATTCAAAAATAAAATTTTTTCACTCATTTATAATTTAAAAATACTTTTAAAAAAGGTAGGTTTATTTTTAGCCCTATAAAAAACTTGAATTATTTTTTTCAAAAAATTACATTTTTGTATAAGATATTTAATTTAATGTAATTTTGACTAATTTTAAATACATGATGTTTTTTTAAAAATGTATTTAATGTTTAACTGTGTTTTTTGAGTGATCCCCATTCATACTTTTGACAGATCAGTGCGTGCAGACCTGTCAAAAGTGTGAAGGGGGATTCCCTTCTTTGATTGGTTCTCCATGGCCCACGTGATCCCAGGGACGCTTGCGAACCGCCTGCACCCCTGGGATACCTGGGCCTCTGCGCATTTCGTAGGGGAGAGGCCCAGGATCGGAAGTCTCGGGACCGACGGAGCCAGCAGATAAGTGCGTAGATTTTTTCTGATCAGAGGCATCTGCACGCAGGAAGCCTCCAATTGGAAATTCAGGGCCATTAACAACTAAACTTACACACTATGTGATTTGATTTAAAATAGAAAATGCTGGAAATATACAAGTCAGTCTGCATCTGTAAAGAGAAAAGAGAGGATATGGTATTTCAGATGCGTATCTTTCATCAGAACGCAAATGTCAGCTTTGGGCTCAGTTAGAGCTTATTTGGCCTTGAGTCCGAAGGTCATAGGTTTAAGCCCCACTCGGAAAACTTGAGCAATAATAATCAGTGCTGTACTGAGAGAGCTGTCTTTCGGATGAGACGTTAAACTGAGGCCCTCACAGGTGGGCATAGAGGGTGTAAGGGGTTTTAGATTGCAGAGGTTTCTCTCTCTAGAGGCCTCTCTCTCTTGCACAGTAAAACCTTGAGTGGTTCAACCCACTCGCCCCTTAGATTCTATACCCTGGACTTTGGGGCAGGAACTACAATGTAGAGAATACTCTTGTAGGCCAAGTTTGATGAAACAAAATGAAATTTTATTGCATATGGAAAAATAAATCAAATGCAAGCAGATAAGAGAGTACATGGGAGGGAAAAACACAAACAAATCATAACGACACAATACTAACTAAGGCAAATACAGGCATTTATACTCTACAAAGATCATCATGAAATAAGGAAACACACGGAACATCGAGGGACAACAACTCATGTTAATTGTACCCTTAAGTCCACCCCCTCAAACCTATCTAGATCTGATTGTGAAGGGCCAGAAACATGCTCACCAATCCAACTAGGAAGTGCCAGGTTTTGAAAGCAAGTCTGTGTTTTGATCCCTTCAGGCGCCGCATCTCCTCGTGGATCGTGGAACCCCAGCGAGCTGCGCCACACCTCTCTCCTGAGGTGGGGGTCAGGGCGGCTGGACACCGGCTGGTTCTGGTTGTCGGCGGGGTCGGGGATCGTCAGCTCGACCCTGGTCAGAGGAGCCTTGGGATGGTCACCATATAGGCTCCTTCAGTTTTAATTTTCGTCTCTTCCCGAGCCGGAGTGGCTGGAAGGTTTCTTCTCTCGGGGTTTTATCTTCTCCCGAAGCGACTCCTCTTCACTCACTGCCACTCGGTCGTGTGTCTCTGAGTGTAGCTGTGTCTCCAACTGTAACTGTCCAACTCCGACTCCTCCAATTATACCTTTTCTTCAGAGGCTTCCCCTTCCCGCCCAAAATCAGGTTAGTCTTTGTTTAACTTTTGGCGGGCTGGGAGCACAGCGGGGTAGTTATTATAATTTAAAATGTTTTATATGGCCGGTAAAGGCCCATCTCTGGTCTGGAATGACCTTCATTGTTTTTAATGTCCTGCTGATCTCGTTATCTAGTC
This sequence comes from Somniosus microcephalus, assembly GCF_052327205.1. Taxonomy (NCBI): domain Eukaryota; kingdom Metazoa; phylum Chordata; class Chondrichthyes; order Squaliformes; family Somniosidae; genus Somniosus; species Somniosus microcephalus. The sequence goes on along the minus strand of NC_140992.1, from coordinate 95,349,735 downwards.
CTTGGTGCTGTTCTCATGAATATGAAATTGTCCCCTTTTGTCTGGGTCAACATTTAGATGGCCTTTGTCTCCAGGCCGATCTTAACTGGATCTGCATCTAATCCATATGTATATGTGTGGGTCTGGTTTCGTTCTCTCAGAAACAGCTTCCAGAACTTACTGTGGGTTGAATCCACAAAGCTGTCTGAGGATTCGCAGGAACCATTTAAAAATGTTCCAATAAGCCGGTCACGTGGTATGGCAGCCATTTTGTATGCCCCTTTCTCTGGGCTTCTTTTAAAACAGTCTTTAAAATCATGGCCTCTTCTGCCATTTGACCCTTTTTAAATGTAAAGTTCAATTTTGCGAATCCTACAAGGGCTTGATTTTAATTGCCGAGGCGGTTTGGAGTCGGGTTGTGTGGTGGGCAGGTTCCGGAGCCGCTTCCGGCGGGATCAGCTGCTGATGTCCGATTTTGATCCAATGAGCTTGTTTATTTCAAGGAGGCGCGCTGGCCGATCCAATGAGTGTGATCGGGTCAGCTGGCCGCCTCTGATGACGTCATCATAGCAGCTGCTTTTAAAGTTGCCATTCAGCCTTTCTCTTCTGCATTCTGATACTCAGTGATATTGATCTATCCACAATGACTTCTTCCAGAGGCAAGGCAGCTCTTCGATCTGATGATGAGTCCCTCCGTGCTCTTGTCGATGCTGTAAGAGGGTGCAGGGAGATTCTCTTCCCTCCTGATGGCCAGAGGAAGCCTCCTCACCAGACCAAGGCAGCCTGGCTGCGCATTGCTGAGGAGGCCAGTGCAAGCTCCATTTGTTCATGCTCCTGGATCCAGTGCTGAACACGGTTTAATGATCTTGTGCGAACATCAAAAGTGAGTATCCCATCACACTTGCCTTCAATCTGCTTCCCTTCTCTTCTCATCACCAGCAGTCTGTGTTGTAAACCTACTCCTCCACATCCCACCTTACCCTTACTTCCCTTGCATCCTTTCCTATCCATCTCTGTCTCTGCACTGAATCACTTCAGCATCCAGCCTATGTAACCCTTAGACTCACTCTCACTGTCATGCAGTGACAACAACTAACAAACCACAGGGAGCTAGCTTCCTCTTGGCACCTTACCCCATCTGCATCCCCCTCAAAGCTTCTATGGTAGGGATTCTTCACACTCACTCCATCACTGTGGTTGAAACACCGCTTGTTTTCCTCCTTGCAGGAAAAGATAGCCCACAATAAGAGGGAGAGTACTGACTGGAGGAGCAACACCTACCCTGGCAACATTGACCATTGCTGAGGAGGCTGCATACGATATTGTTGGATGTGGTGAGGACCTGGAAGTGGGTGATGGAGAGATGGGCACACTAGAGGAAGCTGGTGACATAATAGAGTTTCATCCCTCTCATTGACATTTAGTGATTGGCTGCAATGGCATATGATGTTCGTACAGAATTGCGTTGTATCATCTGCTCAAAAGGATGTGTCTGCTACATAAATATCAGATGTCTAAATCATGTCTTTACTCTCCCACAGGACCATCGACCTCCCCACGATCCAGGACGAAGAGCTGGACAACTCCTTAGAGGAACCTGAAGCCTCTGAGGGAGCAGCGTCACCTGGACTCAGCGCACCCAGCACCAGTGCAGCAATGCCCACCTCATTGGAGCCCTCGCAAGTTAGAGTTGTGTTGCTACCTGGTCTATCACAGTGCACAAGTGAGCATCAGCAGATGGTGGAGACAGCGACAGCAGTGGAAAGTCATCAGAGAAAGGTTGCAGGACTCTCCTAGCTCTGCTGAGCTGCATGCAGACGTTGTGCTTCTGGGGCCATCCAGAAAAAGAGCATCTCGGGAAATACAGGAACAAGTGTAGGAGTCTCTGGAAGAGTTTGCCTCCAGGGTTAGTGCGAGTGTGGAGAGAATGGAGGAGTCCATCTGTAACATCAGTACTGCTGTGGTGGAGGCAATGGTGCAAGAATGCACCTCCATGGATAGGATGGCAACCTCCATGGAAGGGCCATGGAGGAAATAAGTCGCAAGAGTAAATGTATTGTAATACTTTGTAATACTTTGTAATAATACAGCACTCTCTCAATGCTTCACTTGAGTCTGATGGGCCTTCAATAACCACAAAACTAGAAGTTATAGACTTAAACAAGTTGGCTTTTAATCACTAAGATCAGAGCTAACATCTCAACACGCCGACTGTGGTGTATGTGCCTTTAAGAGCAATGGTGGTGTATGTGCCTTTAAGAGCCCCAGGTGTGCGTAATGCCAGTAATTGCCACTTGGGCTATATAAGACTGTGTATTGTGTATATCCTTTAGACCCCCCCCCAGACTTGCTTAGTAAATACCTATGAACCAACTCCTGTCTTCAGTGTCTTTATCTACACACGGACACTACAGTGGCGACGAGGATGGGATCGGACTTACCTGCAATTCGGCAGCACTCAAGGACATCGATTCCTCCAGCGTCCAGAAGACTCAAGGAAGTAATAGAAACTGTGGTTTCACCAGCTGGCCAAGCTGGTGGCAGGTACTGCACTAATCCTTCCTGGGCATCAGGCTGGGGCTCCAGCGGCGGGCTCTACAGCTGAGACAAGCAGCGAAATCGGAGGCAAGCAATAACGGACTGGGAGGGTGCACTCGGGAGACGGCCGGCGCGGCAAGCAGGTCAGCATTTAGACCTCCGTCGGGAACGAGTCTCCAACAGTGAATAAACGGAAACCACAGTAAAACAGCGTTGTTATCGGTAGCAGCGGCGGGGAAGCGCGGGAAGCGCCATATCGTTGCTACAGGGAAAAAAAAGCGCGGGAAGCGCCATATCTTTTTTTTGAAATGCCTAAGTCTGGCAATATTGATGCTTTTGATAACGAAACAGAGCCTAACTTTGGCAATATTGATGTTTTTGATAACAAGATAGAGGATTGGACCACATATGTAAAAAGAGTGGAGGTGTTTTGCACCGCAAATGGAATAGAAGATGAAAAAAAAGCTTCAGTTCTTCTGGATCTAATGGGCGCAGAAACATACAAGCTGTTACGCAACTTAGAAGAGGCACCTTCAGTAGACCCAGTAGAGATATTCCACTCTACCATAGTGGAATGTCTACCGGTGACAAATTCTGCCATTGAAAGGGAGACAAGAAATGACCCTACTCTCTCACGGGTCTACGATTTAACAGTGAAGGGATGGCCAGCACATGGCGAGCCACTGTTGCCAGCATTCTCGCAAAGAAGAGAACAGCTGTCAGTGTGCCGAGGAACCTTGATGTGTGGCTCCAGAGTGGTGATTCCACCCAAACTCCAGGATAAAGTGCTAAAGGAGCTTCACGAGGGGCATCTGGGTGGAGTGAAAATGAAGAACCTAGCTAGGGCGTTTGTATGGTGGCCAGGTATCGATGGAGACATCGAAGAAATGACCAAGAGCTGCCTAGGATGCCAGAAGGTCCAAAACGCTCCACCACAGGCCCCTCTACATCCATGGGAGTGGCCCTCATCTCCCTGGCAAAGGGTGCACATCGACTTTGCTGGTCCATTTATGGACTCAATGTTTCTAATCGCAGTTGATGCACACTCCAAGTGGCCGGAGGTAATAAAGATGTCCTCCACCACCACGGAAAAAACCATCACAGTATTAAGGACCGTATTTGCCAGGAATGGGCTGCCGGAACAGATATGTTCTGATAATGGACCGCAATTTGTGTCCGAAGAATTCAGAAAGTTCTTAAAGAACAATGGGGTAAAGCACTACACGTCCGCCCCATACCATCCCGCCACCAATGGATTGGCTGAAAGGTTTGTCCAGACCTTCAAGAAGGCCATAAAGGCCATGAGTAATGAAGACATAAAACTTCAGCACAAGGTGGATAACTTCTTATTTGCATATAGGAATGCAACACATATGGTTACTAACCAAACTCCCGCCATGATGTTCTACAATAGAAACCTAAGATGCCGGCTGGATTTGGTCAAGCCCAACATCCGAAGGGACGTGGAGAACCGGCAGTTTCAGGGCATGAATGAAAAGCCAACTAGGACCTTCCAGATAGGCCAACCGGTTTTGGCCCGGGACTACCGTACCGAGAAATGGCAGCCTGGAACTATCTGCACACGACTAGGACCACTGATGTATACCGTGGACATCGGAGAAAGCATAATAAGACGCCATGCTGACCAAATCATCAAGTCATCCGAAAAGGGACAACCTACACCACCACTCTATACATCTAACGATGAAGTAGATATACCCATATCTACCTCCGATCCGGTGAGACTGGAACCCGATGAACCCGACACTGGCATTCAAGCCGAATCAGCCTTGCCAGAAGAACCTACTACACCACCAGAAACTACTACACCCCCGAGGCGTTATCCGGACCGAGTCAGGAAGCCTCCTGAGAGACTAACTTATAATTAATTAATACAGCAATGTATCTTATTTTGCATATAACATTTAATTAATAATTACTTAAAATATGATGTACTAGTTAGCTAGAAGGGGAGGAATTGTGGTGTATGTGCCTTTAAGAGCAATGGTGGTGTATGTGCCTTTAAGAGCCCCAGGTGTGCGTAATGCCAGTAATTGCCACTTGGGCTATATAAGACTGTGTATTGTGTATATCCTTTAGACCCCCCCCCCCCCCCAGACTTGCTTAGTAAATACCTATGAACCAACTCCTGTCTTCAGTGTCTTTATCTACACACGGACACTACACCGACTGGTTCACAGGAATGAGTCATACAGATCCTGGGATCTTTATGTAAGAGAAGTCGGGGATGGAGCCAAGAGCCAAGACCTTGAACCTCCCAGGTTAGTCGGGAAAGAGGAAGTGAAACTATACACAGTGGGGGAGGGTAATATACATGAGTGCAAAACGAATACAGGATCAAGACAAACAGATTTCATTACATTCATCCCTTCTATAGATTTAGTCCATCGGGGTGATGTTTCTTAAAAGTTGGTATAAGTGAGTCTGTCAGGAGGTTTTGCAGTTCTCAGTGATCGGCGCAAAGCCGGTTGGGGTGCCTCTAGGGGAGTGGATTCTGGTTCCTCCGCTGTCCGGGCCTCCACAGTGTCTTCCAGGTTATCTGCAGTGTCCTCCAGGTTAAAGTTGGGTATTGATACCTCTGGGCATCCTGTCTCTTTGTAGTGTAGGTCTTCTTCGGGTAGTCTCCCATCATTCTCTCCGCTCCCCGAGGGAGCGAGGTCTTTTATGGAAACAGTGTCCTCTCGCCCGTCAGAGTATTCGATATAGGCATACTGAGGGTTTGCATGGAGGAGCTGTACCTTTTCCACAAGGGGGTCCATTTTATGGCCTCTCACTTGCTTCCGCAGTAGTACTGTCCCCGGAGACGTCAGCCACACGGGTAGAGATATGCCCGAGGTGGATTTCCGGAGGAAAATGAACATCTTTTCGTGAGGGGTAGCGTTAGTGGCAGTACATAACAGAGACCTTATGGAGTGGAGCACGTCTGGGAGGACTTCCTGCCAGCGGGAGGTTGGAAGGCCTTTTGACTTTAAGGCTAACGTGACAGCCTTCCAAACAGTAGCATTCTCCCTTTCCACTTGCCCATTACCCCGGGGGTTGTAGCTAGTGGTTCTGCTAGTGGCTATCCCCTTCGAGAGCAAGAACTGGCGCAGCTCGTCACTCATGAATGACGTCCCCCTATCGCTGTGTATGTAGTTCGGCATGCCAAACATGCAGAATAGATTACAGAGACACTTGATGACCGTGGCACTGGTCATGTCTGGGCAGGGAATGGCGAAGGGGAAGCGGGAATATTCATCAATGATATTGAGGAAGTATACGTTACGGTTGGCAGAGGGAAGGGGTCCCTTGAAGTCCAGACTTAGGCGCTCGAATGGCCGTGTGGCTTTGATAAGGTGTGCACGGTCAGGCCTGTAGAAACGAGGCTTGCAGTCCGCACAGATGCGGCAGGCTCTGGTCTTTGCCCTGACCTCCTCGATGGAGTGGGGCAGATTGCGGGACTTTATAAAATGGTATAGTCGGGTGACCCCTGGGTGACAGAGGTCGTTGTGGAGACCCTGCAATTTGTCCGTATGAATGCTGGCACACATTCCCCGCGATAGGGTGTCTGGGGGTTCATTAAGGGCTCCCGGCCTGTACATAATATCATAGTCGAACGTGGATAGTTCGATCCTCCACCTGAGTATTTTGTCATTCTTGATTTTCCCCCTTTGTTTGTTATTAAACATGAAAGCCACCGACCGCTGGTCGGTGAGCAGGGTGAATCGTTTGCCGGCTTGGTAGTGTCTCCAATGTCGCACTGCCTCCACTATAGCCTGTGCCTCCTTCTCGACAGAAGAGTGCCTGATTTCAGGCCCCTGAAGGGTTCGGGAGAAGAAGGCCACAGGTCTCCCAGCCTGATTGAGGGTCGCAGCTAAGGCAAAGTCTGACGCATCGCTTTCGACTTGAAAGGGAATGCATTCGTCCACTGCACACACTGCAGCCCTTTCAATGTCCTGTTTAATACTGGTGAAAGCCTCCCGAGCTTCAGCTGATAGTGGGAAGGACGTCGATTTAATGAGGGGTCAGGCCTTATCAGAGTAATTGGGCACCCATTGGGCATAGTACGAAAAAAATCCCAGGCACCTTTTTAAAACTTTGGGATTGTGTGGCAGGGGCAGTTCCTTTAGGGGGCGTAATCGGTCAGGGTCCGGTCCAATTACGCCATCTTCCACCACACAGCCGAGGATACAGAGACGGGTTGTGTTGAAGACACATTTGTCTTCGTTGTAGGTTAGATTCAGCTTTAGGGCAGTTTTTAAAAATCTCGCAAGATTTAGATCGTGGTCTTGCTGGTTGTGCCCGCAGATAGTGACATTGTCCAGATAGGGGTAGGTCGCTTGTAGTTTATTCTCGTCAACCATGCGGTCCATCTCACGTTGGAAGACCGAGACCCCATTTGTTACCCCGTAGGGCACTCTGAGAAAATGGTAGAGGCGCCCGTTCACCTCGAAGGCGGTGTATGGGCGGTCCTCCGTTCTAATGGGGAGCTGGTGATACGCGGATTTGAGGTCGATAGTCGAGAAGACTCGGTATTGCGCAATCTGGTTGACCATTTCTGATATGCGGGGTAAAGGGTAGGCGTCCAGCTGGGTATAAATATTAACAGTCTGGTTGTAGTCAATTACCATCCGTTTCTTTTGGCTATTTTTAACTATGACTACTTGGGCACGCCACAGGCTGGTACTGCATTCAATAATGCCTTCCCGCAGGAGACTGTCCACTTCCGCCTTGATAAAGTGTCTGTCTTCCAGACTGTACCGTCTACTTTTGGTCGCTATGAGCCTACAGTTCGGAGCGAGATTAGCGAATAAAGAGGGCGGGCTGATTTTTAAGGTTGATAGGCCACAGACTGTGAGTGGTGGCTGGGACCCGCCATATGCTAGCGTGACACTTTCGTGGTGGCACTGGAAGTCCAGGCCCAAGATTACATTAACACAGAGTTCTGGCATCACGAGGAGTTTAAAATCCTTGTAGTCCGTGCCTTTTACAGTCAGTGTTACCACACAGTAGCCCAAAATGTCCGAAGTGTGGGGCTTAGCAGCCATAGCAATTCTGCTCCATGTAGGGGTTACCGTTAATGAGTGCCGCCGTACCAGGCTAGGGTGGATAAAACTCTCGGTACTCCCACAGTCAATTAAACATTTCGTTAAATTCCCGTTTACCTGTATGTCCATCATGGATTTTGTCAACGGGTGTGGCCTGGATTGATCCACCGTGATCGAAGCCACTGTTGGGCCCTGGGCGGCCGTTGAGTCGGGAAAAGATGGCGGATCCCAAGATGGCGGCCCGCACAGCACGCACGAGGTGGTGACGGAGTTGGAAATCGGATTCCCCCTGCAGACTTTGCATGGCCTCCGTGTAAGAGGTGGCATCCCGGATGAACAAATAAATCCGATGACTTACACGAGTAGTCAGTAGACTCAGTTTATCTACCTCGCTAGCGGATGAGGCCCCCGCGAAGAGTTCGAAGCATTTGAGCCAGTGTCCAAATTGATTTGATGCTTCAGCAGAATGTGGATCCAAGTCCAGACGTTCTGGTTTTAGGAGTCGATCCATCCTAGTAGTCTTTAGTGATTAAAATTGATGGGCCTTCAAAAACCACAAAACTAGAAGTTATAGACTTAAACAAGTTGGCTTTTAATCATTAAGATCAGAGCTAACATCTCAACACGCCGACTGGTTCACAGGAATGAGTCATACAGATCCTGGGATCTTTATGTAAGAGAAGTCAGGGGCGGAGCCAAGAGCCAAGACCTGGAACCTCCCAGGTTAGTCGGGAAAGAGGAAGTGAAACTATACACAGTGGGGGAGGGTAATATACATGAGTGCAAAACGAATACAGGATCAAGACAAACAGATTTCATTACAGAATCTCACTCAGATAATGAGCTCAAACCTCCAGCATGGGGCACAAAACTAGAAAAAAGAGTGCTGTCAAATGGGGCAAGCTAACACAAGCCAAAATGGTGCAGTTATAGGATAAGGTTCTGTAAGTACTGGGCATATATTGTATGCTTTAAAATCCCAGTTAAAACTGGACACATAAAAGTAAAAAAATCTATTGAAGGAATAAGTGTAGACATAAATGATCAAGTACAGAGTGAAACACTACAGTGCCAGTCCTGTTCTGACCATTGAAATATCATCTGTGGAATAATGTTACATTGATATTCTGTAGTTTTTTTGGTTCAATTAGCTTTTGGCATCCTCCATTTTCTGTTCAGTCTGTGTTGGGCAAGCCCAGTGCCACCAGAACAACTATAAATGAGCCCTAGAAGGAGGGCACTGTTACATCCGTGTAATAATAAGAAAAGGACTGCAGAGAACGGTACAACAGGTGTTTACTCAACGTGGTTCAAACTGCAACTGACTGTACAGATCACTACTCAGGGTTTATATACAGGTGTTGTCACTGCCGGTTCTACAGGATACAGGAGCTGTAAAAAGTAGTTCTCCCCCTTAAAGGTTCATACATTACAATTCCTCCCCTTTTAGATTAACAGTACCATAACACTCATTTAACAATTAAATATCAAACTAATTACAATTAACACTTTTAACATGCAACATTAACTGAAAATAGTCTATTTATAAATTCAGTCTTTGGGGAGGCTTCCTGATTCTTTCTGGATAACGCCTTTCCCGAGTGTCTCGCTCTTGGTGCGGAGGCGATTCTAACACTCTGTCATCAGTTGATTCATCAGCTTCCAATGCTATTGTTTCTGAGGTAGATGCGACCTGTACGTCGGGTTCCTCACCAGGTACGGATGGCCGAGACATGGGGTTGACTCGTTCCTGTGGCTCTAGGATCTGGTCAGCATGGCGTCTCACAATGTTCTCCCCAACGTCCACTGTGTACATTAGTGGCCCCTGCCATGTGCATATCGTTCCTGGTTGCCATTTCTCTGTTCGGTAGTCGTGGGCCAAGACTGGTTGCCCTACATTGAAGCTCCTTGTCGGCTTCTCATTGATGTGCTGGAATTGCTTACTCTCAACATCTCTTCGTACATTTGGTCTGAGCAAATCCAGACGAGATTTCAACCTTCGGTTAAAGAACATCATGGCTGGGGCCTGGTTGGTGACTGCATGTGTCGCATTTCTGTAGGCTAACAGGAAATTGTCCACCTTATGCTGCAGTGGAATGTCGTCATCGCACATGGCCTTTACTGCTTTTTTAAAGGTTTGTACAAAACTCTCAGCCAATCCATTTGTGGCTGGATGATACGTGGCGGATGTGTAATGCTTTACCCCATTCCTTTTCATAAATCTTTGAAACTCTTCGGACACAAACTGTGGTCCGTTATCAGAGCAAATCTGCTCTGGCAAGCCGTTCCTGGCAAAAATGGTCCGTAGGACTGCAATAGTTTTCTCCGTGGTGGTGGAGGACATTTTGATCACTTCAGGCCATTTCGAGCGCGCATCCACGGCTATTAAAAACATTGAGTCCATGAATGGACCAGCAAAATCAATATGCACCCGTTGCCATGGAGATGAGGGCCACTCCCATGGGTGTAGAGGGGCATGTGGCGGTGCATTTTGGACCTTCTGGCATCCTGAGCAGCTCTTTGTCAGTTCCTTGATTTGCTGATCGATCCCCGGCCACCACACATAAGCCCTAGCAAGGCTTTTCATTTTCACCCCTCCCAGATGACCTTCGTGAAGCTCATTGAGCACTCTCTCCCTTAACTTGGGTGGAATTACCACTCGGGATCCACACATCAAGGTCCCCTGGCATACTGACAGCTGTTCTCTTCTGGATGAGAATGCTGGCAACAGTGAGTCGCCATGTGCTAGCCATCCCTTCACCATCAAATCATATACCCGAGACAGTGTCAGGTCATTTCGGATCTCCTTCTCTATATCAGCGTTAGTTACTGGCAAGCATTCAATTATAGTCGAATGAAATATTTCGACAGGATGCACTGCTGGTGCTTCCTCTGCAGTAGGCAGTGGCAGGCGTGATAGCCCATCAGCGTTTCCATGCTGTTTCGTGCCCTTATACTCAATTTCTTATTGGTGCGCCCCTAGAAAAAGGGACCATCTTTGTAGCCGTTGCGCAGTCATCACCGGAACGCCCTTCTTTGGATTAAAGATGGAGACAAGTGGTTGGTGGTCAGTCAGCAAGGTGAACTTCTGCCCGTGCAGATAGTGATTGAACTTTTTCACTCCCCACACTAGGCTGAGGGCCTCCCTGTCAATCTGGGCGTAGTTACGCTCGGCTGAGGTTAGTGACCGAGACGCAAAGGCTACTGGCCTCTCCGAGCCGTCTGGGAATTTGTGCTACAGCACCGCTCCAATGCCATAGGGTGATGCATTACACGCCAACCGAATTGGTAGTGCTGGGTTGAAATGAGCCAACACCTCTTTTGATGTGATCAATGCTTTGCTCTTCTGGAAAGCTCGTTTATATTCATTACTCCACTTCCATGGTACCCCCATTTGCAGTAGGGTGTTCAGTCGGCAAGAACTTATGGTAGTAGTTCACCAGCCCGAGGAACGACCTCAGTTGTGACACATTTTCCGGTGCTGGAGCCTTGACTACTGCCTCAATCTTTTCAGGGGACTTATGTAACCCCTCTTCATCAATAACGTGGCCACAATACGAGATCTGCTTCTGGATAAACTCGCATTTGTGGCGATTACCTCGGAGCCCATATTCCTTCAATCTAGCGAGCACCTGCTCCAGGTTGGCGAGGTGATCACTGTCATTTTCGCCCGTGACCAGGATGTCGTCCAAATAACACTGGGTCCCTGGAATCCCTTGCAGGACTTGTTCCATTGCCCTTTGCCAAATAGCCGGAGCTAATGCTACCCCGAATACCAGCCGGTTGTATTGGTAGAGACCTTTATGAGTGTTGATCGTGAGGTACTGTTTCGAGGCTTCTTCTACCTCCATTTGCAGGTACGCCTGGGCCAGATCAATCTTAGTGAAGCGTTTCCCTCCAGATAGCGAGGCGAAAATATCTTCAATCTGCAGAAGTGGATATTGTACAGTGTGAAGGACTGGGTTCACTGTCACCTTAAAGTCCCCACAGATGCGAACCTTCTTTGGTTCCCCAGGCGTATTACTCAACGACCTCTTCATTACAGGAATGATGGGTGTAGCCCACTCGCTCCAGTCCACTTTGGACAGTACTCCTGAACGTTCCAAACCTTCAAGCTCTGCTTCGACGGCTGGGCGGATCGCATAAGGTACCGGTCTGGCCTTAAAAAAATTTGGGCTTGCATTTTCCTCTATTTTGATCGTCGCTGTTATGCCTTTTAGTGTTCCAAGTCCCTGCTGGAACACTTCTTGTGCGTCAGTTAGCATTTTTGACAGTCGTCCAGGTGTGACGTCGTCATCCTTTTTGGCATCTACAGTCAGTGCTTGTATGGAATGCCAATCTAGCTGTATCTTCCGGATCCATTCACATCCTAGTAGTGGTGGTCCTCCATCTGGCAATACATATAGGTCCATTTTTAGTGTTTCCTTGCCATTATATATAACGTTCACCCTTATTTTTCCTTTGGGGTAGACTTTTTGCCCCGTGTACGTCTTCAAGACAATCTTTGTATCTCTCAAGGGTATATGTGAGAATAGCCGCTTGTAGTCCCTTCGGTTTATGACTGTTAGGGCTGATCCTGTGTCCAATTCTATTTTCACTTGGACTCCTGCTATCTTGAGCATGACCCAGATAGTTTGGTGATCCTCCGTTTTGATCACATTATGTAGTTTCAGACAACCCAGCTCCTTGCTTCCGGCGTCTGTATCACTCTTCTGTTCGTCTGAACTACTCTCCGTCACCTTATGTACCTTCTTGTACTTCTCCTGTGGAGATTTCTTGCTGCTGGTTTTCTTTCCCGACCTGCAGACTCTTGCTATGTGTCCTACTTTTCCACACTGTCTGCACACTTTGTCCTTGAACCAGCAATCATTATGGTCGTGTGTTGTTCTGCCACAGCGATAGCACTTCACTGTTCCATATGACATTTCATTTGTGCCATATTCTTGCGGTCTCCATTGTATCTCTGCAGTGCCCCGTGCTGCTGCTTCGTGTGATACTACAATGCTGAAAGCCTTGTCCAGCGTAAGATCCTTTTCTGATAGAAGCCGTTTCTGGGTTCCTTCACTTTGAAGCCCACACACAAACTTGTCCCTTAAAGTATCTGCTAGTCCCGTTCCAAACTGGCAGTGTTTCGATAGCTTGCACAGTTCCGTTAAATACTCAGCATTACTTTCATCTTTATGCTGGTTCCTCGTGGCAAATGGCGACACCCTGTGGGTTTCGTGCGCTGCTCCTGCACTGCTGCCAATGCCGCTCTCTGCGGTCCTCGTGGCAATGGCAGCGCCTCGCGTTTTCCTGCGCGCCTCTCTCCCCCGTTGATGCTGCTCGGCCCTTGACCACCGACTGCGCTCTGCTCTCTCTCGTCTCTCTCCCCCGTTGACGCCGCTCGGTCCTGAACACCGGCTGCACCCTGTGCGCTCTGCCCTCTCTCTCTCCCCCGTCGATGCTGCTGGGCCTTTTTCTGTGCTGCTCGGTCGGGCTCTAGCCCGTCGCTGTCCGGGAAGGATCTGCGCAGAACCTGTTGCCAGCCCGTTTCGCTGGACCACCGTGGCTGGAAAGCCAAGCCTGGCTCTCGGCAGCCTCCCCTGCGATGCTCAAATCTCCGCTGAATGACTGGGCGGTTGCCTGTGGTTGACGCCCGTGCTTCTGGACTCGACCTTCTTCCACTGTTCTCTAGGAGCGAATCCCTGGGAGGTGATGCAGAGTTGCAGGTAGGTTCAAATCTGCTCGTCGCCACTGTTACGTCTGTGTAATAATAAGAAAAGGACTGCAGAGAACGGTACAACAGGTGTTTACTCAACGTGGTTCAAACTGCAACTGACTGTACAGATCACTACTCAGGGTTTATATACAGGTGTGGTCACTGCCGGTACTACAGGATACAGGAGCTGTAAAAAGTAGTTCTCCCCCTTAAAGGTACATACATTACAGGCACCATTGATTAAAATGGACAGCTCTGTGTATAACAATTTGGACCAATAACTTTGAATGTCCTTTGGTATCACCAGTCACTAAAAGCTTCTAATGAACAGTAGACACCACCGTGGTCGTATTCTTTGATCTCGCTTATGCATACCAAGATCGGAATATGAGCAAGGAATGAATAGAGCCTCTCCAGTGATCCAACACACCCTGGATCTGTGAATAACAACAACAATAAGAAATTGTATTTATATAGCACCTTTTAATGTAAGAAAACATCCTAAGGCATTTCACAGCAGTGCAATAGATGAAAATTGACAATGAGCCAAAGAAGAAGATATTAGATGGGGTGACTAAAAGCTTGGTTAAAATGTTAAGTTTTAAGGAGGTTCTTAAAGGAGGAGAGAGAGGTGGAGATGTTAATAGAGCAAATTCCAGAGCTTAGGACACAGGTGGCTGAAGGCACGGCTGCCAATGGTGGGGCGAAGGGAATGGGGGATGCACAAGAGGCCAGAGTTGGAGGACCACAGTTATTGGAGGGTTGTAGGGTTGGAGGAGGTTACAGAGATAGGATGGTGGATTTTGCCAGTCCCACGAACAGACACAAAAGGTTGTCTGAATTTCTCACCCTGCAAACAGGTGACCAAAGATGGACATGATTGGGCTGAAATGCAACTAAAAGTTGTGGAGCAGTCCCTTTAAATAATGAAAAAGGTTTTAAATTATGGAGCATCCAAAAGAAGTTATATATAACCATTGGAATGAGTGCTTAATGGGCACAATTTTGAGGCGGACAATCTTTTCTGCTTTACCTATTGAGTAGGATTGGCATCAGCTGTGCTTCCTCCTCCTGGCTGAAAGAAACGTCTTTAGGGAAATAACTTTGTACAGGTAACAAGAGGCAAGAAAGATGGTGAAGAATGTAAATTTTAAAATGCAGCCATGTGTAACATAAGATAGCAAAATAACAAGTTCTGTTCTTAATTAGTTTATTATGTGCAGCCAGAATACTTTTCAGGCAAAATTACAATATCCTCTTTTGCTTTTTGTAGGAGGTACAATGGGAGCATTAATTGCAGGAAGAAATGTGAGCGCAACGATAATTACAGAATCCAGATCAAGTACATTTTAGAGGAAGAAAAATAACATAAAGGAGTAATTAATTAAAATTCTGTACAAACAATATCCTCAAGTATGTTCATTTCCTTCTTGTGTAACCTGGTTTGAATTTGTATTCCTTGGAAAATTCATGATATAAAATGTTAAGATTATAATAACACTGGAGCCAGAATCTCCAAAATCATTGTTTATTCATTCAATTTTTTTCCTCATGGATATTACACAATTCTTCAATTTCCTTGAGTTGTCAGGTAGTTTTATCTAAATGGCAAATCTCTTCAAAGCTGTCACCAATATGACTGCATAATTGGCTGACAGGAATGGCAACTAACACAGGGTGAGTGTCATTTGGTGACGTTTTCTATCCTCATGAGATGAAGCAGTCTGCCAGATGGGCACGCCACTTATAATTTAATCTCACAGTAAGCATGTGAAAATATGATTACTTATAGGATACATAGATTTAAACTGTTCTATCAAATAGTGAGAACACAAAATCTAATTGTATGAGTTCAGGATTCTTCTCCATGTAGCTTTGGCTCCAACAGAGCCTGGGCCTCCTCGTCAGCAATGTCAAAGTCCAGCCCTCTTTGTGTAGCAAAATTGTGAAGGGCACAGCAGGCTAGGATTAGCTGGAGCATACTGGAGAGTCTTTCCCAATCTGTCCAGGCAGCAAAAGCATGCCTTTAAGACCACAATGGGCCTCTCGATGACCAATCTTGTAGAGACATGAGCCACATTGTTCCACTCCTCTGCTGCTGTTTGGGCCACTCCTCATGAGGTCATAAGCCATCCATTGATGTAATTTTTTTCACTGAAGAAGTCAGGGAGGGTTGAATTTCAAAGGATGACTGTATCACGGCAACTTCCAGCATATCTGACTTTGACGTGTAGGATCCTTTGCATGTTGTCACACACAATCTGTATGCCAAGGCAGTGGAAGCCCTTCCTATTGAGGGGATATTCTATGGGAGCATAACAATGTGGGTGGCATTGATTGCACCCTGGACCTTGGGAAATCCAGAAAACCTGTAAACCTGGATGGGCTATTCTTGCAGCTTCCTCACTGTGATGCCAAAAGTGATGAATTTGCCAGCTCTCCTGTAAAGTGAGCCAGTCACCTGACGAATGCATGTCTGTACTGCAGCCTGGCCAATATTACAGAATGCCCAAAGCTGCCTGCACTGAATCTGTGCCAAAAGAAGTTGAGCGTGGTGGTCACCTTCATCGAAACAAAAAGAGCAGTGCAGGAAGATGAGCGTTGCTGCAGGTCCTCATGGAGATGCCCTATTGTCTCTTTGGTGTAGTGCACTCTTCTTATACACAGCTCCTCAATAAGGCCCTCATATAACCAGGGTACATTCTATAGGGAGGATAATATCTGGTGGATTGCATTCTACTTAGATACTGGCTGACTCTCTTTTTCTCTATCCCGTACTACTGCTCCTCCTCCGTGCCCATAGGAAATGCCATATATGCTCCTGAAAAGCCCTGACTGTGGGTAATGGTTGAAGTGGGTGTGGGGGGTGAAACATTGCTGATCATCTGACCCTGTCAGAAGCAAGTGCAAATCTCTTATAGACAGAATCCTAAAAAGAATTGCTGCAAAAAACAGCTGCAGAAATTGCGAGTGAAACTCTCCAACTCTTCAGGCTCAGAGACCCCTTACCTCCTGATCCTGGCAATTACTGGTCCTTATGAGTCTCAGTCTAAATCACCCTCAGTACATTGCGAGTAAAAAAAAAGGAAAGCTGCAGTGTCACTGGCTCTCATAATATATGTAAATTAGGGGGCGTCGGGACTGAACGGGCAGATCGATCGCAGGAAGAGCCAAAAAGCCTGAGAGAATTCGGGGGTTGAAAAATCAGTGAAAACGGTTTCTGCCCAATTTTCCTGCCACAAACATTATGCACCAGAAATAGGCTGCAAATGGCAAGGAAATTCACCCCCCTCCTTATACTTTTAAAGAAACGAACACCGTTTTTTTCTTTTATCAGCTAACACCAGAATGCAATCAGCTTGAAGCTTTATGGCCTATGCTTCAAGCAAAATATGAGCTTGCAGGCAAATATGGCCATTTATGACTTTTACTCACAGATGACTGTGTGAAATATTGAAAATGGTCCCACCATTTCATCTATTTTTTGCACGTTCTTACATGAAGATTTCAACATTCAAAGTTCAGAAATATCTTTCTTGAGAAACCATCTTTAGCAATGCAATCATAATTGGCCATTGTAGGAATTTCTAGCTTATAGATTGAAAATGATTGGTACCTGCACTGAAAGAAGGCGCTCATGCTGTGATTGAACCAGTAATGAGAATTATAGGAAGTACATTGAAATCTCAGAAAGATCACATATTACTTTAAGGGGTAATTGGTATCTAAAGAATGACACCATTGCTGACTTCAAGATCCCACCACCAAACGTATCTTCCCCTCCCCTCCCCTTTCAGCATTCCGCAGGGACCGCTCCCTCCGAGACACCCTAGTCCACTCCTCTATCACCCCAAACAGCCCTTCCTCTTCGCCTGGCACCTTCCCGTGCAAGCGGAGGAGATGTAACACCTGCTCCTATACCTCCCCCCTTCCCACTGTCCAGGGCCCCAAACACCCCTTCCAGGTGAAACAGCGATTTACTTGTACTTCTCGCAATCTAGTATACTGTATTCGCTGCTCACGATGCGGTCTCCTCTACATTGGGGAGACCAAACGCAGATTGGGTGACCGCTTTGCGGAACACCTCCGTTCAGTCCGTAAGGGTGACCCCGAGCTTCTGGTCGCCTGTCATTTTAATTCACCGCTCCATTCCCACTCGGACCTCACCGTCCTTGGCCTCTTGTATTGTTCCACGGAAGCTCAACGTAAACTCGAGAAACAGCACCTCATCTTCCGATTAGGCAGTCTGCAGCCTTCCGGACTCAATATCGAGTTCAACAATTTCAGATCATAAGCTCGGCCCCCATTTCATTTTCTCTTGTAATTGTTCCACTCCTTTTCCCTCCCCCCCCTTTCCTTTTGTTTCTCTCTCACACCTGGCAGCTATCTTTTGCCCTGCCAGTACACTTTACACCTAATCCCAGCCTATTACCATCTCGTCTAGCTTCTAATCTCTTTTACTTCTTTTGTTTCTTTTATTCTTTTGTCCGATCGCAGCCCTGCCTCCGATCTAGTTTCTTTTCTTTCCAGTTTTGAAGAAGGGTCCAACCCGAAACGTCAACTCAAATTTCTCTCCACGGATGTTGCCTGACCTGCTGAGTTTTTCCAGCATTTTCTGTTGTTATTACCATTGCTGACTTATTTATCCTCTTCTTTTATCAAATGGATTGGGATGAAATCAAACTCATTTGTCCATTCATTTTGATGTACAAAAGTCATGTTTTCAGCATATATCATTCTTAAAAAGAAAGCAATTTCCATGTGTTTGAATGGGTTTGCATGGCTGTCTCACTGTTGGTCACTCAGCACTACCCTTCTGGTCACAGCTCTCATGAAAATAAAACATTATACGTGATCTTATGAAAGTTTAAATATGATTCAATGTATTTTATAACCATGTGGAATTAGCTATATAAGTTTGCGTCATAGTAATAAGCTTCAATTTTATTTTTTAGAAAAAGTAATCGCACTGAAGTGTTTGAGATTTAACAGATGAATATATGATAGATTTTTGTCAGGCAAGGGTATTAGGGTTATGGAACCAAGATGGGTAAATGGAGTTAAGATACAGATCAGCCATGATCTCATTGAATGGTGGAACAGGCTTGAAGGGCTGAATGGCCTACTTCTGTTCCTATGTTCCCCTGAATATTTTAGTCATCATAAGCCTGAGTGCTGTGCAGCTCGGCTGCTCTGAACAGATAGGACACAAAGGTTTACATTGTTTCTGCTAGACTTCCTTTTACTTTGATTAAAATACTCACGGACCTCTACGGAAGCAAAATAATAAACAATTGCATCCAGGCAGCAGTTCACATTAGCCACACACATGGACACATTAATAAACATGCGGACATTTTTCAGCATTTCACAATCTAGCCATAACCTCTCCGCCAAAAACTGAAGCAAAATTCCTGCGTGAAAAGGCACGTAGCAAATAAAAAAGATGATTAGATTTGTAGCGACAATTATTATGCTTCGGCTAAAAGCAATGCTTCTCTGGAGTTGCTGTTTTCTTTTGCAGAGAGTCACGATGATCTGAAATGAGCAAAAGCTCAAAATGAAAGAAGGAATTATAAATCCAACCAGTTCAATAGCAACTACAATCCAGACACTGGTGGGTTTCTCAGTCTTTTTCAGAAAGCAAGTTGTATGGTTGGTGTTTTCAATGGTAACTTTTATTTGCAGGACAATTCTTATCAAACACACAAAAGTCCAGGTTGCACCACATGTAATTGCGGCTTTCATTGGTGACCTGAAGCGATTTGCCCTAAGCGGGTGCTTTATTGCGATGTATCGATCCACGCTTATGCAGACGATGATGTAGATGCTCACATACATGTTCACAAAATATAGGCATTCGAGAAATGCGCAGAAACCTGATCCAAGTTCCCAGGGCTGATTGTAGCTGTACATCTTGAAGGGTAAAGACAGGAGCAGTACAGTGTCTGCAACACCCAGGTTTGTCATGTAAATGGTGGTCTCTGTCCATTTCCTGAATTTCCAGCAGAATACCCACAGGGCCATCACATTGAATGGTAATCCCAGTAGAAACGTTGGGGTGTACATTCCAAACTGAAACACCTTCATTTCCTCATTCACTGAAATACTGCAATTCATCTTTCCAATCCGCTAAGCTGTAAAACATCAATATAATATATATACAAAGAAGGGGATACATTGTTTGTATGAACATGAAGCTTTGGTCAACAGGCAATCAACTTCTTACCTGGATTTCTTCAATCAAGGATATATTTTTCCAACAATCATTGAGTTGTATACCGTGGGATCCTTTAATAATAAAAGCTTATCTACACAACGCCGTTACGTTAGTAAACCTGCAGTTTCATTGTATCAGGAACTGACTGACTGGGATGCATAGGAAGGTAGACCTTTTGCATCTGTCATGATATCAGTTCCATTTCTGGAGCAGTGTTAGCCGACAGCACTGAGTTATAACAACATAAGAAAAGTCAATTATGTGAAAAGTTCTGTTGGTCCTTCTCTCTAGTACCTTAGCTTTCCCATTTTCACATCCAACTGCGTTATGAAGATCCCCAACATTACAAACATGTATTATTCTCTGAGTAATATAGTTCTTCCTAACATCTATTTAAATTTACTTTTCACTAATTTAATTTGAGATCCTCTGTCCTGCTTTCCTCTACAGCTCCTCAAAATTCCTGGATCTGGAAGGACGGATCTACAGCACAATAGCAGTCAGGGGAGGGGAGAACGTGAATCTGGCTGGTTCAGCCCCTTCTCGGCCCTGTCAGTATTCCTGTTGGGTCCATAGCAGGCACATCCAGTTACTCGACATTGGGAAGGCATGGGCCTAGAAATTCAGTATAGCCACTTTTGGGGCGGTAAAGTCGGGCGGCCGCTAAAGTTTGCGCCCGCCGGAAAGTGGAGGCCACTTCGCCGATATTCAGTAGCTTTGGCCAAGGAGTTTGCTCGAGCGCTAAAACTGGCGATGCACGGCTATCTTTAGGCGCTAAGCCGGCGGTGCAGACTGATACCGCCGAGGCCGGGCGCAGCGCGGGTGCGGTCATGTTTTGATTGACAGCAGACACCCTGGCGCCGGCCAGCTCTTAAAGGGGGAAGGGTCGACTTGGTCTGCTGCCACGCCCTGGATACTGCAGCCCTCCAGCTAGGCCTAAACACTGCTGCTGGAGAGAAATAGCGCCAGGAAGGATGCAGAGGGCCCGTGAGCGAGCGCAGCGCTTCTCTGCCCATGATTTAAAGGTGCTGGTTAGGGCTTTGGAGAGGAGAAGCCATATCTTGTTCCCGGACAGTGGCAAGAAGCCTCCCACCAGGGTGTACAGGAGAGCCTGGAGGGATATCGCCCAGAGGGTCACAGCCACCTGCGATGTCCCCAGGACTGGTGTCCAATGCCGGAAAAAGTTTAACGACCTCACTCGGATTGCCAGGGTGAGTACCCTTTCCAGTGTCCTCCTCATCCTTGCATGTGCACCTCACATTATGGGCAAAGGGACCTCAAAGGCCTAATGGCCAGCCCTCATCCAGCAGCTATGGCACTGGCATGAACATCAATTGCACTTTCTGCACTTTACACACTGGCCAAGCTATTCGACCATGGGAGGCAGTGCACACAACAACAGGGCACCACACTGTACTTAGAGGCCGTCCTTTCTCTTGCAGGCCAAGCTGGCCCAGAATCTGAAGAGCCGGACTGTCACCGGGGGAGGCCGTCCCCAGTTCCAGCAGCTCAGTGACCTGGAGGAGCGCGTGGGTCGACTCATGGGTGGCCGGCTGATTGGCCCCGTTGCATGTGGCGATGCCGACCCTGTGCTGGGCCCCAATGGTAAGGACATGACCTTTTGGACCTCTCTCGTTCCCCTAGCGCTTCAGATCTACATCCTTTGCCACTGTCCGACCAATGCGCAGAATGCCACCACTCATGCCTCCCTCGCTGACGCCCTGTCCCCACTCTAAAGCTACTCTTGTGCCTTCCTGCTTTCAGCTGGTGAGGAGGAGGTCCCTGAAGCTGCGAGTGTCAGTCCCTCGGAAGAGGAGGAGGAGGAGGAGCAAGAGGAAGGCGGCCCATCGGGGGAACCCTCATCCGCGCCAGGGGATGGCAATGGAGGGGACACGTCTTCCCTGGAGGAGAGCCAGGGGGAAGTGTTGCAGGGGGGTGTAGCTCCTGTGCCCAGTGGCGTCCAGCCACGCGGGAAGGGTCGGGCAGCTCGGCTGCCTTCTCCCCAGAGGGGGGAAGTGTTGCAGGGGAGTGTAGTTGCTGGGCCCAGTGGCGTCCAGCCACGCGGGAAGGGTCGGCCACCTCGGCGGCCTTCTCCCCAGAGGGAGAGTCCGGCCTCCAGTCCGGAGACGGTCCTCGCCCAGGAGGTGCGTCTCCTTGATCAAATGTCCGCGGACTCGGATCGTCGGCACACCGAGTTCATGGGGGTTGTGGCACGGTTGCCTGAGGCCATCGAGTCCCTGGCTCATAGTGTGTCCGATTTCAGGGCCTCACAGGCCAGGGGTTTCGAACAACTCGCGGCAGCACAGGCCAGGGGTCTTGAACAATTCGGGGCAGCACAGGATGCGAGTCAGGCCGAATTGAGGGCAGCACAGGACGCGAGTCGGGCCGAATTCAGGGCAGCACAGGACGCGAGTCGGGACGACTTCAGGGCAGCACAGGCAGCGAGTGGAGAGTTGATGAGTGGTGCCGTGCAGTCACTGGCTGGTCTGATGCGGGCACAGACCAGGGCAGTACGGGCACTCACTGCTGCCACACTCGCTGTGTCAGGCAGGCATCGCCGGAGCACCCGCCGCGCTGCAGCAGCACAGTGGTCTGGCCTTCACCAGATTGCTGCGCTTGCTGCAGTGCCAGCCCGGCCGAGTGCCAGTGTCTCAGGCGAGCAGCGAGCGCCTGGCATCAGCCAGCTTGCCCCCATTGCTGCAGCCGCCACTGCCACTCCCCCAGCGAAGCTGCCACGAGCTGCTGGAGAGACTGATGCTGCCCAGCCACAGCTGCAGCAGTCAGCAGCCGGCCCCTCGAGGGCCAGAGCTCGTCTAGGCCGACCCCCAAGGGCATCTGCCGTCACGCAATGTGCCCCTCAGAAGCCTTCCCCCAGCCTTGCAGCACCCACAGGGCCCAGGTTGAGGCGGAGCAGCAGATCGGCCAGGGGCCGGAAAAGGCTGGACAAGGACTCGCCCTCTCGGCACACAAAGTAGAGTGTGTTGGCAAATGTTTTTTTATATGGGGGTGGTTGTGTTGTCTATGGGGGGGGGGTTCTTTTGGTAAGGCCGAGGATGAAGGCCATTTGGATGGACAAGTTTTGTTATTCCTCCCCAGGTTGTGGGAGTGAGATATGTTTTTGACTGTTTTTTGGGGGTGTTGTCTGTTTTTGGGTTTCATGTGGGAAGGGCCCTGAGTTTGTTCAATAAAGCTTTTTCTTTATTCAGCTTGTCCATGTGTGATGTTTCAAGTAGTTGTTGCGTTAACTGGCTGAGGGCTTGCGGAGTGGCTGCACTCATGTGCCTTCATTGCCACAAGCCATTCCCTGACAGGGGGCCTAGAAGTGTCGTTCAATAAGCCGCCGACAGACGACCCTTGGACCTTGTGGCTCCCTCCTGGGCTGGTACTCCTCCTCCTCCTCCTCCTCCTCCTCCTCATGGTCCTCCTGCTCGTCCTCCTGAGGTGGTGGTCCAACGTGAGGTGGCAGTGCCTGAGTCCTGCGGATAGCCAGGTTGTGCAGCATGCAGCAAACGACGACGAACTGGGACACTCTATCCGGCGAATACTGCAGAGATCCGCCGGAGCGATCCAGGCAGCGGAACCGTTGCTTGAGGACGCCAATCGTTTGCTTTATGATGTTCCTTGTGGCTTGATGGCTTTCGTTGTATGCCTCCTCAGCAGGGGTCCTGGGCGCGCGGAGCGGGGTCATGAGCCATGTACACAAAGGATAGCCTTTGTCCCCGATAAGCCATCCTCTTGGGGGAGGCTGTGCCTGGAACATGTCAGCCACAGTAGTCTGGCGCAGGATAAATGCATCGTGGCTGCTGCCTGGAAAGCGGGCATTGACAGCTAGGATGCGCTGCCTGTGGTCACACACCAGCTGTACATTGAGGGAATGGTAGCCCTTCCGGTTGCGGTAATCCTCGGCATTGTCGATAGGTGCCCGCAAAGCCACATGCGTGCAGTCAATGGCGCCCTGCACCATGGGGAAGTCGGCGATCCTCGCAAATCCGACTGCACGCTACTCCTGCCTCTCTAGGGTCATGGGGAAGGAGATGAATTGGTGTCTCCTTGTGAAAAGGGCATCGGTGACCTGCCGGATGCAGCGATGCACAGCAAACTGGGATATGTTAGCTATGTCCCCAGCAGCGGCTTGGAAGGAGCCGCTTGCATAAAAGTTCAGAGCCACCGTGACCTTCACTTCCACCGACAGAGACGTCCTGCACATCAGCTGTGGACGCAGATCTCTGTGAAGCAGCTGGCAGATCTCTGCAACCACCTCCCTTCTGAAGCGCAACCTCTTAACACACTGCGCGGCAGTCATGGTGAGATAGGACACCTGCTGGTGGTATTCCCTGAGTGGGTAAGGCCTACGTTGCCGACGCCTGATGCCCCCTCTGCGTCTAGGCATGGCTGCCCCTCTCACACAGCGTCTGCGAGCCCTTCGCACATAATGCTGGAACTGAGGGTTGGAACCCCATGCAGCCCCCAGAATATACTTGCAAACAATGAAATCACAATGAAGCAAATTTCCAAGCTCTGGCCAGAAGCCAAAAATACCTCTCCTATGTTGGGCCAAATCAGTAAGGTCTCTTCCTTGGTCTCTGTCCAGAAATCCGTTGCAGAAAATCATTGCAGCAAAATGGCTGGCCTTTATAGTTCAGTGTAAGTGCCCTTTAATTAGCGCTCCCCGAGGCCCGCAGGGCCTCTGCTGCGTTCCACTTCACAGTTCTTAACACCGCCACGCCCACATTGGGCGGGCGTGACTGAAGTTCCGGTTTGGGGCGCACAAAGGGCGTTGCACGACAAAATTACGTCATAAGTTGCGCGCGCAGCTGAGCGCACGCAAACACTTTGCGCCGGCGCTAAATGTCTACTGAAGTTGGGCGTAGGCGCAAATCGTCCTGCGCCCGGCCGCTAAGTGCCTAGCGCTCAAGATCTACTCCTCCTAAGGCGCTAACGGCTGGCGAACGCAACTGAATTTCTAGGCCTTTGGCTCTTAAAGGAAGGCCTCTAACTACACCACTTGCTCCCAGTCATGGGGGTTCTACAGTCTCCCTCATGCTGCAGCATGACAGGGAGATGGAGCAGAGGCAACAAACACAAGCAAAGAGGCCTTACCCACCTAGTGTCTTCAGGGAGCACTTCACCTACCTGTACCTAAGCCAAAAGCAGTGTGTTTGGCGGCTCCGCTTCACCAAGGAGGTGGTCAAAGAACTCTGCTTCCACTTGGAACCAGACCTGCAGCCCCAGAGCAGGGTGATGACAGTGCTGCCAGTGCCCCTCAAGGTGACCAAGGCCCTGAATATTTGTGCCACCGGATCCTTAGTCTGGAGCAGGAGACATAGCTAACATTTCCCAGTTTGCCGTCCATCGATGCATCCGGGAGATCACAGAGGTTCTGTACTCCAGGAGAAGGAACTTCATTTTCTTCTCTCTAAACAGGGAGAAGCAGGAGGAGCACGCACGTGTCTTTTCCAGGATATTGGGCTTCCCCATGGTGCAGACACATGGCTTTGTGGGCACTGCATGTCAATCTTGAAATGTACTGCAACTGCAAAGGCTACCACTCTCTTAAGGTGTAGTTGGTGTGTGACCATGCCCATCACATCATGATAGTGAATGCCCACTATTCTGGCAGCAGCCATGATGCCTTCATCCTGCACCAGTCCGGTGTGCCAGCAATCTTCCAGTCACTACATCGAATCTGAGGGTGGCTGCTTGGAGACAAGGGCTATCAACTCTATACCTGGCTGATGACTCCCCTCAGCAACCCCGCCACTCATGGCCAACAATCATATAATGACAGCCATGCTGCCACGAGGAACCTCATCGAGCAGACCATTGGGGTGCCTTGACTGCTCGGGAGGAGCCCTCCAGTATATGCCGAAGTGGGTGCTACCTCAGTGGCTGCAGCATGGCTGGTGGAAGGCTGCTGACTTTCCATGGGGAACATTGCAGATTGCCTTGCAGGACAACCTCGAACAACTCTGAGCCTAGAAGGCCCGGCTGTAAACTAAACCACATCGGCATGCGTGACAGCAGTCTGGGCTGGCTGGATGACAGGCAGCAGCACGGGCACTGGCGGAGTGGCAGGGGTGGGAGTACAAATGCGGTCATCCTGAGAGAGGACAGCAGGTTCTTGTTCCATGGAGCCACTGCCAATCCCCTGGGGCGGTGCCTCAGCATTCCTAGCCATCTGTTGGAGTGCCTTTCCACACTCGTAAATCCAGCCACGATGCCAACAGTCTGAGTTTGCATGGCAGCAAGCTGAGACTGCTTGGCAGAAGTCTGAGCTTCCACTGCAGCACTCAGACATTGGGTCACTTCTGCTTGTGCTGCAATGGAAGCTGTAACATCGCCCATCACACCCAGCATCATGGTTGGGTCCACAAGTGTCCTAATGGAGTTGCCCATCATTTCCTTCCAGGTAATAATGGGCTCCAAGCTCCGCACAAAGCCCCGTGCAATGTTGGAGCCGGACACCTCGATGCTCCTTGACAGTGACATGAGGCTCTCTGGCAGGCTTGCCATTGCACCAAGCAGTTATGTCTGCATGCCCATCACCCTTCTTCTGAAGGCCGCCCCATCGAAGTCCTCATCTGAGTCCTGTGCAGCAAAACCCGTGCACGAACCTGCCCTTGGGGAGCGCTACCCTTCCCCCCTGGCCTGGCTGCAGCCCACCCATGCCCGGTGACTCACCACATGCAGATTCCATCTCTATACTACCCTCTAAAGTTTGCGCAGTGCCATTTTCTGAGCTGGTGCCTGCGAGTGTCAGATCGCGTGACAGTGCCTCTTCTTCTCCATCACTCTACTCTAGTTCTTCCTGCATTGGTTGGGCTGGTGGCAGTTCTTGGGTATCTGAAAGGCGAAAGGCACAATGTTGGTTTGTGGTGAGGGGAGGGGGGAAAGCAAGATGTGCATGCTTACACTATTAGCAGCTTGAAAGTGAGAAAAGCTTGTGGGGTGAGAGGGAAGTGAGAAGAAGGATTAGCTATGAGCATACCATCATCATCAGTGCTTTCAACCTCGCCACGGCCTCGGTGATGGCCACTCCAATTATCTGCAGCACAGTCTCCTCCATTGCAATAAGGTTGTGCAGCCGTGCTTTCTCCCCGCCTGTCTGTTGCTGCTCATGCCAGTTGTGAGCCTCCTTGGCCTGCAAGAGAAAGGGAAGTATGTCAGTGAGTGTGGTGAATTGTGTTTGAGTGATGTGCCTGTCATGGTAGAATAGCCGACATTGTGTGCAAGCTGTGAGATGCGGGTGTAAGGCTTGTAGCAGTGGTAGTGTGTGAAGGTGAGGTGAAACAATGATTGCGAGGTATGAGTTGTGATTGCTAGACATTGTTGGTAGGTGAGTGACAGGGGTATGGGGCATTGAGCAGTATGTGAGGCTTGTGGTGGGATATGGCATTTAAAGATGCATTCACTCACCTTCCCCACTCATGTGAGGTTATTAAACGTCTTCCGGCACTGGATCCAGGTCCTGGTGGCAACACCGTGGGATTGACGGCTTGCGCAATCTCCTCCCAGTGCCTTCTGACAGTGTGTCTTGAAGGCCTCCTGCCCCCCTGAGGGTAGAGACTCTGTCTCCTTCTATAGACCCCCTGGACCAAGGCCTCCAGTGCTACATCAGCCAAGTGAGATGCCCTTTCTCTGCCCCCCTTCCCACTGTCCAGGGCCCCAAACACCCCTTCCAGGTGAAACAGCGATTTACTTGTACTTCTTGCAATCTAGTATACTGTATTCACTGCTCACGATGTGGTCTCCTCTACATTGGGGAGACCAAATGCAGATTGGGTGACCGCTTTGCGGAACACCTCCGTTCTGTCCGTAAGGGTGACCCCGAGCTTCAGGTCACCTGTTATTTTAATTCACCGCCCCATTCCCACTCAGACCTCCCCGTCCTCGGGTTCTTGCATTGATCCACGGAAACCCAGCGTAAGCTCAAGGAACAGCACCTCATCTTCCGATTAGGCACTTTACAGCCTTCCGGACTCAATATTGAGTTCAACAATTTCAGATCATAACCTCGGCCGCTATTACATTTTTATATATTTTTTATCCACACCTTTGTTTTGTGCCCTTCCCCCCCTTTTTTTCTCTCTCCCACATGGCAGCTGTCTCTCATTCTGCCAGCGTATTTCACACTTCACACTGTATCCATTTAATAAACATCTAGAGCCGTCTTTTGTCTCTTTACTAGTCCTATCACCATCTCGTCTCATCTTGAATACCTCTTAATGTCTCTTCACTTCTCTTTTGTTCTCTCATCCCCATTTCCCAACCCCAAAACTGGCCTTTTAATCTGTTTCATTTCCTGTGTTTTCTCTCAGTCCTGACAAAGGGTTTCGACCTGAAACATTGACTCTATGATGTTGCCTGGCCTGCTGAGTTTTTCCAACATTTTCTGTTGTTATTGCCCTTTCTCTCCCCTGTTGCTCCATTGCTGCAATGAGGTACTTCTGCAACAAAGCACCTCCTCTTTAAGAAGCGCAGTCAGCCTTTCACTCTGCAGGCAAACTTTAATGGGAGAGCAGATTGCACCTGATATGGGTTCCCCTGTTGAGCACTGAGCCAACGAGCAGCACGTTTTACGCTGCGCTCAGCGTGCTGCCTGCACTATTTTCAATGGGCGAGGACAGATCGTGCATTACAATCCCCGTGCCCTTTTTCAGGCCTAAGTTAATTTCGCCCTCTATATATTTCGATACGTTCCTCCCTTAATCACCTTTTTTCAAGATTGTAAAGCTTCAGATTTTCTAATCTTTCTTCATTGCTCATTCCCTTTACACTTGGGATCAGTCTTGTTGATTCTCTTTGTACCCTTTCCAATGCATATAAATGTTTTTCTGTGGCTTGGTGAACAGACATAGTACTCCAAGAGTACAATTATATTAGTGCAGGTGTGCAGCGGTTTCACTTACTATGGAGGGAGTTCCGCTTTACTTTGCTCTGGAGGTAGGTCAGGTCCCAAATCCATATTTACACAAGTTTAGCTTTGGTGCAAAAAGGAAAAAGCACCAATGCTGAACTTATAGTGTAAAAGAAGCTAAGCATGGTCTGGCCAGTACACTGATCTATCTGTATGGCCCAGCATCCTATTATCTTTTGTAATTGTTTTGTCGCATTGTCTAGACATTGGAAGTGAGTCCACTACTCTACTCCGAGGACCAGTACTTCAAATTTATCAGGATTGAACTGATGTTGCCCACTCGCACAGCTTTCAAACTGGGGAGGGCAAAGCTCACTGGCCACTGGCCATGGGTGAAAATGGTAAGATATTTTCCCAATTTTCTTCTCTCTTCTTCTGAAGACACCGAGCCCTGCTGCGGTACTGTTCCACAGGTGCCAGTAACCTCAACAAAGTGTCATTCTTCATGTGCGAATCTTGGCAGTGAGCATAGTAATGGAAGGCACTTACAGCTGAGTCTGAGGCTGTCCTCATCCCACATCCACACATACTTTCCAGCAAGACACTGACTATAATTTGAAAGGATCCCTAGTTCTCTGTTCCGCTAACACTGACCTTTAGCCAGCTAGGCCCCATACGCTGGAATTCCCTCCCTATAGCCACCACCTCCCTCTCCTCCCTGCTAAAAGCCATCTCTTTAACCAAACTTCTGGTCACCCCACCTAATAGCCCCCTCTTTGTTTTGGCATCCAATTACTTCTAATTACACCTCAGTAAAGGGAATTTTTCTATGTTAAAGACTATCCCTACCCCAGAGATCAGCTAACTCAGCAGGGACCAGAGAGTGAACTGAAGACTTTCCTGGTACACGAGTGCACTGAACTGCTAAGGCATCAGTATAGCTAAAATTTCTAATGTTAGTTACAATGTGATGCAATAATTCCTCCCATCAGTAGAAACTTAAAGGTGAATCATCCCAACAACTAAGTAAAAAATATCAAATGAATCAACTATTTTAAAAAGATGTAAATATTTACATTGACATTATGATTATAACAGCTTGATTGACATTTCCATTAAATGCACACTCATCTGAGTGTTCAAACTCTTCTGTGCACTGGCCAATGCATTTGTATCAACCAGATCATAGATTCATAGAATCATAGAAATTCATGGCACAAAAAGAGGTCATTCGGCCCATTGTGTCTCTGCTGGCCGAGAAAGAGCTATTCAGCCTAATCCCACTTTCCAGCTCTTGGTCCGTAGCCCTGTAAGTTACGGGACTTCAAGTGCTTATCCAAGTACTTCTTAAATGCAATGAGGGTTTCTGCCTCTGCCACCTTTTCAGGCAGTGAGGTCCAGACCCCCACCACCCTCTGGGTGAAAAATGTTCTCAACTCCCCTTTAATCCTTCTACCAATTACTTTAAATCTATGCCCCCTAGTTATTGATCTCTCTGCTAAGGGAAGTAGGTCCTTCCTATGAGGAAAGATCGGATGGGTTGGGGTTGTTTCCTTTGGAACAGAGGAGGCTGAGGGAAGACTTGATTAAGGTGTATAAAATTATGAGGGTCCTAGATTTAGGCCTCTCATAATTTTATATACCTCAATCAAGTATAAGAACATAAGAAATAGGAGCAGGAGTAGGCCATTTGGCCCTTCGAGCCTGCTCTGCCATTCAATAACATCATGGCTGATCTTCTACCTCATCTCCACTTTCCTGCACTATCCCCATATCCCTTGATTCCCTTAATATTCAAAAATCTATCGCTCTCTGTCTTGAATATGCTCAACGACTGAGCCTCCACAGCCCTCTGGGGTAGAGAACTCCAAAGATTCACCACCCTCTGAGTGAAGAAATTTCTCCTCATCTCAGTCCTAAATGGCCGACCGCTTATTCTGAGACTGTGACCCCTGGTTCTAGACTCCCCAGCCAGGGGAAACATCCTCCCTGCATCTACCCTGTCAAGTCCTGTAAGAATTTTGTATGTTTCAGTGAGATCACCTCTCATTCTTCTAAACTCTAGAGAATATAGGCCTAGTCTACTCAATCTCTCCTCATAGGACAATCCCCCCATCCCACGAACCAATCTGGTGAACCTTCGTTGCACTCCCTCTATGGCAAGTATATCCTTCCTTAGGTAAGGAGACCAAAACTGTACACAATACTCCAGGCGTGGTCTCACCAGGGCCCTGTATAATTGCAGTAAGACGTCTTTACTCTTGTACTCAAATCCTCTTGTAATAAAGGCCAACATACCAGTTGTTTTCTTAATTGCTTGCTGTACTTGCATGTTAACTTCCAGCGATTCGTGTACAAGGACACCCAGGTCCCTCTGAACACCAACATTTCCCAATCTCTCACAATTTAAAAAATACCCTGCTCTTCTATTTTCCTACCAAAGTGGATAACTTCACATTTCTCCACATTATATTCCATTTGCCATGTTTTTGCCCACTCACTTAGCCTGTCTATATCCCCTTGAAGCCTCCTTGCATCCTCCTCACAACTTACATTCCCACCCAGCTTTGTATCATCAGCAAACTTGGATATATTACATTTGGTCCCCTCATCCAAATCATTGATGTAGATTGTGAATAGCTGAGGCCCAAGCACTGGTCCTTGCGGTACCCCACCAGTTACAGCCTGCCAACCCGAAAATGACCTGTTTATTCCTACTTTCTGTTTTCTGTCCGTTAACCAATCCTCAATCCATGCTAGCGTATTATCCCCAATCCCATGAGCCCTAATTTTGTTGAATAATCTCTTGTGTGGCACCTTATCGAATGCCTTCTGAAAATCCAAATACACCACATCGACTGGTTCACCCTTATCTATTCTGCTAGTTACAACCTCAAAAAAAGTCTAATAGATTTGTCTAAACACGATTTTCCTTTCATAAATCCATGTTGACTCTGTCCAATCTTTTATTATTTTCTAGGTGCTAATAATAATAATTCAACTTTATTGTCATTGCACAAGTACATGAACAACGAAATGTGATCTTGCAAGCTCCCATGACTGGGAGAAGCAAAGCCACTGCGTGCCGCCATTCCATTTCCACCATTCCTCCTGTCCAACAATCTTCAGCCCACCGCCTGGGCCTGCTCACCAGCCACTCCTCCCGTGGCTCCTTACCAACCACCCCTCCTCGGGGCTCCTTCTGTGACCTTCTGCACCTAGTCTTCCCTGATGGTCACCCCTCCAGGTACTAACCAGGCCTGGCTCTCGCTTAGCTTTCAAAGCCTTGACCAGTGACCCTGTCCCTAGTCCCAGGAACAGGGACCATGGTCTTAATAATAGATTCTAGCATTTTCCCTACTACTGATGTCAGGCTAACTGGTCTGTAGTTCCCCATTTTCCCTCTCCCTTCTTTCTTAAATAGTGGGGTTACATTTGCTACCTTCCAATCCGCGGGAACCATTCTAGAATCTATGGAATTTTGGAAAATGACAACCAATGCATCCACTATCTCTATAGCCACCTCTTTCAAAACCCTAGGATGTAGGCCATCAGGTCCAGGGGATTTATTGGCTTTCAGTCCCATTAATTCCTCCAGTACTACTTTTTTACTAATACTAATTTCTTTCAGTTCCTCATTCTCGCTAGACCCTTGGTTGTCCATTATTTCTAAGAAGTTTTTTGCGTCTTCTTCCGTGAAGACAGATACAAAGGGCTGGATTTTGATACTGGGGTGGGCTGGGGTCATGTAATCCACATTTCGTGTTATCCACCCAATTCTAAATCGATGTGGGAAAATAATGCCATTTTAACTTAATTGGCCAATTGAGTTCCAACGTGTGGGAACCCATGGCCAACGAGTTTTTCCAGTCTGAAAGTCGCCTCCGATGACGTCATCATTGCTGCTGCATTTAAGGTCTGCAACTAGCCTTGCTTCTTCTGCAGACTGCCAAGCTTTTGCCCTTGCATGTTAGAGGCACCTGCACGAAGAATGGCCAGCCAAAGACCTAGGTCTGCACCGTACTTTGATGACGTTGCCCTGCAGACTTTAGTAGAGGGAGCAAGAGCAAATAAAGAGGTGCTCTTCCCTTCTTCAGGGAGGAAGAAGCCTCCCCAGCAAACCAAGTTTGTGTGGATCCAGGTGGCAGAGGAGGTCAACTCTTTGTCAATAACCCGCAGAGCCTGGCTTCAGTGCAGGAAGAGATTTAATGGCCTTCTGCGCACTGGAAAAGTGAGTATGACTTTCCCATCACCCTCAATCTGATCCCCATTGCCTCTCCTCACCAGCACTCAGCTTTAGCAATCTCTTCCTCCACATCCCACTTGACACTGACATCCATGCACCCTTACCCATTCCCTCTCTCTCTATGGTCACATTCACCAAACTATTCGACGATGCAACCCTCACACTCCCTATCACTGTGATGCAATTACAACTTACAACACACAGGGAGGGCCCTTGGTCTTGCCATCTCATTCCATCTTTGTCTCCTTCTAAGCATCTATGCTATGGATTCTCTACACTCACTCAACCTCCACTTGTCTCCCTCATTGCAGGAAAAGAGAGCTCACAATAAAAGGGAAAGAGTGAGGACAGGAGGAAGGCCACTCTCAGTAGCCCAGCTCACCCCCTGGGAGGAGGCAGTCCTGGAGATTGTGGGAGTGGGGGACGCTGCGCAAGTGGGGGACGGACAGATGGGTGCATCACAGCAAGCTGGTGACAGAATAGTTTTCCATCTCTCTCATTGACATTGCATGAGTCACTGATAATGATTCTGAAGCTCTAACAGATGGACTTATGATCATCTGCAATATGCAATGTGCATGTAACCTTGGCATCACATCTCTGACTCTTTCCTTTACTCCCCCACAGGACCATCGCAAGCACCCATCCCCACTAGCCAGGAGGAAGAGCCTGAGCATCCAGACTCTTCAGAGGAAGCTGCAACCTCTGAGGGCGCAGCACCAGCAGAATTCAGTGCACCCAGCACCAGCGTAGACACTCACACCTCAGTGGGACCTTCGCGAGATAGAGTAGTGTTATCACCTGGTGTATCACAGCTCACAAGTGATGACAAGGCAGACACGGTGGCATAGTGGTTAGCACTGTTGCCTCACAGCACCAGGGACCCGGGTTCGAATCCGGCCTCGGGCGACTGTCTGTGTGGAGTTTGCACATTCTCCCCGTGTTTGCGTGGGTTTCCTCCGGGTGCTCCGGTTTCCTCCCACAGACCAAAGATGTGCGGGTTAGGTTGATTGGCTATGATAAATTGACCCTTAGTGTTAGGGGGATTAAATACGTGGGGTTACGGGGATAGGGTGGGATATGTGTTGGTGTAGGGGTTACGGGGATCGGGTGGGATATGTGTCGGTGCAGGCTCGATGGGCTGAAATGGCCTCTATCTGCACTGTGGGGTTTCTGTGATTCTGTGATCAGCAGATGGTGGAGACAGGGACAGCAGTGGAGAGTCCTAGTCAGAGGGTGCAGGACTCTGCCAGCTCGGCTCAGCTGCATGTCGGCCCTCTGCGTCCGGGTCCATCCACAAGATAATTGGTGCTGGAACTCCAGGAACAGATGCAGGAGTCTCTGGCAGGTTTTGTCTCCAGGGTCACTGCGAGTGTGGAGCGAATAGAGGAGTCCATTGCGAACATGAGCAGAGCCTTTGTGGAGTCATTGGCGCATGAACGCATCACCATGGAAAGGATGGCAACCTCCATGGAGGTGATAAGTTGCCAGAGTGCAGAAAACATGGTGAGTGTTCTGAATAAAATGACATCTCTGGAGGAGCGATGGTCATCTATTGAACAGAGAAACCAGACCTTCATGGAAGTCCTTCTGAGTAGGACTGCCAGTGCAGATATGGGACCCCATGGCTGGCCCCCCTGATGTGCAGCAAGGTGCTCTCAAGCCACTTGCAAGCACTGAGGGGGACCTGACCCATGAGAGGGAAGTTGGTGGCAGACATCAAGGAAGTGGGGGCTCCTCTCCAAGCGCTCACACTTCCATGCCACTGCAGAGCCCTCGGTCAGAGCCCCACCAGAGTCCACACCCAACTGAGATCGGCGGCTCAACCCCTGCACAGCCGCAGGAGCATTAGACTGTTGGTGAGACCTCACAGGTTCGTAAACCCAGAGGACGCCCGCTAAAGGTGTCGAGGCAGGAGCAGCAAGAAAGTGAGCAAGGGGCCTCCACATCTGCTGAAGCCACAGGGGAAGCACCATGTAGGAGCACGTGTAAGAGAAAGATACTGCACAAATAATCACAAGGGTAGTCACTTAGATGCAATTTGATGTTTTATGTTAAAAAGCCATCAGATGATTAATGTAAATAAAATATCTGATGGCTACTGCTGCAGTTGTGGCGTGTGTCATTTCGCTAATGGGACTTCCACATTGAGGGCTTAGGATTACTTGGTATATGCCTCAGTTGAGGAAGCGCTCAGTGAAGGTGGTGAGAGGGGTTTCCCAGGAGGTCACACTGGAGATGGGTGTCAGGCTCCAAACTTCCACAGCTGTGGTTATGCCTTCCAAAAGTTCCCCAGACCTGAGACAACAAAGTCCTGCCACCTGCAAATGATGGCTGATCAAATATCCTATTTAATGGTGGAGCTGCAGCTAATAGTCAGCAATCCAATTGTGCTCCCACCAGGTTTCACCATCGTGTTTCAGAGCAGGCGTGCTTCACGTTGGAAAAGGGTTAAAATCACCAAGTCCTATCAAAATGGCATTATAGAGGCAATTTAGTGCTTGTTAAGGGCCTTAATGGCCTATCCTGCCTCTTGGACGCAGGACGGAGATGGGACCAGTAGACACGATTTAATGAAAATTGCTTGGAGGTGGGATGGAGGCGGGGTTGGGCTCGCCCGCCAGTTTTTGCAATTTTAACCCCCCACACGCCTCCAATCCCGCCTCAACGGCCCAATGAAATTCGAGCCTAAAGTATTTGTTTAATTTCTCTGCCACTTCCTTATTCCTCATTATAATTTCTCCTGTCTCAGCCTGTAAGGGATCCACATTTACTTTTGCTAATCTTTTCCTTTTTACATACCTATAGAAGCTTTTACAGTCTGTTTTTATGTCTCTTGCTAGTTTACTCTCATTCTATTTTCCCTTTCTTTATCAATTTCTTGGTCATCCTTTGCTGAATTCTAAAATCCTCCCAATCCTCAGGCTAACTACACTTTTTGGCAGCATTATAAGCCTCTTCCTTTGATCTAATACTATCTTTAACTTCTCTTGTTAGCCACAGTTGGACCACTTTTCCTGTGGGGTTTTTATGTCTTAAAGGAATGTATATTTGTTGTAAATTATGTATTAATGTAACCCCTCATTCTCCTCTGTTCCAAAGAAAACAACCCCAGCCTATCCAATCTTTCCTCATAGCTAAAATTCTCCAATCCTGGCAACAGTCTCTTAAATCTCCTCTGTACCCTCTCTAGTGCAATCACATCTTTCCTGTGATGTGGTGACCAGAACTGTATGCAGTACTCTAGCTGCAGTCTAACTAGTGTTTTATACAGTTCAAGCATAACCTCCTTGCTCTTATATTCTATGCATCGGCTAATAAAGGAAAGTATCTCGTATGTCTTCTTAACCACCTTATCTACCTGTCCTGCTACCTTCAGGGATGTGTGGACATGCACTCCAAGGTCCCTCTGTTCCTCTACACTTTTCAGTATCCTACCATTTATTGTGTATTCCCTTGCCTTGTTAGCCCTCTGCAAACACATTACCTCACACTTCTCTGGATTGAATTCCATTTGCCACTTTTCTGCCCACCTGATCAGTCCATTGATATCTTCCTGCAGTCTACAGCTTTCTTCCTCACTATCAACCACGCAGCCAATTTTTGTATCATGTGCAACTTTCTTAATCCTGCCCGCTACAGATGGTGTAATGTGTCCCTTAATTTAATGATAAAACGAAAGTTGACAGCGAGCATATGAAAAGTATCCTAACTACACTGCAAGGTGTTGCAAATCACAGAATAGGCAAAATGAAGTGCACATTGGAGAAGAAAAGCCACTTGAGGTTAATTTATGGAGCAGTTGTGAATTAAGCAAATTGGAGAGTCTGGATGTTACCATTACCAGTGAACCAAAAAACATTATAGAACTTAAACTGGATATAGGAGCAAAAGTGAATCTCATATCTGAGGAAAATTGCAAGAAAGTATAGCACAGACTTAAATTGCAAGAGGCTAAAATAAAAGTAATGGGATACTTGGGAACAGACATACCCTTTAAAGGAAGGTTTATTGCCGGTGTTATGTATAAGGACATCACATGCCAATTGTCGATTGTAGCTCTACCAAAAGCTCTACAGGCAATTTTAGGCATGAGTTTTTGTGAGAAACTAAGGGGGTGAAATTCAGTTGTTAGCGCCACCTGTTAGCACCTTAAGAGGGCGATAAGTGGGGCGCCATGCGGCTAGCGCCCGGGCGCGGCGAGACCTGCGCCTCTCGCGAAATTGAGCGGACATTTAGCGGCGGCGCAAAATCGCAACGCCCGCTCAGCTGCGTGCGCAGATCCTGACATCATTTCATGGTGCAACGCCCTTGGGGCACCCCGAACTGGAACTTCAGTGGTGCCCCACTCCTTTCTGCCTGGCGCTCCCAGCGACTGGTTGACTGGAACGGTTCCCAGTCGCTGTGGGGCTAGGGGGGCGCTATTTAAAGGGGGCTCTTCCTGGCTTCTTTGTGGTAGCCATTTTTGGGCTACTCCTTCTGTGAGAGAGAGAGAGATTTGCAGAGAGACAAAGGGAGAGAGCTTTCTGCATTGAGTCAGCGCTCGCAGAGGTACTTCTGGCTTTGGCCCAGAACTTTGTAGTTGGCTTGCTTTTTCACTGGCATAACCTTGAGTGGCCACATACTATGGGGGCTGCAATGGGTGGAAACGGGTTTCTCCATTGCATTGAGAGGGCTCAGAGACGGCGAGAGAGAGTGCCAATCATGGCCAGACGGAGGAGGGCCAACAGGCGTCGGCACAGGAGACCTTACCCTCCCAGGGTATTCCGCCAACAGTTCTCATACCTCAACAAGTCTGAGGAGCAGTGTTTTCAGAGGCTTCGATTCAGCAGGGAGGTGGTCACTGAGCTCTGCCACCTGCTTCAGCCAGATCTGCAGCCTCAACTGAGGAGCAGGAAGCCTCTGTCGGTGGCAGTGAAGGTGACAGTGGCTCTCAACTTCTATGCCACCGGCTCCTTCCAATCCGCTACTGGGGACATTGCCAATGTCTCCCAGTTCGCGGTGCATTGCTGCATCCACCAAGTCATGAATGCCCTCTTTAAAAGGAGACGAGAGTACTTCTCTTTCCCCATGACCCCGGCCAAGCAGCAAGAGCGTGCAATGGGATTAAAAAAAAAATTTTTTTTATTCATTGATGGGATGTGGGCGTCGCTGGCTGGCTAGGCCTGCATTTAGTGCCCATCCCTAATTGCCCTTGAGAAGATGGTGGTGAGCCGCCTTCTTGAACCGCTGCAGCCCATATGGTGTAGGTACACCCACAATGCTGTTAGGAAGGGAGTTCCAGGATTTTGGCCCAGCGACAGTGAAGGAACGGCGATACAGGTCCAAGTCAGGATGGTGTGTGGCTTGGAGGGGAACTTGTAGGTGGTGATGTTCCCATGCATCTGCTGCCCTTGTCCTTCTAAGTGGTAGAGGTCGCGGGTTTGGAAGGTGCTGTTGAAGGAGCTTTGGTGAGTTGCTGCAGTGCATCTTGTAGATGGTACACACTGCAGCCACAGTGCGCCAGTGGTGGAGGGAGTGAATGTTGAAGGTGGTGGATGGAGTGCCAATCAAGCGGGCTGCTTTATCCTGAATGGTGTCGAGCTTCTTGAGTGTTGTTGGAGCTGCACTCATCCAGGCAAGTGGAGAGTATTCCATCACACTCCTGACTTGTGCCTTGTAGATGGTTGAAAGGCTTTGGGGAGTCAGGAGGTGAGACACTCGCCACAGAATTCCCAGCCTCTGGCCTGCTCTTGTAGCCACAGTATTTATATGGCTGGTCCAGTTCAGTTTCTGATCAATGGTAACCCCCAGGATGTTGATAGTGGGGGATTCCACTATGGTAATGCCATTGAATGTCAAGGGGCAGTGGTTAGACTCTCTCTTTATGGGCTGCCTCGGCTGAGGGTGGTACTGATGGTCTGGCTTCCTCTTCCTCCTCGCCTTCAGAATCACTCACAGTGGCAGCTTGAGGGCCCGCCTCCTCACCTGATGAATCAGCATCTGAAAGCAGGGAGGTACAAGAGTTGCTTTAGCGTGAGGACAGGGCGGCAGTGAGGGAGGCATGAGTGCTGCAATGCACTGCATTGGTTCGATAGTGGCAAAGGATGCTGGTGTGAGGCACAAGTGGAAGGAGAGAGGTCAAAAAGGTGATGACCTTACCATTGCTGTCCTGAACAGGGTCGGCATCTCCAGTGGCGATGGGGCCAATCATCCGGCCTGCCATAATCCGCTGGACTCGCTGCTCCAGATCGCTGAGGTCTTGAAGGTGAGGCCGGCCTCCGCCGGTCCGTTGCTGCTGCCCCCTGTTATGGGCCAGCTTGCCCTGCAAGAGAAAGGACGGGCTCTGAGTACAGTGTGAAGCCCTGATCTTGGCTGCACTGCCTCCCATGGTGGAATAGCCCTTACAGTGTGAATCCCTGATCTTGGCTGCACTGCCTCCCATGGTGGCATAGCCCTTACAGTGTGATCCCTGACCTTGGCTGCACTGCCTCCCATGGTGGAATAGCCCTTACATTGTGAAGCCCTGATCTTGGCTGCACTGCCTCCCATGGTGGAATAGCCCTTACAGTGTGAAGCCCTGATCTTGGCTGCACTGCCTCCCATGGTCGATTAGCCCTTACAGTGTGAAGCCCTGATATTGGCTGCACTGCCTCCCATGGTGGAATAGCCCTTACAGTGTGAAGCCCTGATCTTGGCTGCACTGCCTCCCATGGTAGAATAGCCCTTACAGTGTGAAGCCCTGATCTTGGCTGCACTGCCTCCCATGGTCAATTAGCCCTTACAGTGTGAAGCCCTGATCTTGGCTGTACTGCCTCCCATGGTGGAATAGCCCTTACAGTGTGAAGCCCTGATCTTGGCTGCACTGCCTCCCATGGTCAATTAGCCCTTACAGTGTGAAGCCCTGCACTGCCTCCCATGGTCGATTAGCCCTTACAGTGTGTAAAGTGCTGAATGTGCGTGTGAGTTTCATGAAAGGCCCATAGGTGTTGGATGAGGGCTGGGCATTGGGGCTTTCAGGACTCTTTGGCCATAAAGTGAGGTGGACATGCAGGGATGAAGAGGATACTGAAAAGGGTACTCACCCTGACGACCCGAGTGAGGTCGTTGAAATTCTTCCTGCATTGCACAGGGGTCCTAGGCACCATGCTGCTGGAGGTCACTCTGTGAGCCATCTCCCTCCAAGCTTTGCGATAGTCGTTGGGCAGCGGCCTCCTGCCACTGTCCGGAAACAGGATAGATCGCCTGCGCTCCACTGCGCCAACCAGAACCTGCAGGGCCCTCTCACTGAACCACTGCGCTCGCTCCCTGGCCCTCTCCATGATCCTAGGCGTTAGAATGTGGCAGCAGGTCTGTCCAGGCTGAGAATCAGGGCTCCGATGAGCAGGGTGTGGCTGCAATCCAAGATTGAACCTCCCCTTTAAGAGCTGACCGGCGCCAGCGTGTCTGCGTGCAATCGCTAACTGGCCACACCTGCGCTGCGTCCGCCCTCGGTGCTAGCTGTTAGATCCGTGGTTCAGTGGATAAATAATTACACAGATGCTGTACATAAACAAACAACAGGTCTTTACTGGAGGAGGGTCATCTCTAGACTGGAGTACAGAGGCATGCGCACAGCTTATATACCGGTGTGGTTACTGCCGGTACTACAGTATACAGGAGCTGTAAAAAGTAGTTCTGACTTAAAGCACATACACTACAATTCCTCCCTTTTTAGATTAATAATACCCCCTTAATATTCAAATAACTATTACATTTTTACATGTACATTCAACAACAAAAAGTCCATTTATAGATTCAGTCTTTGGGGCGGCTTCCCGACCCTGTCGGGATAGCGTCTTTCCGGAGGTTCTTGTTCTTGGTGCAGAGGCGATTCTGACCCCTTTTCATCGGGTAGTTCATTGGGTTCCACTGCTACTGGGTCTGAAGTAGATGCTACCGGTATGTCGGGTTCATCCCCAGGTACTCGAGACATGGGGTTGACGCCTTCCTGTGACGCTAAGATCTGATCGACGTGGCGTCTCACAATGTTCTCCCCAACATCCACTGTGTACATTAATGGCCCCTGCCTTGTACATATCATTCCGGGTTGCCACTTCTCTGTTCGATAGTCACGGGCCAAGACTGGTTGCCCTACATTGCAGCTCCTTGTCGGCTTTTCGTTGATGTGCTGGAATTGTTTGTCCTCAACATTTCTTCGCACATTTGGTCTGAGCAAGTCCAGACGAAATCTCAACCTTCGGTTAAAGAACATCATGGCCGGGGTCTGGTTGGTAACTGCATGTGTCGCGTTTCGGTAGGCTAATAAGAAATTGTCCATCTTATGCTGTAGTGGAATTTCCTCGTCGCACATGGCCTTTATCGCCTTCTTAAAGGTTTGTACGAACCTCTCAGCCAATCCATTGGTGGCTGGATGATACGGGGCGGATGTGTAATGCCTTACCCCATTCCTTTTCATGAATTTTTGGAACTCGTCGGACACAAACTGTGGTCCATTATCAGAGCAGATCTGCTCTGGCAAACCGTTTCTGGCAAATATGGTCCGTAGGATTGCAATCGTTTTCTCTGTAGTGGTTGAAGACATCTTTATCACCTCAGGCCACTTTGAATGAGCATCCACTGCTATTAAGAACATTGAGTCCATGAATGGACCAGCAAAATCAATGTGCACCCGTTGCCATGGAGAGGAGGGCCACTCCCATGGGTGTAGAGGGGCATGTGGTGGTGCATTTTGGACCTTCTGGCATCCTAAGCAGCTCTTAGTTAGGTCTTCGATTTGTTGATCGATTCCCGGCCACCACACATAAGCCCTAGCAAGGCTTTTCATTTTCACTCCCCCCAGATGACCTTCATGTAGCTCCTTTAGCACTCTCTCACTTAACTTGGGTGGAATCATCACTCTGGATCCACACATCACTGTCCCCTGGCATACTGACAGCTGTTCTCTTCCGGATGAGAATGCTGGCAACAGTGAGTCGCCATGTGTTGGCCATCCCCTCACCGTCAATTCATATACCCGTGACAGCATCGGATCATTGCGGGTCTCCTTCTCTGTATCCGCGTTTGTTACTGGCAATCGTTCAATTATCGACGAATAAAATATCTCGATAGGGTCCACTGCTGGTGCTTCCTCCACCGTAGGCAGTGGCAGGCACGATAACCCATCAGCGTTCCCATGCTGTTTCGTGCCTTTATATTCTATATCATATTGATTCGCCCCTAGAAACAGGGACCATCTTTGTAACCGTTGTGCAGTCATTACTGGCACGCCCTTCTTAGGATTAAAGATGGAGACAAGTGGTTGGTGGTCAGTCAGCAAGGTGAACTTCTGCCCATGCAGATAATGGTTGAATTTTTTTACTCCCCATACTAGGCTGAGGGCCTCCCTGTCAATCTGTGCATAGTTGCGCTCAGCTGAGGTTAGTGACCGAGACGCAAAGGCCACTGGCCTCTCCAACCCGTCTGGGAATTTG
This sequence comes from Somniosus microcephalus, assembly GCF_052327205.1. Taxonomy (NCBI): domain Eukaryota; kingdom Metazoa; phylum Chordata; class Chondrichthyes; order Squaliformes; family Somniosidae; genus Somniosus; species Somniosus microcephalus. The sequence continues at coordinate 95,307,694 of NC_140992.1, read as the reverse complement.
TGCGACAGCACCGCTCCAATGCCGTAGGGTGATGCATCACATGCCAAACGAATTGGTAGTGCTGGGTTGAAATGGGCCAACACCTCTTTTGATGTGATCAAGTCTTTACACTTCTGGAAAGCTCGTCTACGTTCGTCATCCCACTTCCATGGTACCCCTGTTTGCAGTAGGGTGTTCAGCGGGTGTAGTACCGTAGACAAATTTGGTAAGAACTTGTGGTAATAGTTTACCAGCCCGAGGAACGACCTCAGTTGTGACACATTTTCCGGTGCTGGAGCCTTGACTACTGCCTCAATCTTGTCAGGGGACTTATGTAACCCCTCTTCATCGATGACGTGACCGCAATACGAGATCTGTTTCTGGAAAAACTCGCACTTGTGGCGATTAGCTCGTAGCCCATCTTCCTTTAATCTGGCGAGCACCGTCTCCAAGTTAGCGAGGTGATCACCGTCATTTTCGCCCGTGACCAAGATGTCGTCCAAATAACATTGGGTCCCTGGAATCCCTTGCAGGATCTGATCCATCGCCCTTTGCCAGATAGCCGAAGCCGAGGCTATTCCAAACACCAGCCAGTTGTATTGATAGAGACCTTTATGGGTGTTGATCGTAAGGTAATGTTTCAAAGCTCCTTCTACCTCCATTTGCAAGTACGCCTGGGCCAGATCAACTTTGGTGAAGCGTTTACCACCAGATAGCGAGGCGAAAATATCCTCAATTCGTGGAAGTGGATATTGCACCGTGTGAAGGACTGGGTTCACTGTCACCTTAAAATCCCCACAGATGCGGACCTTCTTTGGTTCCCCAGGCGTATTACTCAACGACCTCTTCATTACAGGGACGATGGGTGTAGCCCACTCGCTCCAGTCCACTTTGGACAGTACTCCTGAACGTTCCAACCCTTCCAGCTCTGCTTCAACCGCTGGTCTGATCGCATAAGGCACTGGTCTGGCCTTCAGAAACTTTGGGCTTGCATTATCCTCTATTTTAATTGTTGCTGTTATTCCTTTTCATGTTCCTAGTCCCTCCTGGAACACTTCTTTTGCGTCAGTTAGCATTTTTGACAGTCGTCCAGGTGTGACGTTGTCATCCTTTTTGGCCTCCACCTTCACTGCCTGTATGGAATGCCAATCTAAATGTATCTTCCGGATCCACTCACGTCCTAGCAGTGGTGGTCCTCCATTTGGCAATACATATATATCCATTTTAGGTATTTCCTGACCTTTATATGTCACTTTCACCCTTATTTTTCCTTTGGGGTAGAATTTTTGCCCCGTATACGTCTTCAAGACAATCTCTGTAGCTTTCAAAGGTATGTGTGAAAATAGCCACTTGTAGTCTCTTTCATTTATGACTGTTAGAGCGGACCCTGTGTCCAATTCCATTTCCACTTGGACTCCGTCTATCTTGAGTGTAACCCAGATAGTCTGGTGATCCTCTATTTCGGTTACATTATGTAGTTTCAGACAACCCAGCTCCTTGCTTCCGGAGTCTGTGTCACTTTTCTGTTCGTCTGAACCACTGTCCATCACCTGGTGTACCTTTTTGTACTTCTCCTGTGGAGATTTCTTACTGTTGGTTTTCTTCCCAGACCTGCAGACTCTTGCTATGTGTCCTGCTTTCCCACACTGTCTGCACACTTGGTCCTTGAACCAACAATCTTTCTGGTCATGTGTTATTCTGCTGCAGCGATAGCACTTCCCTGTTCCATAGGTCATTTCGTTGGTGCCGTATTCTTGCGGTCTCCGTTGTATCTCTGCAGTGCCCCTTGCGGCTGCTTCATGTGATACTGCCATATTGAAAGCTTTGTCCAGCGTAAGGTCCTTTTCTGATAGAAGCCGTTTCTGGGTTCCTTCACTTTGTAGCCCACACACAAACTTGTCCCTTAACGTGTCTGCTAGTCCCGCTCCAAACTGGCAGCATTTTGATAGCTTGCGCAGTTCCGTTAGGTACTCAGCATTGCTTTCGTCTTTGTGTTGGTTCCTTTTATGGAACTTAAATCGTTCTGCTATCAGCAGCGGTGTGGGGCTTAAGTGGTCCTGTAGGATTTCTACTATGCTTCCAAAATCCTTGTTTACTGGCTTCTCTGAGGTTATTATATTTCGCAGTAACCCATAAGTTTTTGCACCCATGGAATTTAACAGAACCAGTGCTTTATTAGCATTTGGCACTTCATTCGCCCTGCAGTACATCTCAATACGTTCCACATATGTCGCCTAATCTTTGACTTCATTGTCGAACGTAGAGATACTGCCACTCTTCGGCATCCTTGGTTGTGCGTTAACTATCCCCAATGGCGCCTCCTGCACTTCCCCTTCTTCTCCACTGGCACAAAATGGCGTCTCCCGCGCTTTCCTTCCTTCCCGCGCTTGCCCGTCTTCTCCGCTGCGGCTTCGCAAAATGGCGTCTCCCGCGCTCTACCTGCTTCTCCGCGGCTCAATGGCGCTTCCCGTGCTCTCCCTGCTTCTCCGCGGCTCAATGGCGTCTCCCCTTGCTTCGCCCCGTGGACCCTGATCAGCCCGTGATCCCTGGCTGTGCTCTGCGCGTTCTTCTCTTGATATTTGTCGACACCGCTCAGTCTAGAACCCGGCTGTTTCTTACCCTCTCTCTCTCCGGTTTGCAGTATTTTTCCTCGACGCCACTCGGAGATCAATCCCCGGCTGCGCCCTGCTCTCTTCACCCTCTTTCTTACCCCGTCGACGCTGCCCGGCTCTCTCTCTCTGCCGTCGGTCGGCTCCAGCCGCCGCTGCTCGGGGAGGGTCTGCTCTGGACCTGTCGTCGGTCTCTTACTGCTCGTTGTGGCTGGGGAACCAAGCCCGGGTCTCCACAGCCTCCCCAGCGAAGTTGGATCTCTGCCTGACTGCTGGGCGGTTGCTCGCGGTCGACGCCCGTGTTCCTGGACTCGACTATTTTTTTTTTATGTTGCAGGTAGATTCGCATCAACACTCGTCACCACTGTTAGATCCGTGGTTCAGTGGATAAATAATTACACGGATGCTGTACATAAACAAACAACAGGTCTTTACTGGAGGAGGGTCATCTCTAGGCTGGAGTACAGAGGCATGCGCACAGCTTATATACCGGTGTGGTTACTGCCGGTGCTACAGTATACAGGAGTTGTAAAAAGTAGTTCTGACTTAAAGCACATACACTACAGTAGCGCCTCGCTTCTCTGGCTTAGCGCCTTAAGACAGTCGTGCAGCGCCTGTTTTAGCGCTCCAAGCATCTCCTGGGGTGAAGCAGGTCAATTTAGCAGTAGGTGGCAATAATTTGCGCCGAGCGCTAAATTTCGCGCCCACTCGAGTATAACGCCCCAAACGTGGCGATACTGAATTTCTCCCCCTAAATCTTGTGCAAAGAGTGCTCACAATAAGCGCTCAGAATGACATAAGGTAGGAAACACTTATACAGAAATACATGACCTCTTTCAGTGATGGGGCTGCTTGTTAGGGGATTACCAAATCACGATTGAGAACCCCAGTAATACACCCATGCATTAGGTACCAACAGAATGGGTGAACTCATTACTCATTAGCTGTTGACAAAAAAGGTAAATCGCAAATTTGCTTGGATCCCAGAAACTTAAAGGGTAAAATGTCAAGATTCTAGCTTGTGAGGAAATTGTGGCAGTTTACTAACACAAAATAGTTTTTAGCAAGTTAGATGCATCCTCAGGTTGCTGGCAATTAAATTTGCCTGAAGTACATTCCACGTTATTCACATTCGTTACTCCTTATGGAAGATGCAGATTATTATGGCTAATGTTTGGCATTCTTCAGGTCCAGAAACATATCATAAAATTGATATATAAGTATATTGAAGAACATTGAAGCTACTGGCACATCACTGGATGAGAGAATAGTATGGGTTTCATTCAAAGAGGAACAAAGCTCAAAAAGGACGTAAAGTTACCCGAAGAATCAACATGAAACTTAATAAGGACAAATGTGCATTTGAAGATGCTGAGTTGTCATTTATTAGTGACATCATTACCAGTGAAGGCATTAAGCTTGAGAAGATGAAGGTTTCAACTATGAACACATGTCATATCCAAAGTACAAGTAAGAAATGCAGATACTTGTGGAAATGGCCACACTGAATCTTTATGAAAAATTACCACCTCTTTCAAAACCTTTAGAAAAGACTACTGAATTCAACTAAAATCATGAACAGAAAAAGGGTGGAAAACATAAAGAACCTTGCTCATGGAACAACCAGCTTTGATGTTCTTGGATCCTGAAAGATCAATTAAAATTTCAGTTTGTGTATCACAAATAGGATTAGTGGGGTTCTGCGGCCGATGTAGGGTCCTCAGGGGACAGCCCATGCATCATGTTCACTGACTGATATGAAAATAAGATATCCACACATCAAGAAGGAATTATTGAGCATTACATTTGCTTGTGAAAGATTCAGTCAGTTTCTGTACGACTGCATTGTTAGTGCTTGAACCACAAACAGCTAGTTAATTGCTTGTTCAGGAAATCTTTGAATGTTTACCACTGTGATTATATAGAATGATAATAACATCACAGAAGTGTGTTCTTAGGGTGTCATATACAACTAAAAAATGTATGTACATCGCTGACGCTTTATTAATAGCAATTCAAAATCCAATGAAAACCTAATAAGGGTACTCCAGTTTACATTTAACATGGTTCTCATGGCTATGCAAATTTCTAAACAGAAGATGAAGTTAATCAGAACCGAGATGAAAAAGGATGAGACCATTTTCCGCCACCGCTGAAAGTTAAAATCAGCCCTACAGACTTCCGGCACTGAAGTCTACTTTAACCTTAGGAAATACATCACAAATAGATTTGCACAGTAAGGTACCATTGTAGGGGGTGGTGTGTTGAGTCGGCTTTGCCCCTGACTGTTTTGAGTGGTTCGAATCGCTCCCACACGCCTTAGGTTCTAGACTCCAGACTTAGGTATAGGCTGCGATACAAAATTGGAGTAGACAACTGGTTTGGGGCAAGAAAACTGTGTTTTATTAGAGTCACAATAAAATTATAACATTGAAATTACACTTAGATTACTGGAATGGTTACATGCATTCAAGAGTACACTTAATTAGGAATGGGGAACACATGGCACAACGAGGGAAAAATCACATTAATAATCCCCCTACCCTTGTCCCACCCCTAATATCTAACTAAATTGTGCTAAAAGGGGCCAGGGAATATGCTCACCAATAGGGGTTTCTTGACAGTTCGAATCCTGTCAGGTAAGCCGGTTGCGTTTTTGGGGTTCGCTCTTTGTGTCCTTTGGGGCCTGCAATCGCCACGTGGTCCCAGTATTAGAATCTGCAAAGGTTCTTCAGTTGGGTGGAGTCCACTGATGCGGTACGGGCGTGGTTGTGGATTTGTCTGGTAAGTATCCTCTTTCCTTAGTTAGAAATAGGGATAATAAAGCCTTTGTTGGGCACTTTAGCTTGTAGAGTGGAAAACTTCGGGTTTTGTTCTTCCGGTGGTAGTCTGGTCGTCAAGTTTTGTTGCGGCTGGGGTTCGGTTGGTGGTCTTCAGTGTTGGCTTGGTCGCGGTGGCCGAGATCATTACCTGTGTAGTGGTAATGATCTGAAAGTATGGCTTACCCGGCCCTCTTGTTACCGCGGTGCTCGTAGTCGGTCCTCGTGTAAGGCTGCAGTTGCGGCCTAGTCGTCTTCGGTCGAGCCTGCCCCACCGTGCCCCCTCGATGTGATGTTGCGTGAGCCTTCCTGTTGGCTTCACTTGGCCCCCTCTGGTGTCGTGTCAATAGCTGGCGTTTTTTGGTTACCGGTGGGCCTACAATTATACTGCTTTTGAGTTTGTTATCTGCGCGCCAAATCAGGGGTAGTTCTTTGTCTGATTTTGGCGGGCTCGTTAAGGTGATTATAGCCATTCACCTTAACTGATTTTGGGGCGGTTGTCTCGTTGCTAAATGGCCTTTAATGTCTTGGGTGTTTGTCATGCATAAGGTTAATTGATGTCTTCCTGGCTTGGTAGCTAGTTCGAACTATAAGCGATTATATATGCATGGTCTTTAGGTTTGTGCAAGATTAAGTCTTTTCCTGAGTTGATTTGTTTAAAGGGAAGAATGCGTGTTCTGTCTCCTCCAGTTGTCTGGGTTTGAAATAACAAATTGAAGCTGTCTCTCACAGGCCCAGGCATGTCAAGTTTTGAGTTTTGAACTTGACATGCTGTCTCCAGGGCCCTGCTTTAACCTTGCAGTTTTTGCCATAAAGTCCAAAAGCCATTTCCTTCAGGATTCCCTTATCAATAACTTGTCCTTCAGGGTCCCTTATTAATAACTTGGGAAATGTGGGAATTTTGAGAATCCTACACCATTGAGGAACAAATGTACCCAAGGTCATACTTGGTGTTGGGGCAGATTTTGTGGTGGGTATGACGGTGTACTGAGAGCACGCCGTCATACTGCCTTTGAAATTGACCTTGAGTTCGGGAAAGCGCTTGCGCTAAATTCCGAACTTGCGATCTGTCAAGGTACGCCTTGGCACATCATCTGCTCTGCCTTGGAAATCCCGATTGATGGCGCAGAGTTGGGCTAATTGCCCACCAACTATCCAGCAATTACGTCTGAAAATGTTACAGTTAGTGAAAGCAGGCGCAGGAGCCTGTTTCACTGTGAAAGGAACCCATTTGAGTGCCTCTGAAAGGATTGTTAACCGTTCTGGTATCACTTCACAATAAAATACATGTACCTAGTGGCAACATTTAGAAACATTAAAAATATAAAATATGACAACTAATATTTAAAATTATCAATGTTTTCTGTACTCCAATTGTATGATCAAGAACTGGGCATTCGACACAGATCATTTATACTTCCTCCAAATATATGAAATAAAACCATTTTGCAATTTAGTTATTTTATATAATACATTTAAAGCTGCCCCACAGCTGGTGTGCTACGTGCATGGTGTATAGTAAATCAAAAGGATCATTGCCAATGTCTTTCAGTGCTGTTTAATTGCAATCCATCGTAATGGACCTTTGACAGGATATTAAATGCTAGCCTTAAAAGAATAAAAAACTTCCCTGATTTACATAAAATAAATCTGAATGCATCCTTAATTTAGAAAGCCGAGATGTTTGAAGTACAGCACAGATAATTCTTTGGGCTAGCAAAACACGTTACAATGCCCTACAATGCTCCTTAGTGCAAATAAGAAACATGTTTCTTAGTATGAAACATAAATAATGTAACATTTAATACACTGCACAAGTGATAGAAATTGTTTTAACCTCAATAGAAGGTTGAACAGCTAAACGATTTATTTCATTTTAGTGAACGGTCAAAGGATAAGAATCTTTCCATTGACCTCAAATTATCTTTTTTAATCTTCAAGTGGAAAACAGATGCCAAATTATTGTTGGTATTTTGTTACATAATTTTAACAAAATGCTGATATATGAAATAAGTCTAACTACCACTTTAATTAAAACTTTAAAAAATGTAGTTTTATAGGAAGAGACTGAAAAAGGTTTCTGTGGGCGTGACTTAGTTTGGACTGATTTTGTGGGCGTGTCTTCCCTTATGCATAGGCTGTACGCTGCGCTCCTGAGCTCAGTGATGTAATACGCTGCGCACAGCTCTGCAGCGCCGAACAGCAAGTCTATGTTCTGGGCCTCGCACAAGGTAAGTTCATATTCTTTTCGGAGGTCGGTGGCGTGCTCTGTAGCTACGCCGCCCACTGCAATTTTTGGGCCATTATGTTTTTGGTAAAAATACTTTGCACTCTAGATATTCTTGGCTTTTGTCACCACTCTTATAGGTGAGCCCTCCCTCCCTCTGTCCTCAATAGTGTTTATATCTTCCTTGATATTAAGGTAAATTTGATAGTGTTCCCAAGATAAGAAATCTTTAGACTACTTTAGCCATTGGTTCTTCCCATCCCTCCCCAGAGTCCTCCTCATCTTTGAGAAGCAGTAGATAACACTAAACTGGAACTTATTTAGACTTTAACTTGCCAATAAATTGTTTGCAACTCTGCATTAAACTAATTGCAATCAATCTTCTGGCATTGTGAATCTTTTTCCTTTCCCTCATCAACTACGTCACTTATCACCTTAGTAATATGCTTTGGAAGTTTCAGGTAAACTGTCTTTGAAGGCTCCAGAGAAATCTCATTGATGGGTGAAAGCGTCAGCATTCTCTAGCCTAGAAATTGGATAAGACCCAAAAACGGGCACGGGGATCGGGATGCACGATCAATGTTCGGAGGACTGCAGGCAGACTCCAGGCAGAACGCAAATTTGGTGCTGCCTGTTGATTAGAATTATTGTAGCTTTCAGTTCAGTGCTAAATGCCCTGCTGAGTAGCTGAATGCTCAGCAGGGGTCCCAAGTTTGTGCGAGGCAAGTAAAGCAAGCCTGCACAAACTTAAAGGCAGTCTGCACCTCTGAAAGGGGAGGTGCCTTCTGCCTGCAACAGGTGATTGAAGTGGCTGGGAAGACAGTGGACAAGAAAGTTATAAATGTAAGAAATCACACAACACAATGTTATAGTCCAACAGCTTTATTTGAAATCACAAGCTTTCAGAGCGCTGCTGATGAAGGAGCAGCGCTCCGAAAGCTTGTGATTTCAAATAAAGCTGTTGGACTATAACCTGGTGTTGTGTGATTTCTTACATTTGTCCACCCCAGTCCAACACTGGCATCTCCACACCAAGAAAGTTATAATGATGGCACAACAGGGGAGAGAGTGTACACCTAGGTTCTCGGATGCAGCACTGGAGGTCTTGGTCCAGGAGGTCAATTCAAGGAGCGAGGTCCTCTTTCCTCAGGCGGCCAGGAGGCCCTCCAGGCAACAGACCAGAGTGCAGTGGGAGCGGATAGCCACTGTGGTAAATGCCAGTAATGTAACCCCAAGGACCTGGACTCACACGTTTAATGACCTCACATGAGTGGTCAAGTCAGTGAATTCATCTTCAAATGTCATATCCCACCATCTGCACCATTAGCCCCACACAATGCTCAATGCACCACACCCCCATCACTCACCTACCAACAATCTCTTCCAAACATGACTCATACCTCACATTCACAGCTTCACCTCACCTGTACACGCTTACCACTGCTGAAAGTCTCACAACCACATCTCACTGCTTGAACACACTTGTCAGCTATTAAACCATGACAGGCACATTGCCCAAACACATTACACCACACTCATTGACACACTTCCCTTTCTCTTGTAGGAAAAGGTGCTGCATAACCAGCGTCAGCAGAAAACAACCGGCAGGGCACAGGCTCGCCTGCATCACCTCACCCCCATGGAGGAGACGGTGCTGGCCATTCTTGGCAGGGGCATGGGTGAGCCCGTGGCCAGCAGCGGGGCTGAAAGAATACAAGATGCTGGTATCGTCATACGTCAGCCTCCTTCTCACATCCTACTTCCCCCTCATCCCACAATCTGTTCTGATTTACATAGAAACATAGAAGATAGGAGCAGTAGTAGGCCATTCGGCCCCTCGAGCCTGTTCTGCCATTTAATGAGATCATGGCTGATCAGGAGGCCAGGGAGGGCGGCGCGAGGAGGTGCCGGCAGGCGGCCACCAAAAAAAATGGCCGCCCCGCACCTCCACCTTAATTTGCGCCACTACTGCCACAGGTAAGCCCCGTGAACCGGTCGCGATTTGCGACCGGCGTTACGGGGGGGGCATGACCCAATATCGCGTTCGGGGCGGTAGTGGGGCGCTGCGCACACCCATGACGTCATCGGTGGCGGCGCAGCGCTACAGGCCAACGCTGCCATTAGTGCCCCACTAAATTTTGCGGGAGGAGTGGCCAGTGGTGCTAAAGCCACTGAGTGCCCTCTTTAGGCGCTAACTGGTGGCGCAGCCCACCGAATTTCTAGGCCATAAGATTCTGATGCGATTGACAAGGTAGATGCCGAGAGGTTATTTCCCCTGGCTGGATAGTCTAGAACTAGGGGGCATAGTCTCAGGATATGGGGTCGGCCATTTAAGACTGAGATGAGGAGGAATTTCTTCACTCAGTGGGTTGTAAATCTTTGGAATTCTCTACCCCAAAGGGCTGTGGATGCTGAATCGTAGAGAATATTCAAGGCTGAGCTCGATAGATTTTTGGACACTAAGGGAATCAAGAGATATGGCAATCAGGCGGGAAAGTGGAGTTGAGGTTGAAGATCAGCCATGATCTTAATGAATGCCGGAGCCGGCTTGAGGGGGCGTATGGCTTACTCCTGCTCATATTTCTTATGTTCTTAGATAAAACAGATGATAGCGAATCAGCAGCCCGTTTTCCATATCTCACGATTTTTATTTCTATTGCCTACAACTAGAGAAACTCAGAGAGATTTGGAAAAACAGGTTAGAGGTTCTAGGTTCTAGTTTTGGACTCAGATCCAAGATTTGTGCGCTGCATCTCAAAGTCCAACATTTGCAGAGACCCGCCTTCAGTTACTCATCACATCTCTTTCACAGTATTACAATAATACAAGGGGAATCAAAGAGTAAGGGAAATAAATAATTAAAAAATGTAGGCAGAGCTTTAAAAAGCTTTATGTAGACTTAATACATGCAATATATCAGAGAATTTTTAAAATCTCATTTAATAGCTGCTTTGCTTCATTTGACATGATTTGGAAAAAAATTGCCTCAGGAACTGGCAACTCATGTTATAAGGGTCTTAAGAAATGCTGTAATCATTGCCAATTACATGAATTCTGTCTGTACAATGTCACTGAAATCTTGTCAGATAATATTTTGTTTATACAGCTTGATAATTATAATCTGTAGCAATCATTACATCTATATTATATATCCTATTATGGTTCTGCTACTCAAGCAGCAGTCTTTAAGAGAACAAATCATACAAATGAGAATGATGAGCAATGTTACAGGTGCTTACCAGTTAACTGAAGAAACACATAAAAGGAGGATCTCTTTAGCTGCACACTCAGGTTTCTCACTTTTCATAGATGTCAGAGCTGTGTATCTGAAGTAAGTTCTAAATATATAGTGATATGCCACAGGGAATGGTTTGGGTTTTATACAAGTGACAGCCACATCCGTTTGCCCTTATCTGTAATGAAAATGGTGTAGGGACCTTTGAGCATGTTTGAACTCTGGGTTGATCTTCACTCTGCACTGAGTTAGCTGAACTCTACAACTGGCCTCAGTGCCACTGGGTTAGGAGGAGATAATTGGCTGGAGCTCCCAGTCTAGCAACCCTCACTGGAAAGCCTTAGGAATGCTGATGTTGAGTAAGTTCAAAATCAAGTTCAGCTATGGTGCATCCAGCGGCTGAAGAGGCAGCTGACACTCACTGACAGAGGTCAGTCATGAATAATGGTTATTTGGATTATGCCTGTGGCACTTTATCCTAACAAAGAGCCAACATCTTCAAAGAGGATAGGATGGGAGAAAACTTGGTAAGAAAAATGATTGTGTTAAAGTTGACCAGTTTCTTCATTGTCCCTCAAACCATTGTTAGTCTCAACAATAAGGTTTAAGCAGCGCTAGTGATAAATATACCACCAATATCAAGTAAAGGTTTTACTGTGACATTTCTGACACTCAAAAGATTTGATAAAAACCAGCTCCTGTAAAAGAGGAAAATAAGTTTCTGTAACCCTGTTTCATTCTGATTGCAGTTCAATCCATTCTCCTTTTACAAACTGCTCCAGTAAACACGGGGTTGGGGGTGGGTTAGGGGCGGGAGGGCTTACTGGACGGTTAATACTTTTTAATGCTCATTGACCATCATGTAGAATATGAGTTTAGGTGCTTAAGAGTACTTTGTGCAGTATTAAAACCAATTTTTTTATATTCAGAGGTTTGACATGGTGGTAAATGATTTCTGTTGGTGGACTAAAAAGACCAATTGAGCTGCTTTTTTGAAGTGGGGAGGGGGAGGTTTGTGCAGCCCAATTAGTCATACTGCATGTTCCAGAAAATAAAATGGTGCTCTCCACCAGTGTTACGAGTCACATTCAAACCAAGGTTATTACTGGCAATGGAGTATAACCAATTTTCTTTTAATAGAATTTACAATGTAAAATCAATACGTACGCTATACTTGGAGGCATTGTAGATTAACACTGATGGTTTTCTCCCCCACTGTGTGATGCAATGAACCCACTTCACATCACACTATGTGAATACATTATACTAATAGGATACCATGCAGCATTGAGCTGGACAAAGTAATTTCTTGCAACTGGCACAGTTAAAGCCACTTAAGGTCACTGAATGATGGTGTGGCAGAACCACTGAATGACTCTGGATAACAGTATATAATTCCCTTTAACGATGTTCTAACACCAGCCTAAACCTGTACCATTGTGTTAGGCATTACTGTGTTTTGCATATAGAGTTTGCATGTACGGGGCGTGACTCCTTTAAGAGTGCGGGAAAACGCGGGCAAACGCGATGACGTCACATCGCAAACCACGGGGCTGCCCAGGCAGTCCCTGTGGCATCTCCTTTGAGTAAAGACCTGTTTAATTGCTCTCCTGTGTCGATCTCAGTTATTCATAGGAATTCATTAATTCCTACATTGGTGACCCCGTTTTTGTGAACGTTTTCACAGTAGAAGAGCATAGCATGGAAGCAAACGTCATTTCACTAAAGCTACCGCAGTTCTGGGAGCAGCAAGCGCCCTCGTGGTTTATTCAGGTCGAGGCCCAGTTCAACCTGAGGAACATCGATGCGGATCAGACCAAATATCTTTATGTGGTCTCCGCACTCGACAGCTCTACCGCCTCTCGGCTCATCAGCCTCCTCGAAAACCCCCCAACGGAGCGCAAGTATGAAACCCTCAAAGCGCGGTTACTGCAGGTTTTCGGGCTCACAAAATCGGAGCGTGCCCGTCGATTACTCGCTATGCCCGGGCTCAGGGACTCCAAGCCTTCAGAGTTGATGAGCCAAATGCTCACACTCCTGGGCTCAGAACGGGAATGCTTCCTCTTCCGCGAGATTTTCCTCAGCCAACTGCCTGAACAGGTACAAGCTGCCCTGGCCAGATCTGAAATAGAAGACTGTGCAGCACTCGCTGCGGAGGCTGACAAAATTTTCGCTGTAACTCAGCAGTACAGCGCCGCCACAAGGCACCCATCCCCCGCAGACGCCGCCCCAGCTCGTCAGTCTGCTGGGCTGTGTTCCTACCATGCGCAGTTCGGTGTGAAGGCGAAGCGTTTCCGCCCTCCCTGCAGTTTTCCCAAAAAAAAACAACAACTTACACTGCGACCACCGAGGAACAGGTCTAACGGGCACCCCGCGGCCGCGATGGCGGTCGGCAACGCGGGAAAATTGCTGTTCATCACTGATACTCTCTCCGGTCGTCGTTTTCTGTGCGACACCGGAGCGCAGTGCAGCATTTTACCCGCGTCCGCCCTCAATGTACAGATGGGGAACCACGGCCCCGCCCTTGAAGTGGCCAATGGCGGAACTATTCGGACCTTCGGCAGACGGCGAGTGGAGATGTGCCTTGGGGGGCAACGTTTTCACTGGGAGTTTGTTACGGCCAAAGTTTCCCAGCCCCTCCTCGGCGCGGATTTCCTGTGCGCCAACAGCCTCCTGGTCGACATTAGAAATTGGCGGCTGATCAACGCAGCAACTTTTAATTCTCTTCCGTGTTACCGCAGTAACACTACGTCATGCACTGTCTCCTGTGCGTTTCCAACTCCTGATGAGTTCACTCGCCTGCTCAGCGAATTCCCCGACCTGACAAGACCCATGTTCTCCTCCACAGCCACGAAACATGGTGTGGAGCACCACATCACCACCAATGGCCCCCCGGTCTACGCGCGGGCCCGGCACCTGGAACCTGGTAAGCTGGCGGTCGCAAAGGCGGAGTTCGCAACCATGGAAAGGTTAGGGATTATTCGCTGGTTGAATAGTCCCTGGTCTTCGCCCCTCCATATTGTCCCGAAGCCTGGCGGCGGATGGCGGCCATGCGGCGACTATCGATGGCTAAACGACGCCACCACTCCTGATCGGTACCCGATCCCCCATATCCAGGATTTCTCTGCCCATTTGGCAGGGAACACCGTGTTCTCAAAAGTCGTCCTCGTCCGGGGCTACCACCAGGTCCCAGTTCATCCACAAGACGTCCAGAAGGGCGCAGTCATCACCCCATTCAGCCTCTTCGAGTTTTTACGGATGCCGTTTGGGTTAAAGAACGCAGCCCAGGCTTTCCAACGCCTGTTGGACTCCGTGCTGCGGGACCTCAAGTTCCTCTTCGTCTACCTGGATGACATTCTAATTGCCAGTCCTACCAAGGAAGAACATACCTGTCACCTACGCACCCTTTTTCGACGCCTCAGCCAACACGGCCTGATTATCAACCCGGCCAAGTGTCAGTTTGGCCTGCACCAAATTGATTTTCTGGGGCATCGCATCACCTCAGAGGGAGCAGTTCCTTTACCTTGGAAGGTAGAGGCGGTGACATCTTTTCCACGCCCGCAGAACATAAAGGCCCTGCAGGAATTCCTAGGCATGGTAAACTTTTACCACCGTTTCGTGTCTAAGGCGGCACTACTGATGCAGCCCCTGTACGAGGCCCTCAAGGGCAAGACTGTCAAGAACCCGGTAGACTGGACGGAGGACATGGCCCGAGCATTCGCCGACACCAAAAACGCCTTAGCCAACGCCACCATGCTGGCGCACCCGCTGCCAGGAGCCACCATCGCCCTCACCACCGGCGCGTCGGACTACGCAGCCGGTGCCATGCAACAGCAGTGGGTGAACGGGACATGGCAGCCGTTGGCATTCTTCAGCCGTCAACTACGGCAGAACGAGAGAGCATACAGCACGTTCGACCGGGAGTTGCTCGCCCTTTTTCTGGCCATCCGCCATTTTCGGTTCCTTCTGGAAGGACGTCCTTTCACCGCCTTTGTGGACCATAAGCCGTTGACCTTTGCCATGTCCAAGACCGCTGAACCGTGGTCAGCCCGACAGCAGCGTCAACTGACCTACATATCCGAATTCACCACGGATATACAGCACATGGCCGGTAAGGACAACCTGGTGGCAGACTGCCTCTCCCGCGCGATCGTCCATACGGTTCATTTGGGCATCGACTACGCCCTCATGGCAGCGGACCAAGCCTCAGACCCGGAAGTCCAAGCTTACCGAACGGCCATCACTGGCCTCCAGTTGGCTGATGTCAAGTTCCATTCGGCAGGTACCATACTGTTGTGTGACGTCTCCGTACAGGATCCTCGCCCTGTCGTGCCGGTCATCTGGCGCCGCAAAGCTTTCAACGCCATACATGGGTTGTCACACCCTGGAATGAAGGCCTCTCAGAAACTGATGTCAGCGAAATTCGTATGGCATGGCATGTACAAAGATGTCTGCGACTGGGCCAACACCTGCGTGGTCTGCCAAAAGGCTAAGGCAAAGCGCCACATCAAAGCTCCGTTGGTCGCCTTCACAGTTCCGGAGCGACGTTTTGACCATGTCAACGTGGACCTGGTAGGACCACTCCCACCCTCCCATGGTTTTTCACACATCCTGACCATGGTTGACTGCACCACCAGATGGCCAGAGGCGGTCCCCCTGTCATCCACTACTTCGGCGGACGTGGCCAGGGCGTTCATTTCCTCCTGGATCGCCCGTTTCAGAGTGCCCGCAGATATTTTGTCGGACAGGGGACCGCAGTTCTCCTCCGAACTCTGGAATGCAGTGGCCCAAGGACTCGGTGTCAAATTACACCGCACCACAGCCTACCACCCACAGGCGAATGGCAAATGCGAATGCTTCCACCGTTCAATGAAAGCCGCCCTGAGGGCCAGCCTCAAGGACGCTGGATGGGCAGACAAGCTACCGTGTGTCCTGTTGGGCCTTTGCACGGCCCCCAAAGAAGACCTTCACTCTTCATCAGTGGAGCTTGTCTATGGTCAGCCACTGCGAGTCCCAAGGGACTTCCTACCAACATCGACAGCCATGGTCTGCGTCTGCCCAGCTTGCTAGTCACCAAGAGACGGCCAGATGTTTTGCACCGGTGCCCACTTCGCACCACGGGCCGCAGAGGTCACACGTTCCCACGGAGCTTCACAAGGCGGAATACATTTTTATTCGCCATGATGCACATAGAGATCCGCTCAAGGCCCCTTCCACGTGTTGGAAGCAGGGGACAAAACCTTCACGGTAGATGTCGGTGGTAAACCAGACCACATTTCGGTCGACTGCTTAAAGCCAGCGCATTTAGACCTCGACCGCTCCATCGCGACAGCACAACCGCCGAGACGGGGTCGACCACCCATCGTCGTTACGGCAGATCAAGTGCGACCGCCCGCCAAAAGGCCAGCCGCCCAGCAGCCTCTGCCTCGAGAGTACAGGAGTCGTTCTGACAGGCTTGTCAGACCCCCTCACCGTTTGACTTTGTCCGTTAAAGCTAATTCTGGGGGGGGCGCATGTGGCAGAACCACTGAATGACTCTGGATAACTGTATGTAATTCCCTTTAACGATGCTCTAACACCAGCCTAAACCTGTACCATTGTGTTAGGCATTACTGTGTTTTGTATATAGAGTTTGCATGTACGGGGCGTGGCCCCTTTAAGAGTGCAGGAAAACGCGGGCAAACGCGATGACGTCACGTCGCAAACCACGGGGCTGCCCAGGCAGTCCCTGTGGCATCTCCTTTGAGTAAAGACCTGTTTAATTGCTCTCCTGTGTCGATCTCAGTTATTCATAGGAATTCGTTAATTCCTACAATGGCTTAAAATTGTGTCACAGTTTGATCTAGTCATTCCAATCCTGTAAACAATTCACACTGCAATGTTCAATCTCTCAATTAGCTAATGTCTGACCTTTGGAACATGTTTTTAGCCAACCCGGGACTGAACTTTACTTAATGGGTGCCAGGTTACTCAGCATTGGCAGTAGGGTGGATACAGGGAAAACGAGGTAGAATTGTTATTTAAACTTAAAATAAATAAGGGAACAAGGAAATAAAAATAAAAATTAAGTTTGCAGGCAATTATAGGTGATCAACACTGTAGGGGATGGTGTGTGCAGTCAGCTTTGCCCCTGACTGTTTTTGAGCGGTTCGAATCGCTCCCACACCCCTGGGTTCTAGACACCGGACTTAGGTACAGGCAGCGATACAGAATTGGAGTAGACAACTGGTTTGGTGCAAGAAAACTGTATTTTATTTAGAGTCACACTTAAAAATTACACTGTGGCAAAGCCACCAAGGGACTCCTGTATGACTATATAACTGCCTTTAACAGAGTGCTACAGCACCTATGTTTGTTTACTGTTTGTAAATAACCCGTTCTCGGTAAGTTCCAGAACCAGCGCGATGACGTCATCACGTTGGTCACGTGACGTGCCGAACAGCGGGAAATGTGATGACGTCATGACGTCAGGCTGGGAGGTTCCCAGGTCAGGCCTCGTGAAGCCAGCCTTAAGAAAAGACCTGTTGATTGTTTCTCCTGCATTCCATTGTTTTTTCTTTAGTTTACATTAAACTTCGTTTAATCATCGGACTGACTCGACCTCAGTACTTCAGCTAGGGATCTGACGATTCCTACAGTGGTGGCCCCGAAGTTTCGCGGACGATTTTCGCGGAGGAAGCGCGACGCAGCACAATGGATGTTAATGCAGTGACCTTGAAGCTCCCTCAATTTTGGGAACAACAGGCGGCCTCCTGGTTCGTCCAAGCGGAGGCTCAGTTCCAACTTCGGAACATCGTGCTGGATCAGACCCGTTATCTTTACGTGGTCTCCGCACTGGACAGCTCGACGGCTTCGAGGATCATCAGCCTGCTGGAAAACCCGCCCGTGGATAACAAGTATGATATACTTAAGGCGTGGCTAACGCAGGTTTTCGGCCTCACGAAAGCGGAGCGCGCGCGACGTTTACTCACACTGCCCGGGTTAGGCGACGCCAAGCCGTCTGAGTTGATGAGCCACATGCTCATGCTCCTTGGTTCTGAGCCGCAGTGTTTTCTGTTCCGGGAACTGTTCCTGAGCCAACTCCCCAAGCAGGTACAAGCAGCCCTCACCAGGTCGAAGGCTATGGACGGTGTAGCGCTCGTGGCCGAAGCCGACACTATTTATGCGGTGATGCAGCAGTACTGCGCTACCTCGAAGCATCCCGCCCGAAGAACCCCGCCTTGTGGCCTCCACCATCTGGTCTCTGTTACTGTCACGCCCGTTTCGGCCCAAAAGCCAGATGCTGCCGTCCTCCCTGTAGTTTCGTGCCTAATGCAATGAGTAAGCAACAGCACCGACTGCGTGAACGGAAGAACGACCCCGAGGTCGGTTTCGCATCCACGATGGCTGTTGGAGATTCTGGGAATATCGGAGTCGTTCGAACAGGCTTGTCCAACCTCCTCTGCGATTGACTTTTGTGGTTAAAGACACTTCTGGGGTGGCGCATGTGGCAAAGCCACCAAGGGACACCTGTATGACTATATAACTGCCTTTAACAGAGTGCTACAGCACCTATGTTTGTTTACTGTTTGTAAATAACCCATTCTCGGTAAGTTCCAGAACCAGCGTGATGACGTCATCACGTTGGTCACGTGACGTCCCGAACGGCGGGAAACGTGATGACGTCATGACGTCAGGCTGGGAGGTTCCCAGGTCAGACCTCGTGAAGCCAGCCTTAAGAAAAGACCTGTTGATTGTTTCTCTTGCATTCCATTGTTTGTTCTTTAGTTTACATTAAACTCCGTTTAATTATCGGACTGACTCGACCTCAGTATTTCAGCTCGGGATCTGACGATTCCTACAACACACTTAAATTACTGGAGTGATTACAGGCATACAAAAAGTACACTTAATTAAGAATGGGAACACATGGCACAACGAGGGAAAATCACATTAATAATCCCCCTACCCTTGTCCCACCCCAAATACCTAACTAAATTGCACAAGAGCCAGGGATTATGCTCACTAATAGGGGTTTCTTGACAGTTCGAATCCTGTCAATTAAGCCGGTTGCATTTTGGGGTTCGCTCTTTGTGTCCTTTGGGGCCTGCTGTCGCCACGTGGTCCCAGTCTTAGAATCTGCGAAGATTCTTCAGTTGGGTGGTGTCCGCAGATGCGGTAAGGGCACGGTGTTGTGTATGTACCTTTAAGAGAATAACTGGTCTCAGACTGCAGTACCGGCAGTGACCACCCCTGCATAAAAGGCGCTAGAGAGCCTCTGTTGTTTAGATTCGTTATGGACTTCCACCAGTAAACATCTGTTTGTTTCTCTCCTGCTAGTCCGTGTCTAAATCATTCACGGACTTAACACTGGCGACGAGTAAAGAAACGAACTTACCTGCAACTCAGCAGCAGCTCCGACGACGTTGTTGAAGGTCGGAGCCAGAAGAAAGGAAAAAAATAGAGGCCATTGAAACTCGAGAAACGGGCATCGAACGTCAATCATCGGGTTCAAGGCTTTGCAGGAGAGACTGTCCAGAGCCAGGCTGGGTTCCTCGGTCCGTGGTTTCCCAGCTAATCGGGCTGGTGGCAGGTAGTGCTCTGATTCTTCCTGGGCTGCGGCGGGCTGAAGCTCGATCGGGTGGACTTTCAACGGGGCCGGGCAGCGAGTCAGGAAGCAAGGAGAGAGAGAGAGGGTGGAGCACACAGGGCGCGGCCGGTGTTTCAAAGCTGGGCAGCGTTCGGACCTCAGAAGAGGGAGGGAAGTGTCCCAGAGGGTCCGCTCCACGACAGGAAGATAATAAAAGAAAACAAATTAATATTTAACATGCAGGAAACCGTGGAAAGCAGCGCTAACAACAGCGGGGAAGAAGGAAAAGCGCGGGAAGCGCCATTTTGTTAAATCGGAGAAGAAGGCAAAGCGCGGGAGGTGCCATTTTAGATTTGCAAGATGCCGAAGACTGGCTGTATCACTGCTTTTGATAATACATTAGAGGACTGGACCACGTATGTGGAAAGAGTAGAGGTATATTTCGAGGCAAACGATATAGCGGAGGAGAAAAAGGCATCGATATTGTTAAACTTAATGGGCGCTAGAACGTATGGCCTATTGCGGGATCTGATTACTCCAGCCAAACCGAAGGCGAAGAGTTTTAACGAAATTGTTGCTGTTCTACGAGAGCACTTAAACCCTGCACCGCTGTTGATAGCAGAAAGATTTAAATTCCACAGGAGAACTCAGCACAAAGATGAGAGCAATGCTGAGTATCTTACGGAACTGCGCAAGCTATCAAAGCACTGCCAGTTCGGAGCAGGACTGGCAGATACCCTATGGGACAAATTTGCCTGTGGACTCCTGAGTGAAGGAACACAGAAGAAGTTACTTGCAGAAAAAGAGCTGACGCTAGATCAGGCTTTCAGCGTGGCAGTATCGTATGAAGCAGCAGCCAGGGAAGCTGCAGAAATTCAACAAAAACCACAGGAATACGGCACCCATGAAATGACACGGGGATTTGCAAAATGTTATCACTGCGGCAGAACTAACCATGACCAGAAGGACTGCTGGTCCAAAGACAAAATATGCAGACAATGCGGGAAGATTGGACACATTGCACGAGTTTGTAGGTCTGGGAAGAAGACCAGCGACAACAAAAAGGCTACTAAGGAACCGTACAAGAAAATACAAAAGATGACAAACAGTAGTTCCAAAGACCAGATGAGCGATAGTGAATCCGGAAACAGGAGACTAAGCTGTCTCAAACTTCACAATGTAATCGCAAAAGAGGATCACTGAACCATTTGGGTCACTCTCATGATAGCAGGGTCCCAAGTTAAAATGGAATTGGATACAGGATCAGCGCTAACCGTCATGAATCGACGAGACTACGAGCAGCTATTTTCACACATACCCTTGAGAGAGACATCCATCATCTTGACGACGTATACGGGGCAAAAAGTATACCCCAGAGGAAAAATAAGGGTGCCTGCCGAATACAATGGCAAGAAAATACGGAAATTGTATCTCTACATACTGCCAAATGGTGGACCACCGTTATTGGGACGGGAATGGATCAGGAAGATAAACTTGTATTGGCATTCCATTCATGCAATGATGGTGGACGGTAAAAAAGATGACGACGTCACTCCTGGACGATTGTCAACAATCTTAGCTAACGCCAAAGCGGTATTTCAACAAGAACTGGGCACGCTTAAAGGCGTAACCGCCTCGTTAAAAATAGAAGAGAATGCAGTTCCCAAGTTTTTCAAAGCGAGACCGGTACCATATGCAATTCTCCCAGCCGTCGAGGGAGAGCTGGAGAATCTGGAGAAGGCGGGTGTGTTGTCTAAGGTCGACTGGAGCGAGTGGGCGACATCCATCACTCCTGTCATGAAGAAAACGTTAAGCAATAAGTCCGGAGAGCCTGTCGAATACAACGGCAAGGAAAGACAGAAATTGTATCTGTACATACTGCAAGATGGTGGACCACCGTTATTGGGGTGTGAATGGATCAGAAAGATAAGTTTAGACTGGCACTCCATTCAGGCACTGATGGTGGCTGGTAAAAAGGATGACGACGTCACTCCTGGGCGATTGTCAACAATCTTAGCTAACGCCAAAGAGGTATTTCAACAAGAACTGGGAACTCTTAAAGGCGTAACCGCCTCGATAAAAATAGAAGAGAATGCATTTCCCAAGTTTTTCAAAGCAAGACCGGTACCATATGCAATTCGCCCAGCTGTCGAGGTAGAGCTGGAGAATCTGGAGAAGGCGGGTGTGTTGTCTAAGGTCGACTGGAGCGAGTGGGCGACACCCATCGTTCCTGTCATGAAGAAAACGTTAAGCAATAAGTCCGGAGAGCCAAGGAAGATTCGCATCTGTGGGGATTTCAAGGTGATGGTGAACCCTGTCCTTCACACAGTACAATATCCTCTTCCAAGGATAGAAGACATCTTCGCCTCACTGTCTGGAGGGAAGCGTTTTACAAAAATTGACCTAGCACAAGCATATTTGCAGATGGAGGTTGAAGAGTCCTCTAGGAGGTATCTCACGATAAACACTCACAAAGGTGTTTACCAGTATCATCGATTGGTATTCGGAGTATCATCGGCTCCGGCGATATGGCAAAGAGCGATGGAACAAGTCCTGCAAGGGATTCCGGGGACTCAGTGTTACTTGGACGACATCCTTGTAACAGGTGAAGATGACAGTGAACACCTTAACAACCTAGAACAGGTGCTCACTAGACTACGTGAACATGGGCTGCGAGCCAACCGCCCCAAGTGCGAATTTTTTAAGAAACAGATATCGTATTGTGGCCACGTGATTGATGAAGAGGGGTTACATAAGTCCCCTGACAAAATTGAAGCCGTTGTTAAGGCCCCAGCGCCTGAAAATGTGTCGCAACTGAGGTCATTCCTCGGGTTGGTGAATTACTATCATAAGTTTTTGCCGAATTTGTCGACAATTCTGCACCCACTGAACGCCCTGCTATGAACAGGGGTAGCATGGAAATGGAGCGATGATTGTAAACGTGGTTTTCAGAAGAGTAAGGACTTAATCACTTCGAAGGAAGTATTGGCTCACTACAACCCAGCACTGCCAATCAGGCTGGCGTGTGATGCGTCTCCCTACGGCATTGGGGCGGTACTGTCACATAAATTCCTTGATGGTTTGGAGAGGCCGATAGCTTTTGCGTCACGCTCGTTAACTTCTGCCGAGCGTAACGATGCCCAGATTGACAGAGAGGCCCTCAGCCTAGTGTGGGGGGTGAAGAAGTTCAATCACTATCTGCACGGTCAAAAATTTACTCTACTAACCGATCATCAACCTCTGGTCTCCATTTTCAACCCTCAGAAGGGCGTACCGATAATGACAGCACAACGGCTGCAGAGATGGTCCCTTTTCCTAGGGGCACACCAATATGACATCGAGTACAAAGGAACTAAACAGCATGGAAATGCTGATGGATTGTCACGTCTACCGTTGCCGACGGTGGAAGAAGAAGACCTTGCAGTGGATCCAATGGAGTTATTCCACTCGACCATAGTCGAATGTCTCCCTGTGACGAATGCAAACATAGAAAAGGAAACACGGAATGACCCGACACTATCACGGGTCTATGATTTAACGGTGAAGGGATGGCCAGCACATGGCGAACCACTGCTGCCAGCATTCTCGCCGAGAAGAGAACAGCTGTCAGTGTGCAGAGGAACCTTGATGTGTGGATCCAGAGTAGTAATTCCACCTAAGTTGATGGATAGAGTGCTCAATGAGCTTCATGAGGGTCATCTGGGTGGGGTAAAAATGAAGAGCTTAGCCAGAGCGTTTGTGTGGTGGCCGGGAATCGATAGAGAAATCGAAGAGATGACCAAGAGCTGTGCAGGATGCCAGAAGGTCCAAAACGCCCCACCACAAGCTCCTCTGCATCCATGGGAGTGGCCCTCATCTCCATGGCAAAGGGTGCACATTGATGTTGCTGGTCCCTTCATGGACTCGATGTTTTTAATTGTGGTGGATGCACATTCAAAGTGGCCAGAGGTAATAAAAATGTCCTCAACCACCATGGAAAAAACTATCACAGTTTTACAAACAATATTCGCCAGGAATGGGCTGCCTGAACAGATTTGCTCTGACAATGGACCACAGTTTGTGTCTGAAGAGTTCCGGAGGTTCTTAAAGAACAATGGTGTTAAGCATTACACATCTGCCCCATATCATCCAGCCACTAATGGATTGGCCGAGAGGTTTGTCCAAACATTCAAGAAGGCTATCAAGGCAATGTGTAATGAAGATATACCCCTACCAAACTCCAGCCATGATGTTCTTCAATCGAAGACTACGATGCCGCTTGGATTTGGTTAAGCCAAACGTCCGAAGAGATGTGGAGAACAGGCAGTTTCAGAATATGAATGAAAGGCCGACCAGGAGTTTTAAGATAGGTCAACCAGTTTTGGCCCGGGACTACCGCACTGAGAAATGGCAGCCAGGAACAATTTGTACACGACAAGGACCTCTCATGTATACCGTGGATGTTGGGGAGAGCATTGTAAGACGCCATGCTGACCAGATTCTAGAGTCACTGGAAAACGTCAACTCCACACCACGATCTGATACACCTGGTAATGAAATCGACGTTCCAATTGCAGCTACCGCAGAACCGGTAATATTGGAAGCAGATGAACCAAACAATGACATTGATTCCGACTCAACATTGCCAGAAGAACCTGTTACCCCAAAGAGGCGTTATCCAGACAGAATCAGGAAGCCTCCTCAAAGACTGAACTTACAATTGCTTAAACTTAACCACTGTAACTAGTAACCGTAATTGTGATTGTAATTTGTTATCATTTAGTTGTTAAATGAATGTTATGTACTGTTTATCTAAAAGGGGAGGAATTGTTGTGTATGTACCTTTAAGAGAATAACTGGTCTCAGACTGCAGTACCGGCAGTGACCACCCCTGTATAAAAGGCGCTAGAGAGCCTCTGTTGTTTAGATTCGTTATGGACTTCCACCAGTAAACATCTGTTTGTTTCTCTCCTGCTAGTCCGTGTCTAAATCATTCACGGACTTAACACATGGTTGTGGATTTGCCTGAGTAAGTACCTTCTTCTCCCCGTTAGAGATAGGGAGTAAAGTCTTTGTTGGGTACTTTAGCTTGTAGAGTGGAAAACTTTGGGTTTTGTCCTTCTGGTGGTGGTCTGGTCATTGAGTTTTTGTTGCGGTTGGGGTTCGGCTGGCGGTCTTCGGTGTCGGCTCGGTCGCGGTGGCCTAGATCATCACCTATGTAGTGGTAATGATCTGAAGGTATGGTTTACCCGGCCCTTTGTTACCACGGTGCTCGTGGTCGGTCTTCGTGTAAGGCTGCGGTTGCGGCCTAGTCGTCTTTGGGCGAGCCTGCCACACCGTGCCTCCTCGCCGTGATGTTCCGTCTGCTTCTTTGAGTTTCAAACAACCCTGGCCCGGAGCGTGTGCCTGCTTGTCCCCAGTGCTTCACCACAAAGATCCTTAGTTACCGATGGGCCTACAATTATACTCTTTGGGAGTTCATTATCTGCGCGCCAAATCAGGGCTAGTTCTTTGTCTAATTTTGGCGGGCTCGTCTAAGGTGATTATAGTCGTTCACCTTAACTGATTTTAGGGTGGTTGCCCTGTTGCTAAATGGTCTTTAATGTCTCGGTGTTTGTTATGCATAATGTAAATCGGTATCTTCCTGGCTTGGTACCCAGTTTAAACTGTAAGCGATTATATATGCATAGTCTTGATGGCTTTAAGTTTGTGCAAGATTAAGTCATTTCCTGGGTTGATTTGTTTTAAAGGGAAGAATGCGTGTTCTGTCTCCTTTAGCTGTCTGGTTTGAAAGCACAAATCAAGCTGTCTCCCACAGGCCCGGGCATGTCAAGTTTTGAGCTTTGAACTTGACATGTTGTTTGAAGGGTCCTGCTTTTAACCTTGCAGGTTTTGCCATGAAGTCCAAAAGCCATTTCCTTTTAGGGTACCCTTGTTAATAACTTGGGAGAAGTGGGAATTTTGTGAATCCTACAACACCTGGATGAACCAAAATCTTCCCTAGCTGAATGTTCACATGACCGAGCTCATCCTCCTTGGCTATTGTCAGTATCTCTGTCACTTCTGACCTCAATTCCATCATCTGCTATCTCAGAAACTGGCATCCTCTGAGCTCACTTTCCTTTTCCATATCTGCTCGGCTCTCAATACCTCCTTCTTCCACCTCTGTAATATTGCTGACTTCTGTCCCATCTCTCCTTCATTATCTCCAGGCCTAAGTTCTGCAATTCCATCCAAATTGGCCTCCTTGCCTCAACTGTCACAAGCTTCAGATCATTTGAAATGCTGCAGCCCTGACCTCACCCATACCAATGCACTGAACTTGCAATGCCGTTCTGTATGCATCGGCGCAGACCCCAAGGATTTGTATGATTGTTACTGTTGTTTGACCAGTTTGGCCCAATGGTAGGGGCGTGGTGCAGTTGGACCTAGAAGCACAGACACACCTGTGAGTTTTAATTTAACTATGGAAAAGACATTTGCTTTGGACAATGAGTGTCTCGATAGGTGATTTAACTGTGAATAGATGATTTAGCTTTGGACAATGAGACTTCGCGTTTTAATGGGTTTTGATGGATCTTCAATTGGATAAGACAACGATGCCAGTTTTGCTGGAACAATGAACTTCCTGGCCTCAATGAAAAACACTTTAATCTTGGGCAAAACACATCAGCAGTAAAACTAAATCACATCAAATATGTACTGTTGTGTATGTACCTTTAAGAGAATAACTGGTCTCAGACTGCAATACCGGCAGTGACCACCCCTGTATAAAAGGCGCTAGAGAGCCTCTGTTTTGTTAGATTCGTTTATGCCTTTCACCAGTAAAGTTCTGTTTGTTTCTCTCCTGCTAGTCCGTGTCTCAATCATTCACGGACTTAACATTGGCGACGAGGTAGAAAGAACTTACCTGCAACTCAGCAGCAGCTCCGACGACGTTGAAGGTCGGAAGAAAAAAAAAAAATAGAGTCCATTGAAACTCGAGGAACGGGCGTCGACCGTCAATCATCGGGTTCAAGGCTTTGCAGGAGCGACTTTCCAGAGCCAGGCTGGGTTCCTCGGTCCGTGGTTTCCCAGCTAATCAGGCTGGTGGCAAGTAGTGCTCTGATCCTTCCTGGGCTGCAACAGGGCCGGGCAGCGAGTCGGGAAGCAAGGAGAGAGAGAGAGGGTGGAGCATACAGGGCGCGGCCGGTGTTTCGAAGCTGGGCAGCGTTCGGACCTCAGAAGAGAGAGGGAAGTGTTCCAGAGGGTCCGCTCCACGACGGGAAGATAATAAAAGAAAACGAATTAATATTTAACGCGCAGGAAACCGTGGAAAGCAGCGCTAACAACAGCGGGGAAGAAGGAAAAGCGCGGGAGGCGCCATTTTGTTAAATCGGAGAAGAAGGCAAAGCGCGGGAGGCGCCATTTTAGATTTGCAAGATGCCGAAGACTGGCTGTATCACTGCTTTTGATAATACATTAGAGGACTGGACCACGTATGTGGAAAGAGTAGAGGTATATTTCGAGGCAAACGATATAGCGGAGGGGAAAAAGGCATCGGTATTGTTAAACTTAATGGGCGCTAGAACGTACGGCCTATTGCGGGACCTGATTACTCCAGCCAAACCGAAGGCGAAGAATTTTAACGAAATTGTTGCTGTTCTACAGGAGCACTTAAACCCTGCACCGCTGTTGATAGCAGAAAGATTTAAATTCCACAGGAGAACTCAGCACAAAGATGAGAGCAATGCTGAGTACCTTACGGAACTACGCAAGCTATCAAAGCACTGCCAGTTCGGAGCAGGACTGGCAGATACCCTACGGGACAAATTTGTCTGTGGACTCCTGAGTGAAGGAACACAGAAGAAGTTACTCGCAGAAAAAGAGCTGACGCTAGGTAAGGCTTTCAGCGTGGCAGTATCGTATGAAGCAGCAGCCAGGGGAGCTGCAGAAATTCAACAAAAACCACAGGAATACAGCACCCATGAAATGACACGGGGATTTGCAAAATGTTATCGCTGCGGCAGAACTAGCCATGACCAGAAGGACTGCTGGTCCAAAGACAAAAGATGCAGACAATGCGGGAAGATTGGACACATTGCACGAATTTGTAGGTCTGGGAAGAAGACCAGCGACAACAAAAAGGCTACTAAGGAACCGTACAAGAAGTACAAAAGATGACGGACAGTAGTTCCGAAGACCAGATGAGCGATAGTGAATC
This sequence comes from Somniosus microcephalus, assembly GCF_052327205.1. Lineage (NCBI taxonomy): Eukaryota > Metazoa > Chordata > Chondrichthyes > Squaliformes > Somniosidae > Somniosus > Somniosus microcephalus. The sequence continues at coordinate 95,280,074 of NC_140992.1, read as the reverse complement.
CGAGAACAGGAGATTAAGCTGTCTCAAACTTCACAATGTAATCGCAAAAGAGGATCACCGAACCATTTGGGTCACCCTCACGATAGCAGGGTCCCAAGTTAAAATTGAATTGGATACAGGATCAGCACTAGCTGTCATGAATCGATGAGACTATGAGCGGCTATTTTCACACATACCCTTGAGAGAGACATCCATCGTCTTGACGACGTATACGGGGCAAAAAGTATACCCCAGAGGAAAAATAAGGGTGCCTGTCGAATACAATGGCAAGAAAATACGGAAATTGTATCTCTACATACTGCCAAATGGTGGACCACCGTTATTGGGACGGGAATGGATCAGGAAGATAAACTTAGATTGGCATTCCATTCATGCAATGACGGTGGACGGTAAAAAAGATGAAGACGTCACTCCTGGACGATTGTCAACAATCTTAGCTAACGCCAAAGAGGTATTTCAACAAGAACTGGGCACGCTTAAAGGCGTAACCGCCTCGTTAAAAATAGAAGAGAATGCAGTTCCCAAGTTTTTCAAAGCGAGACCGGTACCATATGCAATTCGTCCAGCCGTCGAGGCAGAGCAGGAGAATCTGGAGAAGGCGGGCGTGTTGTCTAAGGTCGACTGGAGCGAGTGGGCGACACCCATCATTCCTGTCATGAAGAAAACGTTAAGCAATAAGTCCGGAGAGCCAAGGAAGATTCGCATCTGTGGGGATTTCAAGGTGACGGTGAACCCTGTCCTTCACACAGTACAATATCCTCTTCCAAGGATAGAAGACATCTTCGCCTCACTGTCTGGAGGGAAGAGTTTTACAAAAATTGATCTGTCACAAGCATATTTGCAGATGGAGGTTGAAGAGTCCTCTAGGAAGTATCTCATGATAAACACTCACAAAGGTCTTTACCAATATCATCGATTGGTATTCGGAGTATCATCGGCTCCGGCGATATGGCAAAGAGCGATGGAACAAGTCCTGCAAGGGATTCCGGGGACTCAGTGTTACTTGGACGACATCCTTGTAACAGGTGAAGATGACAGTGAACACCTTAACAACCTAGAACAGGTGCTCACTAGACTACGTGAACATGGGCTGCGAGCCAACCGCCCCAAGTGCGAATTTTTTAAGAAACAGATATCGTATTGTGGCCACGTGATTGATGAAGAGGGGTTACATAAGTCCCCTGACAAAATTGAAGCCGTTGTTAAGGCCCCAGCGCCTGAAAATGTGTCGCAACTGAGGTCATTCCTCGGGTTGGTGAATTACTATCATAAGTTTTTGCCGAATTTGTCGACAATTCTGCACCCATTGAACACCCTGCTACGAACGGGGGTAGCATGGAAATGGAGCGCTGATTGTAAACGTGCTTTTCAGAAGAGTAAGGACTTAATCACTTCGAAGGAAGTATTGGCTCACTACAACCCAGCACTGCCAATCAGGCTGGTGTGTGATGCGTCTCCCTACGGCATTGGGGCGGTACTGTCACATAAATTCCTTAATGGTTTGGAGAGGCCGATAGCTTTTGCGTCACGCTCGTTAACTTCTGCCGAGCATAGCTACGCCCAGATTGACAGAGAGGCCCTCAGCCTAGTGTGGGGGGTGAAGAAGTTCAATCACTATCTGCACGGTCAAAAATTTACTCTACTAACCGATCATCAACCTCTTGTCTCCATTTTCAACCCTCAGAAGGGCGTACCAATAATGACAGCACAACGGCTGCAGAGATGGTCCCTTTTCCTAGGGGCACACCAATATGACATCGAGTACAGGGGAACTAAACAGCATGGAAATGCTGATGGATTGTCACGTCTACCGTTGCCGACGGTGGAAGAAGAAGACCTTGCAGTGGATCCAATGGAGTTATTCCACTCGACCATAGTCGAATGTCTCCCTGTGACGAATGCAAACATAGAAAAGGAAACACGGAATGACCCAACACTATCACGGGTCTATGATTTAACGGTGAAGGGATGGCCAGCACATGGCGAACCACTGCTGCCAGCATTTTCATCAAGAAGAGAACAGCTGTCAGTGTGCAGAGGAACCTTGATGTGTGGATCCAGAGTAGTAATTCCACCTAAGTTACATAGATACATAGATACATAGAAGATAGGAGCAGGAGTAGGCCATTCGGCCCTTCGTGCCTGCTCCGCCATTCGATGAGATCATGGCTGATCCTTTAATTCAGTATCCCGTCCCCGCCTTCTCTCCGTAACCCTTAACCCCTTTTGCCCGTAGAAATATATCTAATTCCCTCTTAAATATAGTTGATGGATAGAGGGCTCAATGAGCTTCATGAGGGTCATCTGGGTGGGGTAAAAATGAAGAGCTTAGCCAGAGCGTTTGTGTGGTGGCCGGGAATCGATAGAGAAATCGAAGAGATGACCAAGAGCTGTGCAGGATGCCAGAAGGTCCAAAACGCCCCACCACAAGCTCCTCTGCATCCATGGGAGTGGCCCTCATCCCCATGGCAAAGGGTGCACATTGATTTTGCTGGTCCCTTCATGGACTCGATGTTTTTAATTGCGGTGGATGCACATTCAAAGTGGCCAGAGGTAATAAAAATGTCCTCAACCACCACGGAAAAAACTATCGCAGTTTTACGAACCGTATTCGCCAGGAATGGGCTGCCTGAACAGATTTGCTCTGACAATGGACCACAGTTTGTGTCTGAAGAGTTCCGGAGGTTCTTAAAGAACAATGGTGTTAAGCATTACACATCTGCCCCATATCATCCAGCCGCTAATGGATTGGCCGAGAGATTTGTCCAAACATTCAAGAAGGCTATCAAGGCAATGTGTAATGAAGATATACCCCTACAACACAAGGTGGACAACTTCTTGTTTGCCTACCGGAATGCGACACATGCGGTTACCAACCACACTCCAGCCATGATGTTCTTCAATCGAAGACTACGATGCCGCTTGGATTTGGTTAAGCCAAACGTCCGAAGAGATGTGGAGAACAGGCAGTTTCAGAATATGAATGAAAGGCCGACCAGGAGTTTTAAGATAGGTCAACCAGTTTTTGCCCGGCACTACCGCACTGAGAAATGGCAGCCAGGAACGATTTGTACACGACAAGGACCTCTCATGTATACCGTGGACGTTGGGGAAAGCATTGTAAGACGCCATGCTGACCAGATTCTAGAGTCACTGGAAAACGTCAACTCCACACCACGATCTGATACACCTGGTAATGAAATCGACGTTCCAATTGCAGCTACCGCAGAACCGGTAATATTGGAAGCAGATGAACCAAACAACGACATTGATTTCGACTCAACATTGCCAGAAGAACCTGATACTCCAAAGAGGCGTTATCCAGACAGAATCAGGAAGCCTCCTCAAAGACTGAACTTATAATTGCTTAAGCTTAACAAATGTATCTAGCAACAGTAATTGTGATTGTAATTCATTATCATTAGTGTTAAATGAATGTTACGTACTGTTTATCTAAAAGGGGAGGAATTGTTGTGTATGTACCTTTAAGAGAATAACTGGTCTCAGACTGCAATACCGGCAGTGACCACCCCTGTATAAAAGGCGCTAGAGAGCCTCTGTTTTGTTAGATTCGTTTATGCCTTTCACCAGTAAAGTTCTGTTTGTTTCTCTCCTGCTAGTCCATGTCTCAATCATTCACGGACTTAACATGTACCACAGGGAGGGGGAGACAAGATAAGGAATTGTCTTCAATCCCCCAGCCCTGTACATGTCCTGTGGTTTGGATTACTGGGTGTGTATTGGAATACAAGAGTTGGGGGAAGGCCCAGCCCCGAAAAGGTGGGAACCAGACAAAGAAGGGTGACTTAAAAGACATCACTGCAATACACAGACCAAAATGAACTTTTAGGTTATACAGCTTTGGGCATTCTCTCTCTCTTTTGCTTGCTCTAAACCACCATGAGCGACAAGAGCCTTGCCTTGCTCTTCGACTGTAGGAATGAACCTCGAAACTGGGACTTGGATAATGCATCAGCGATACGGGTCCAGGAGACACGCTCTACACAGGGAAGCAGCGAGCAAGAAAACGGACAATCGGGGTGAGCATTGTCCAAGCCCACAAATCCTTAAGACCACTGTTACTGTGTGAGGGGGTTTTGTGTGTCCCAACCAATCCAGAGGGGCTTAGTGGGGAGGTTCTGTGTGTATTATAGTGTATGTTCCGGGGTTTGTGGGCCAAGTCCATGTTATACTCTGTATAGCAACACAGTGTGATTTCAGGCATCTTAATACGAGACAGGGGCCTGTTCGACGGGCCAAGTTGTATTGTTGTACTATTTGTTTTATGCCACCAGGCATTTTATGTACTGGAGGCGGGTGTGTGTGTTAACCTTCTTAAAAACCGTACGGTTGAGTCCGAAAAGCTTGTCTGTGTTCTAATCCTGTTCATCGTAATTCCTGTCGTATAGAACTAAGTAGGAGGGGTGATTCAAACCACCAATGCAAACCACCTACAGTTCTCACCATTGATAACTTACTCCATGTCTTGCTGCCTTTCTAATTAGAACATGCCACAGCGAATCACAAGCAGCGTGGACAATGTAGTGGTCCTGCCGCCATCGGAACAATTTATCTTTGAATTCAACAGTAATGCTACCAATAAATGTATTTTTTTTACCAAACTTGATATAAAGTGTGACTAAAGTACATAAAGTAAAGCAATTTGTTTATTGAGTCATTTTAAAAATGCGCTGGTTATTCTGTGGATGTAATGCTGCTCCTAATATCAAGCAGTTGGTGGGCTATGATTTGAGTTGGAAGCTACAGCCGCGAATTTAATTGCGCTGAGGGGGCGGGTTTAAAGACAGGTTTGTAGCAAAAATTGGAGAAATTGGGGGCAGGCTGTGAACCCGCCTCCATCCCGCCTCCACGCGACTTTGGGAAGTGTCGGGTCAGCCGCTCCCGAACTGACCCGACACCAAACGGCGGGACAGGTTGTTAAGCCAATTAACAGGCCATTAACTGCCTGGTTAATCCTATTTTAAAGGGCTGATCAGGTCTAGGATGTTTTTCAACATGCTGCCCTCCCTCATAAAAACCCATCTGGTGAATCGAGCTAGGACCTGAATTGTTGCCAGCTGCTTGAGCAGCTTAAAAGCGGGCCTGCAATCTCTTATTCTTTCACCTGCCACAACTTAGTGCTTTGAGGTTTGGGAGACATTTTGCAGCTCAACTAATCTTTGAGGTTAGAGTCTGACATCCATCTGCTGTGTCAGCTCCTTGGAAGACCCTCTGCCCACTTTGTCTGAGTGCACACAACCTCCTTTCCTTGACTGAGATATATACCATTGGGATGGGAACCATTTATATCCTCCCATCCTGGTCATCAGATTTGGAGGAACATCATCTCCTCTTCTCCATCATCTTAGGCAGTCCCTCGGAACCGAGAATGACTTGCTTCCACATTAAAAATGAGTTCTCAGGTTAGTGATGAGTCCAATGCGGGACCTACAGTCTCTGTCACAGGTGGGGCAGATGGTGGATGAATGGACGGGTGGGTGGGGTGCTTGGGTTGATGTGCGCTCCTTGCGCTGCCTGCGCTTGGCTTCCGCTTCCTCCCGGCAAAGAGACTCAAGGTATTCGGCGCCTTCCCGGATGCTTCTCCTCCACTTTTTGCGGTCTTGGGCCAGGGATTCCCAGGTGCCGGTGGGGATGTTGCACTTTTTCAAGGAGGCTTCGAGGGTGTCCTTGAAGCATTTCCTCTGCCCACCTGGGGCTCTCTTGCCGTGTCGGATCTGTGAGTAGAGTGCTTGTTTTGGGAGTCTCGTATCAGGTGTTTAGTGTAAGGCCCATGCTCTCGTACGCTTTGGTGCAGGTGTTGACGATGGTTTAGAGTTCAACCTCCGAGTGTGCGCAGATGCAAGCGTTGTCTGCATACTGTAATTCGATAACAGAGGATGGGACGACCTTGGATCTGGACTGGAGGCGACGGAGGTTGAACAGTTTCCCGTTTGTTCTGTAAATTAGCTCCATTCCAGTGGGGAGTTTACTGAGGGTGAGATGGAGCATTGCAGCAAGGAAGATTGAGAAGAGCATTGGTGTGATGACACAACCTTGCTTGACCCCGGCCCGTACGTGAATTGGGTCTGTGGTGGAACCATTGGTCAGGATCATGGCTTGCATGTTGTCGTGAAGCAGGCGGAGGATGGTGACAAACTTTTGAGGGCAGCCAAATTTGAGGAGGACACTTGTAGGATTCGCAAAATTTCCACATTTCCCCAAGGTTATTAATAAAAGGGATCCTATGGACATTTTAAATAAAAAGGGTACCCAAAAGAGGCGTCCACACCTCGTGGCCAAAAGCCTGCAAGATTTTTAAAGCTTGGACTCTGTGGCAGCACAAGCAGCCTGTGGGGAAATCAAAACCTAAAATGCAGTTTCTGTGAAAAGGACTTTGTGTTTTGGAAAAGCAGACAGCAAACATTGAATATGCATTAAGCCAGATCGTAGACAGATCAGAACTAGTTAGGCCTGTACTTGAGGCCATCTAGCTGTCTGCATAAATAATTAGAAACAGCTTAAGGAAGCCATCGAGGCTGGACAGGCCGATTAGAATGCATTAATAACAATACAGCTTGGACATCAGGCCATTAGGTGCGATAAGCGGCCATCTAAAAACAGTTAGTTTAGATTGGTGTAATTATTCAAAACAGCCCGCCAAAATTGGAACAATGAACTAACCTGATTTGGCGCACAGATAGGGGATGAAACAACGGGTATAACTGCAGGCCCCGGGTAGCAATCTCTCTCTCTCTGCTCTCTCCTGCGCTTGGCCCTCACTCTTGGTTCCTGGCTCACTCATGCCCTGGCCTCATGGCGGGACTCTCCTCGCTCCCCGCGGTGAGATTTCAGCAGTAAAAGACACCATACCAACAGCCGGGGAGGGGAACAAGACCTGGATCCCTCGTCATCTGGGACGCCCAGGCCGCAAAAAGGGGCGAGATGGAATTTGAGCAGGTAGCCCGAGACGAGACGAGTAGCGACGAAGAAGACAATAAAACTCGGCAGAGCAGGGCAGCAAAAAACGTATCAATAAAGACCAAGCGCCTAGTTATAAGCTGCGCTTGGGAAGATGAACATCTTGTTGAACACTGTAACGCAGGTGTCTACGCCACCACGAATATACTGGTGTTTGACGCATGGGTAGCAAAATCTAAACGACAAAGACTGTTAACTGTCCGATAAACGTAACGTTACCGCTGACGACTGCCCGAGGGAGAAGAAGAGGAAAACCCATCGGGACGAGACGACGACGGTAGCGGAGGAGAAGAAGGTGCGTCACAGTAGCAGCTCCAGCCCCGCACCCCTGAAGATCACATGGCGACGGGGTACCTAAGAGGACAGAGAACCAAACCTCAAAATCTGCACGTCGTTAACAGTTGGCCTTGTTTTGGATTGGTGAGCATGAATTCTGTCCCCTCATAGCTTAATCTAGTTAGGTATAGGGGGTGGGATAAGGATAAGGGGATTGTTAATATAGTTTGTTTTCCCTTGATGTGCCGTGTGTTCCCCATTCCCTGTATAAGTATATAGTTATTTTGTATTTGCCTGTATTTTATGCTAATAATTTCTCCTAAGACTGTGTTAATTTCTGTGTCAATAAAATCCTGGTTTTCTTACATCCAAACCACCTGTCTACTCGAGTCTGTCTGTATCGCTGCCTGTACCTCAGTCTGGTGTCTAGAACCCAAGGGGCGTGGGAGCGATTCGAACCACTCACAAAACAGTCAGGGGCATAACTGACTGGGCGCATGCGCCACACCCGCCACCCCGCCTTACACACTCCATAATCCCTCACGGTTGAGGAGGATTCTTGCGATGACTTTCCCCGTGGCAGACAGCAGGGAAACACCTCTGTAAGTACTGCAATTGGACTTGTCACCTTTCTTGAAGATGGTCACAATTACGGCATCTCTGAGATCCCCTGGCATGCTCTCCCCCTTCCAGATACGAGAAATGAATTTATGAATTCACGCCAGTAGTGCTTCTCCGCCATGTTTTAGTGCCTCGGCAGGGATTCCATCTGCTCCTGAGGCCTTGTTGTTCTTCAGTTGTCGGAGGGCCTTTTCAACCTCATGCCGGGCTGGGGTTGTGCTGAGATGGTGGCGGGTAGCATGCTGCGGGATGGAGTTGAGGACACTCGCATCGAAGACAGAGTCTCGGTTAAGGAAATCTTCGAAGTTCTCTTTCCAGCGGGCACTGACTGCCTCCTTGTCCTTGATGAGTATCTCTCCATTCTTGGCCCACAGTGGGGTAGGACCTTGGGTGCTTGGGCCATAGGCGGTCTTGACTGCGCTAAAGAATCCACGCATGTCGTGGTTGTCGGCTAGCTGCTGGATCTTCTGCGATTTCTCCACCCACCATCTGTTCTTTAGGTCGCAAGTTTTTTGTTGGACCTCAGCCTTCAGGCGTCTGTAGAGCTGTTTTCTTGCCGTCGAGTTCTGTTGCTGTTTCCAGATCAGGAATGCCTTGCGCTGGCGGCTTATTAGCTCCTGGATCTCCTGGTCATTCTCGTCAAACCAGTCTTGGTGTTTCCTGGTCGAGTGACCGAGCGTCTCTTCACAGGTGCTGATTATGGAGGCCTTGAGTGCAGACCAGGCGCTGTGGACACTCTGTGTCTCTGCATCACTGGGAGTTGTCAGGTTGTTTGTGAGACGCAGGCTGAATAGGGCCTTCTTAGCGGGGCCTTTGAGTGCTCCAGCGTTGATTTTCCTGCAGCATTGTTTCTGTTGCTTCCGCTGTTTTGGGACTACATTGATGGAGATGACAGAACGGATTAGGCGGTGGTCTGTCCAGCAGTCGTCAGCTCCTGTCATAGCGCGGGTGATGCGGACATCTTTGCGGTCCCTCGCTCGGACGATGATGTAGTCCAGCAGATGCCAGTGCTTGGAGCGAGGGTGCTGCCATGAAGCCTTGTACTTGTCTCTCTGATGGAACAAGGTGTTGGTTGTGACAAGGCCATGTTCTAAGCATTTCATCTGGAGGAGGGTACTGTTGGAATTGGCTTTTCCTACCCCCTCTCAGCCAATCACACCTTCCCAGAGGTCTGTGGCATTTCCAACTCTGGCGTTAAAGTCGCCAAGGAGGATCAGCTTGTCGCCCGTTGGGACTCGGGACAGGGATTGTTCGAGGCTGAAGTAGAATTCCTCTTTGGTCTCGTCTGTGGTTTCCAGTGTTGGGGTGTACGCACTGATAACCGTAGCGCACTGGCTCCAGGATAGGGTGAGCTGAAGAGTCATGAGGCACTCGTTTATACCGCTAGGGGAGTCTCTGACACGCCCAACTAGTTCATTTTTTATGGCGAAGCCTATCCCATGGAGGCGGCGTTCTTCTTCAGGTTTGCCTTTCCAGAAGAAGGTGTAGCCACCGCCTTGCTCCTTGAGCTGGCCTTCCCCTGCCCGCCGGGTCTCGCATAGGGCGGCGATGTCAATGTCGAAACGTCTGAGCTCCCGGGCAATGATAGCAGTACAGCATTCCGGCGTTGTTGACAAGATGGCTCCTGGGCTGGCAGCTCCCTAGGGAGCTCCTTTGCCATCCTTGGCCATCCTTGGCCATCCGTTGCCATCCTTTGCTCTTTCTCCCCCAGTCTCCTCTCTTCTGCTGTTTAAGTTCTCCTGGCTCTTAATAGTGGGTGCATTTTATCCCTAACTGCAAGTTCAAGCTGCAAGGTTAAAGTTACCTGAGCCCACTGCCCATCCCCTGACCATGCCTGTTCTTTGTTCTCATCAGTGAGCACTGGCTCTTCACTTAAACTTCGCACCCAAATTCCCAGACCTCTCTGCCATCAAGACTACACTTCTGCACTGGACTCAGAGGAACAGCAGCTGCGGCAGCAATGCAACCAGGCACAGCAGCAGCACCAACAGCAGGAGCACCAACCTCCTGAATCTGCACAGGGCAGAGGGCGTCAGCGCAGGCCTGCACCTTGCCGCAGGAGGAACCCTCAACACAGGGTTTACAGGCAGAGGATGAGCAGCAGTGCCAAAGGAGGCTGAGACTTCCGTCAGACGTAGTCGCTGACATCTGCGCAATGCTGCACCAACACCTGCAGCCCAGAGGAGCGAATGGACACTCCTTACCAGTGGCTGTCAAAGTCACCACCGCCCTCAACATCTTTGCTTCGGGCTCCTTCCAGGGATCATCAGCAGACATCAGCAACGCCTCCTAGTTGGCCGCACATGCCTACATCATGCAGGCCACCGATGCCCTCTTTGCAAAAGTGTCCAATTACATCCACTTCGCCACGGATGAAGCAAGTGTAACCGCACGTGCGGTTGGCTTTGCAAATGTGGTAGGCTTGCCAAGGGTGCAGGTCGTCATAGACTGCACACATGTGGCCATTAGGGCACCCCATCACAACCCAGCTGGTTTTGTCATCCGCAAGGGCTTCCACTCCCTTCACATCCAGCTGGTGTGTAACCACAGGAAGAACATTATGCATGTTTGCGCCAAGTACCCTGGCAGTTGCCATGACTCCTTCATCCTGCGGTAGTCTACTGTGCCTCAGCTCTTCAATCCGCCAACCCAACCTTCCGGATGGCTACTTGGCGACAGTATGCACCAGCCCCGGTGTCCAGTATCATCATGGTCTGCTGTGCCCTGCACCACATCGCACAACAGCATGGCTTACCGCTGCCTGAGGAACAAGTGGCTCAGCGTAAAGCATCCTCAGAGGAGGAGGAGGAGGAGGAGGACCAGGAGGAGGAGGAGGAGGACCAGGAGGACCAGGAGGAGGAGGAAGAGGAGGAGGAGGAGGTGACCAATGTAGCAGCACTCGAGTTCATTGCTGGCCGTATATAGTTAAAAGACTGGTAATTACTGCTAATTTTGATCCAGCTTCACATCTTCAGCTAAAATAATTAGAAATGCAATTAAGTTATGTGGATAACATTTTAAAGAGATAAATAATGGCCCAGAAGTTCGGCTCTCCACGGGTGAGTACGCACGGGGTACTCACCCGTAGGCCGAATGGAATTGCCGGTTTCCTGCATGCACTGCGCATGCGCGGGAAACCAGCACTTCCGATCCTCTGAACAAAGAGGTTCAGAGGTCGAACGCGTGCGCAGGGGAGGCTGCGCGTGCGCTTTGAACTTTGGCTTTTTTTACAGGTTTTCCTGGGAGGGTAAGCCTGCAGGATTTACACATTTAAAAAGCAGGCGTAAGGCCTGCTTTTTGCAAGGTAAGTGGTCAATTACTTAAAATTAAAACATTTTTTCCACAGGTTTATTATTTTTAAATACTTTAAAGCAAGGTAAGTTTATTTTTAGCCCCATTATAATATAAAATTATTTTTTCAAAAATTTAAATTAACGTTTAAAATAGTTATTTAATGTAATTTATAGTTTATTTAAAAAGTGTGATTTAAAAAAAAAATTATTTGAAGGTTAACTGCTATTTTGGGCCCGTAGTATTTATAAGTTTTGACAGGTCTACCTGTCAGTCTTATGAATGGGCTTTTCCCTCCTCTGATTGGCTGCCCATGGCTCACGTGATCCCAGGGGACGCATTGCACTAACTACGCCCCTGGGACACGCAAGCACAGCGCGCCGACAGCTGGGCCAGGCCCCGGAGCAGAATTCCACGGGGCCCTACAGCTCAACTGCTGGCGCGCAAGGTAAGTGCAGGTCGGGGGCTTACACCCGCGGGAAGCCCCCGACCCGAATTTCTCGGCCAATGTAATGTTGTTGCTAAGGCTTGTATCTGTGTTCATTTCAACATGATTAAGTTTTTGTGTTGCTTCCTTAAAATTGAATGCACGCCATCAAGCAGAAAATTATTTTTCAGATTTTTTAAAACTATAGTGGAAACATTAATTTATTTGTGCAAACTTTTAATTTCATCTATCTCCTTATTTGTATTAGGTCGCATAACAAATAGCTATGGTCCTTTTAAGGGCTGTGGTTACAAGTGGCCGCTAATACAAAAATGACCGTCTATGATCAGAGTTTTTCTTGGATTCATGAACTCAGGAGACACGAATATATCTCACCAAATGATCGGGTTACTTCCCAAGTCGACAGCTTTGCATTGATTAAGAAAAAGATCTGGATTGCTTAGATTATTTCCTAATTTCATGCTAATTTGGGTCGATAGCCAAGATTTGGTGTGTGGCCAGTGCCAAGCTCCACAAAGATTTGTGAAGCCTGGGAAATAAAGCAACCTGTTTCCTCAATCACAGGTCCACAAATTTAGCCACTGCCAGATATCCAGTGTCATTACTTTTAAGTCTAAGTGTTAGCGGCATGAAAACTGGCTTAAATACAAGAAAATAGTGATCAGCGTTGATTTTAATGGGGGGAGGTGGAGCTATGAATAATTTGTAACTGTTTTCGGCGAGGGTAATTGCAGCGCTGTGCAAAAGTCCCAGGAAAATATGGAGTGGCAAAATTAATTGCATAAGCCTTTTACCCCATAATTTCTTCTTTCGTTTGTACTGTTCAAGGGCCCCAACGACATAGATACGACATCACAATGGTGCCAGTCTCCAGAAATATCTGAGCCGTAATCACAAAAGGAATGTCATGCTTTTCCTAATTGAAAATTGATTTATTTTAAGCAAGAAAGAACTTGCATTTCTATAGCACCTTTCATGGCCTCAGGATGTCCCAAAGCTCTTTACAGCCAGTGAAGTAATTTTGAAGTATAGGCACTATTGCAATGTAAGAACTCCAAACCTACTGGAGTTTTTGAGTATGTAACTGGTAGAATAGATAAGGGAGAACCAGTGGATGTAGTGTATTTGGATTTTCAGAAGGCCTTTGATAAAGTCCCACATAAGAGGTTAGTGTGCAAAATTAAAGTACATGGGATTGGGAGTAATATACTGGCATGGATTGAAAATTGGTTAACAGACAGGAAACGGAGAGTAGGAATAAATGGGTCCTTTTTGGGGTGGCAGGCGGTGACTAGTGGGGTACCACAGAGGTCAGTGCTTGGGCCCCAGCTGTTCACAATATATATCAATGATTTGGATGAGGGAACCAAATGTAATATTTCCAAGTTTGCTGACGACACGAAACTAGGTGGGATTGTGAGTTGTGATGAGGATGCAAGGAGGCTTCAAGGCGATTTAGACAAGTTGAGTGAGTGGGCAAATTCATGGCAGATGCAATATAACGTGGATAAATGTGAAGTTATCCACTTCGGTAGGAAAAACAGAAAGGCAGAATATTATTTACATGGTGATAGATTGGGAAATGTTGATGTAAAAAGGGACCTAGGTGTCCTTGTACACCAGTCACTGAAAGCAAACATGCAGGTGCAGCAAGCAGTTAGGAAGGCAAATGGTGTGTTGGCCTTCATTGCAAGAGGATTTGAGTACAGGAGCAAGGATGTCTTGCTACAGTTGTACAGGGCCTTGGTGAGACCACACCTGGAGTACTGTGTGCAGTTTTGGTCTCCTTACCTAAGAAAGGATATACTTGCCATAGAGGGAGTGCAGCAAAGGTTCACCAGACTGATTCCTGGGATGGCAGGACTGTCGTATGAGGAGAGATTGGGTCGACTAGAACATCCAGCACTGGCCAAGTGAAGTCCGTCCCAACGGAACAGCTCCCTCCTGTCCCAGTACTGGTGCCAGTGTCCCAAGAAGCAAAACCCATTTTTCCCACACCAGTCTTGGAGACACGCATTTAACTCTCTAATTTTATTTATCCTAGCCAAATTCGCTCGTGGTTCAGGTAATAATCCAGAGATTATTACCCTTGAGGTTCTGTTTTTTAATTTGACTCCTAGCTGTTCATACTCCTTTAACAGAACCTTCTTCCTTGTCCTATCTACGTCGTTTGTACCAACATGGACCACAACAACTGGATCCTCCCCCTCCCACTCCAAGTTTCTTTCCAGCCCAGAAGAGATGTCCTTAACCCTGGCACCGGGCAGGCAACACAGCCTTCGGGTCTCCTGCTCTCGACTGCAGAGAACCCTATCTATCCCCCTAATGATACTATCCCCTACCACTACAACAGTTCTTTTTACTCCCCCCACTTGAATGGCCCCCTGTTCCACGGTGCTGTGGCCAGGTTGCTCATCCTCCCTGCAGTCCCCACTCCCGCCCTCACAGGGAGTAAGAATCTCAAACTTGTTTGACAAGAGCAAGGGCTGCGGCTCCTTCAACACTACCTCCTGGATCCCTGTACCTGCCTCACTCATAGTCACACCGTCCTGTCCCTGACCACGGACTACATCTGAATTAATTAATTTCATAGGTGTGAATACCTCCTGAAACATAGAGTCCAGGTACTTCTCCCCCTCCCTGATGTGTCGCAGTGTCTGAAGCTCGGTCTCAAGCACCTCAATACGGAGCCGGAGTTCCTCTAGCAGCAAACACTTGCCACAAATGTAATCACCGTGAGCCTCAATGGGGTCCACTGGCTCCCACATCTCGCAACAGTAACACATCACCTGCTCCATTCTATGTAATTAATTAAATTTCTTATTATTAGTTATGAAACCCTCTGCCCGGATATAGATGATAATATCACACCATTATTTAATAGGACTTACCAACTTAAAGAGAAGGAAGAGAAGCTACCAACCAGCTGATCACCAACCTCCCTTTTGAATGCTGTCTGTGGGGCCTGTTAGGTTGATTCATCTCGCTGCTCCGCTTCCACAGTGCTGTCTAAGCCTGGGAGTAGGGAACAAAACAGAGCAGAAACACCCCCTCACCTCCCACTTGCCCAAACCCTCCCACTTACCAAACTCTCGCTCCACTCAATGCCTCTGCACTCAGCGCTGCCGCACTAGTCCCGCCCCTTTTTATACCCAGATTCTACTTCCGGTTTAAACTCCCCAGCAGCTTAATTTACACTAAAAAATTTAACTCACTTCAAATAATTAACTTTTTAACTCACTAAAATTCACTAAATACACTTAAATGACTTTTCTCCCACTTACCAAACTCTCGCTCCACTCAATGCCTCCGCACTCAGACTAGGCCTGTATTCACTAGAGTTTAGAAGAATGAGAGGGGATCTCATTGAAATGTATAAAATTCTGACAGGGCTAGACAGACTGGATGCAGGGAGGATGTTTCCCCTGGCTGGGGGTCTAGAATGAGGGGGTCACAGTCTCAGGATACGAGGTAAGACATTCAGGACTGAGATAAGGAGACATTTCTTCACACAGAGGGTGGTGAATCTCTGGAATTCCCTACCACAGAAGGCTGTGGAGGCCAAGTCACTGAATATATTTAAGAAGGAGATAGATAGATTTCTAGACACAAAAGGCATCAAGGGGTATGGGGAGAGAGTAGGAATATGGTATTGAGATAGAGGATCAGCCATGATCCTATTGAATGGTGGAGCAGGCTCGAAGGGCCGAATGGCCCACTCCTGCTCCTATTTTTCTATGTTTCTGTTTCTAAGAAATGTGGCAACCAATTTGCGCACAGCACACGTCGGACACTTTTTTGCAAAATGTTCCCACTAGCTGTGCAATGTAAAAAAGTGTTAAATATTTGTGGAGATGTTTATCTCTTTATGACTCAGTATGGCACCACAAAGTGAACAAATTGCAGCACCCATTTCATTTTTAGCTAGATTCACTGGATAACCTGATAAAATGTGGTGACACCTCTTTGGTCAAAGCATGTTGACTGCGCTGGGTCTTTAATCTCTCTCAACAGTTGCATGGCAGCTCCAGTGAGAAGACCTTGACCTTTATGATCTGGGTGCTATAACTTAGTCTATAATCTGCCTTTTGCAGAGTTGTGTGACCCAAGGATTAACAATCAATCCTAGTTGCTATGATTTGCCTGCAGGATTAAACGTAGATTTGCACCTATCACTACATTCACTTTGGGTTGGTAACTGTGAGAGTAACATATTTGTCTTTGTGCATCTGGTGCTAGAATTCATGGACGGAAAATTATGGGCAGGCAAATTGGGGCCCACCTCCAAATTCTGAACATGCTCTCCTGAAAAGGTGGATTTTGAGTTTTTTGGAAAGCAGAGAAGGAAGTGTCAAGGTAGACGGAACTGGGTGGAGATTTCTGGAGGGCATGGGTTTCGTGTCGGAGTTCGTCGTGGAAGATCTGTGCTGGTTATGCTAAAGATGAAAACTTAACCCAAAATTTTACAGACTACAACAGCTAAAATATGTATTTACAATTCAAATAGCCCTGATTATGTCAGATCAGTAAAATGGGGTTGAGCCGGCTCAAGATGTAAGCTGATTCTTCTAGCAGCTCAAAGAGTGAGCCATGCTGCACCTTTTGTAATGGAACAACATTTCCCTAATTTGAATATGTTACAGTCACATTGAAAGCTCTCCCAGAAAACTTGTCCTGGAGCACATTTAGCTGGGGAGATCTTAAAGGTCTGCAGCTCACCATTAAAGGGGAAGTGTGGTAGTGGCAGAAAGAAGTGGGCAATGCTGCTCCCTTTGATGCTGAAGAGTTGTAGGTTTTGCTGCAAGAGGTGCGCTAAAGGAGGATGGGCCTACTTGGGGCTGAAAATGACCCTCTGCAGGTGCAAGCTATATGGAGAGAGGTCAATGCACTCATCAAGGTCCTTTGTACCTGGCCGTAAATGAGGTAGATATCTGCTGGTATCAGGAGGAAGGTGAAAGTATCTGTGCTCCTTAATTTGCACACATTTCTGTGTAGTCCATCAAGCATGCACAAACCAGAGTTTTGTCCTCCTGACCCCTCTGTGAGATACCATTTCAAGGCAAGTACACAATCTTTGTCTTTTTGCACACACATTTTCATTGTACCAGAGCTGAATGCTACACCTTTTTTGCAGATGGAGATGCTGGCTGAGGAACAGTCCATGAGCCCCTCTGATGTTAAAGGCCCTATCAGTAGGGAACAAACCATGAATACAGAGGTTAGCTCTGGTCTCCGAGAAGTTATCCCCCATTGTTCTTTCTCCTACAAAAACAACAACTTGTATTTAATTAGTGCCTTTAATGTAGTAAAACGTCCCAAGGCACTTCACAGGAGTGTTATAAGACAAACAATTGTCACCGAGCCACGTAAGAAATTAGGGCAGATGACCAAAAGCGTGGTCAAAGAGGTAGGTTTTAAGGAGTGTCTTAAAGGAGGAAAGAGAGGTAGCGAGGCGGAGAGGTTTCGGCAGGGAGTTCCAGAGCTTAGGGCCTATGCAGCTGAAGGCACGGCCACCAATGATTGAGCGATTATAATCAGGGATGCTCAAGAGGGCAGAATTTGAGGAGCGCAGATATCTCGGGGTGGGGGGCGGTAGTTGTGGGGCTGAAGGAGATTACAGAGATAGGGAGAGTCGAGGCCATGGAGGGATTTGAAAACAAGGATGAGAATTTTGAAATCAAGTCATTGCTTAACCGGGAGCCAATGTAGGTCAGTGAGCTAAGGGGGGATGGATGAATGGGACTTGGTGCGAGTTAGGACATGGGCAGCCGAGTTTTGGATGACCTCAAGTTTACATAGGGTAGAACGTGGGAGGCCAGCCAGGAGTGCATTGGAATAGTCAAGTCTAGAGGTAACAAAGGCATGGATGAGGGTTTCAGCAGCAGATGAGCTGAGGCAAGGGCGGAGACAGGCAATGTTACGGAGGTGGAAATAGGCGGTCTTAGTTATGCTGTGGATATGTGGTCGGATCTCATTTCAGGGTCAAATATGACACCAAGGTTGCGAACAGTGTGGTTCAGCCTCAGACAGATGCTAGGGAGAGGGATGGAGTCGATGGCTAGAGAACGGAGTTTGTGACGGGGCCCGAAGACAATGGCTTCGGTCATCCCAATATTTAATTTGAGAAAACTTCAAGTTCTAGCCAACCCACGCGATTTTGACTTGATTGACCTTGTTGAGCCCGCCCAGTGGGCTCAGCAGGCCAATTAAGGGCCACCCAGCAACAGGTGACGTCACAGATTGATATTTCATCTGTCAAGACCTTTTGACAGATGAAATATCAGCGTTTCACAGCTGTTTGAAGCTGTCAAACACTGACAATCTGTATTCTAAGTTAATTCCTTCCTCTCTCAGGATGATTTAGAGATCTCCCCGGAACAGAAAGCTGAATGCTGCAATTTTTGACAGCTCGCAGCCACTCTGCTTTCTGTGCCGGTGAGATGAGGGACTCCTGAGACCTGAAGGAAGGCAGGCTGTAAAGGTAAGTAAAGGTATGTAAAACTTCTTTAAACACTTTACACACACCAAACACACTTATCTTTGCACTCATGCACCCATCACTCACCTGAACACCAGACATCTCGACCCCTCCAAGCTCCAAGCCCTTCATCCCGACGGTCCGTCTCCACTAACTTGTCATGGTCTGGAACCGTTGGGAATCCCACACTTCAACATTAAAAATAGGGATTAGGCTAAAAACTGCCTGTTAACTACCTGTTAATAGGCAGTTAATTGGCACTAATCACCTTCCCGCCTCGGGGAGGCGGGTCCCAGTGTAGGGTGGGTACCCGCCTCCTTTGAAACTGGCATGGAGGCGGGTTGGGGGTGGGATGGGGTCGGGACCCCCGATTTCGGGATTTTAACCCCCCACATGCCTCCAATCCTGCCTCCATGGCCCAATGAAAATCCTGCCCGGGGTGTTGAGGTAGAGCTGGGTGTCGTCAGCGTACATGTGGAAACTGATGCCGTGTTTTCGGATGATGTCACCAAGGGGCAGCATGTAGATAAGAAATAGGAGGGGACCAAAGATAGATCATTGGGGGACCCAGAGGTAATGATGTGGGAGTGGGAAGAGAAGCCGTTGCAGGTGGCTTTCTGGCTATGATTAGATAGGTAAGAATGGAAACAAGCGAGAGCAGTCCCACCCAGCTGGATGATGGTGGAGAGGCATTGGAGGAGGATGGAGTGGTCAACCATGTGAAAGGCTGCAGACAGGTTGAGAAGGATGAGGAGGGATAGTTTACCTTTGTCACAGTCACAAAGGATGTCATTTGTGACTTTGATGAGAGCCGTTTCAGTACTGTGGCAGGGGTGGAACTGGATTGGAGGGATTCAAACATGGAGTTTTGGGAAAAATGGGCATGGATTTGGGAGGCAACAACACATTCAAGGACTTTGGAGAGGAAAGGGAGGTTAGAGGTGGGGCGGTAGTTTGTAAGGACGAAGGGGTGAAGGGTTTTTTGAGGAGGAGGGTGAAGACGGCAGATTTGAAGGAGAGAGGGACAGTACCTGAGAAGAGCGAACCGTTAACAATGTCAGCTAATATGGGAGCCAGAAAAGGAAGTTGGGTGGTTAGCAGTTTAGTGAGAATAGGGTCGAAGGAGCAGGAAGTGGGTCTGATGGACAGATGAGCGCGGAGAGGTCAAGAGGGGAGATTGGAGAGAAACTGGAGAAAGATGCGAGTGGTGGGCTAGGGCAAGGGTGAATCTTAGAGGAAGTTTGGCCTGGTGGGCTAGGGGAAGGAAGGGAAGTGACAGAGGCAGCTGATTGGATGGTCTCAATCTTATCGAAAAAGAAGTCCATGAACTCCTCGCACTTGTTGTTGAAGGCGAGTGTGGAGGAAACAGGGGAGAGGAGTTAGCAGTAGAAAATGGTTAGCAATAGAAAATAGTAGTCGGGGGTTATCTTTGCATTCCAGAATGATCCTGGAATAGTCAGCAGTTTTGGCAGACAAGAGTAGGACCCGATAATACTTTATGTGGTCCAGCCAGATCTGGCAGTGAATGGCTAAACCAGTTGTCCACCATATCCATTCAAGTCTGCGTCCCTTGGACTTGAGGGAGCGAAGATTTGGGCCGTACCGGGGGACTGGCCAGGGTGAGAGAGAGTAATAGTTTTAATAGGGACTAGGGCATCAAAGGTGGTGGTGAGGGTGTGGTTGAGCAGATCGGTAGCTGCAGAAATATCGTGGTGAATGGAGGGCCAAAGGCTGGACAGTTGGGATTTCCTAAGTGCAGTTGCAAGGGAGTTGGGAGTGAGTTTTTTCCAGGGGCGGACACAGAAGGAAGTAGGGTTGGGTGGGGGAAGGGGGATGTGGATGGAAAGCGATACAAGGAAGTGGTCAGTGATGGCCTTATCTTCGATTGACACAGATGGCAAGGTTAAGGGGGTGGGCGTGAATATGGGTTGGGGAGTTCACATGGAGGGAGAGATTAAGGGAGGATAGGAGGCTAGTGAACTCAGAGAAGAGAGAGCATGATGAATTGAGATGGAGGTTGAAATCACTGAGGAGGAGAAGTCCCTTCGTGCAGAGGCTGAGGGAGTGAAGCAGTGAGGATAGCTTGGTGATAATTTTTTTATCATACTTGGGTGGGCGGTAGTGAGTCATAGCATCATAGAGTCGTAACGGCACAGAAGGAGGCCATTCGGCCCTTCGAGTCCGTGCCAGCTCTCTATAGAGCAATCCAGTCAGTCCCATTCCCCCGCATTATCCCCGTAGCCCTGCAAGTTTATTTCCCTCTAGTGTCTATCCAGTCTCCCCTTGAAAAGCTTGAGTGTCTCCGCTTCCACCACTTCCGTTGGCAGCGAGTTCCAGGTCCGCACCATTTGCTGCGTAAAAAAGTTTTTCCTCATGTCTCCCCTGTATCCCCTGCCCAAAACCTTAAATCTGTGTCCCCTAGTCCTTGTACCATCAACTAGTGGGAACAGTCTTTCCCCGTCTAGCCTATCCAAACCCGCCAGAATCTTGTACACCTCTATCAAATTACCCCTCAACCTCCTTTACTCTAATGAAAACAAATCCAGCTTCTCCAACCTGTCCTTGTAGCTAAGATCCCCCATCCTGGAACCATTCTGGTAAATCTCTGCTTAACCCTCTCAAGGGCCTTCACATCCTTTCTAAAATGTGGTGCCCAGAACTGGACACAATACTCCAGTTGTGGCCTAACCAGCTCTTTATAAAGGTTCAGCATAACTTCCCTACTTTTGTATCCAATACCTCTATTTATGAAACGCAAGATCCCATATGCTTTGCTAACCACTCTCTCAATATGTCCTGCCACCTTCAGAGCCACGGTGGGCCCTTTGGAGGATGCCAAGAGAGGCACAGAGAGAAGCTGTAGGCTTATCTAAGAGGGAGACAAGCCTGGGATAGTGGCAGGAGAGTAGGAAGGTCGAAGAGTAATGAAAGATTGGGGTGGGGATTTGGGAGGGCAGAGTATCCGAGAGAGGAGAGATGATGGGCGGCATGACGACAGGAGAGACCAGTCAGGGAGGGATAGAGAGAAAAGAAACAGGGGGGCAAAAAAGGTGGAAATAGAAGTGAACGGCTCGGGTCCGGAGCGGCAGCCAAAATGCGCATGCGATAGGACACTGGGAAATACTCAAGTTACATAGGCCTAGTTATGTAGCAATTATAGGGATGTATATTTCCTGGTAGTAGCAGGGAATAGGTTGGTGACAATAGTAGGGAGTTCAGAGTTAAAGTCGGAGCTCCCCGGGAGGGAAAAAGTTGACATAGGTAGGATGGAGTCGACGTGGAGCATCGACGAACTGTTGTGCAAGCTCAGAGAAAGGAGTAGCAGACGAGTGAAGTCAAGAAGCTATTTGAAGGGTTGAGAATTGGAGGATTGTGGTTATTGCCATGGTAATGAGAATCAGTTGCAGTACAGTAAAATGATGGCAAAGTTGACGCGAAGTTGGAGGTCAATGTAGATCAGAAGCAGCGGAGAAAATGTAAAACCACAAGCCAGCAACCAACAAAGCAGAAAAAACAGTGGAACAAGTCACCCAGCTCATCAGAGAAACAGCAACTAGCAGAAACCAACAAAGCTGAAAAACCAGTCGAACGAGTCACCCAACTCAGCAGAGAAACAGCCACAGCGGGGAAGGTAAAAAAATTTTAGCAGCAAATTTTTGATCCAGCAAATGAGTTTTACGGTGTAATCCAGTGTAATCCAGTGCAGAAGTGTAGTGCTGTAATCCAGTTTAGTCCAGTGCAGAAGTGTAGTGGTGTAATCCAGTTTAGTCCAGTGCAGAAGCGTAGAGGTGTAATCCAGTGTAGTCCAGTGCAGAAGTGTAGTGATGTAATCCAGTGTAATCCAGTGCAGAAGTGTAGTGGTGTAATCCAGTTTAGTCCAGTGCAGAAGTGTAGTGGTGTAATCCAGTTTAGTCCGGTGCAGAAGTGTAGTGATGTAGTCCAGTTTACTCCAGTGCAGAAGCGTAGAGGTGTAATCCAGTGTAGTCCAGTGCAGACGTGTAGTGATGTAATCCAGTGTAATCCAGTGCAGAAGTGTAGTGGTGTAATCCAGTTTAGTCCAGTGCAGAAGTGTAGTGGTGTAATCCAGTTTAGTCCCGTGCAGAAGTGTAGTGGTGTAGTCCAGTGTAGTCCAGTGCAGAGGCTTAGAGGTGTAATCGAGTGTAGTCCCGTGCAGAAGTGTCATGGTGTAGTCCAGTGCAGAAGCATAGAGGTGTAATCCAGTGTAATCCAGTGCAGAAATGTAGAGGTGTAATCCAGTGTAGTCCAGTGCAGAAGCATAGAGATGTAATCCAGTGTAATCCAGTGCAGAAGTGTAGTGGTGTAATCCAGTGTAGTCCAGTGCAGAAGTGTAGTGGTGTAATCCAGTGTAGTCCAGTGCAGAAGTGTAGTGGTGTAATCCAGTTTAGTCCAGTGCAGAAGTGTAGTGGTGTAATCCAGTTTAGTCCCATGCAGAAGTGTAGTGGTGTAGTCCAGTGTAGTCCAGTGCAGAAGCGTAGAGGTGTAATCCAGTGTAGTCCCATGCAGAAGTGTCGTGGTGTAGTCCAGTGCAGCAGCATAGAGGTGTAATCCAGTGTAGTCCAGTGCAGAAGTGTAGTGGTGTAGTCCAGTGCAGAAGCGTGGAGGTGTAATCCAGTTTAGTCCAGTGTAGAAGCATAGAGGTGTAAGCCAGTGCAGAAGCATAGCTGTGTAATCCAGTGTAATCCAGTGCAGAAATGTAGAGGTGTAATCCAGTGTAATCCAGTGCAGAAACATAGAGGTGTAATCCAGTGTAGTCTAGTGCAGAAGCTTAGAGATGTAATCCAGTGTAATCCAGTGCAGAAACGTAGAGGTGTAATCCAGTATAGTCCAGTGCCGAAGCGTAGATGTGTAATCCAGTGCAGAAGCGCAGATGTGTAATCCAGTGTAATGCAGTGCAGAAACGTAGAGGTGTAATCCAGTGTAGTCCAGTGCCGAAGCATAGAGGTGTAATCCAGTGTAATCCAGTGCGGAAACATAGAGGTGTAATCCAGTGTAGTCCAGTGCAGAAGCTTAGAGATGTAATCCAGTGTAATCCAGTGCAGAAGTGTAGTGGTGTAATCCAGTGTAGTGCAGTGCAGAAGTGTAGTGGTGTAACCCAGTTTAGTCCAGTGCAGAAGCATAGAGGTGTAATCCAGTGTAGTCCACTGCAGAAGTGTAGTGGTGTAGTCCAGTGCAGAAGTGTAGAGATGTAATCCAGTGTAATCCAGTGCAGAAATGTAGAGGTGTAATCCAGTGTAGTCCAGTGCAGAAATGTAGAGGTGTAATCCAGTGTAATCCAGTGCAGAAAGGTAGATGTGTAATCCAGTTTAGTTCGATGCAGAAGCTTAGAGATGTAATCCAGTGTAATCCAGTGCAGAAGTGTAGTGGTGTAATCCAGTTTAGTTCGATGCAGAAGCTTAGAGATGTAATCCAGTGTAATCCAGTGCAGAAGTGTAGTGGTGTAATCCAGTGTAGTCCAGTGCAGAAGTGTAGTGGTATAATCCAGTTTAGACCAGTGCAGAAGCGTGGAGGTGTAATCCAGTGTAGTCCAGTGCAGAAGTGTAGTGGTGTAGTCCAGTGTAGAAGTGTAGAGGTGTGATCCAGTGCAGAAATGTAGAGGTGTAATCCAGTGCAGAAATGTAGAGGTGTAATCCAGTGTAGTCCAGTGCAGAAGCGTAGAAGTGTAATCCAGTGCAGAAACTTAGAGGTGTAATCCAGTGTAATCCAGTGCAGAAATGTAGTGGTGTAATCCAGTGTAGTCCAGTGCAGAAGTGTAGATATGTAATCCAGTGTAATCCAGTGCAGAAGTGTAGTGGTGTAATCCAGTGTAGTCCAGTGTTGAAGTGTAGTGGTGTAATCCAGTTTAGTCCAGTGCAGAAGCATAGAGGTGTAATCCAGTGTAGTCCAGTGCAGAAGTGCAGTGGTGTAGTCCAGTGCAGAAGCATAGAGGTGTAATCCAGTGTAATCCAGTGCAGTAACGTAGAGGTGTAATCCAGTGTAGTCCAGTGCAGAAGCGTAGAAGTGTAATCCAGCGTAGTCCAGTGCAGAAGCGTAGAGGTGTAATCCAGTGTAGTCCAATACAGTAGTCTTGATGTCCTGAGAAGTCCAAATTTGAGAAGCAGAGAGCAGGATTGGGGGATGGGTATTGCAGTTTTAAAGCAGATAACTTGTAGTTACCTTGTAGCTAGGGCTAAAATGCACCAACTGATGGACATGGGGAACTTGAACAGTGGAAGCAAGGAAATTTAGGAGAGAAAGGGCAAAGGATGGCAGGAGATTCCTATGGATAGAAGTGAAGCGCTCCAGAGTTCTTTATGGAACTGCCAGCCTACCTAGCAGCAGCACATCCTATCACAAATGCAGGCACTGTGGTCTACTGCACAATGAAGGCAGAATCACTGCTTCTTGGACAGTGGCCACTGTCATGCATAATGATGTTTCTGAACATTAATTGTGTGCAAACCCTTTCTGTTCATGAATGCCATGATTGATAGGAGGAGCCCTGATGCCAACATGGGTGCCACCTGCAATGCCTTGTATGCAAGAAAACCCTGCCAACTGGTAAAGCTCTGTACCCAATCCAGCTGCTGCCTCCTTTCCACAGGAATGTGATGAAAGTACTACAAATATAGCACGTGTTACTTGCGCGATACTTGAGTTACACGGCAGAATTCTGATGTGACTTACATCTGCTGAGGTGGTTTGGGAGGAGCCGGTAGAATGAAAGCTTCATGTTGTGGTAATCTTCATTTCCTTGTTCCAGATGTTATCTGCAGGTCATCCTGCATCTGTGGCAGTCCATCTTGTGAAGTTGGGATGGCAAAGACAGATCTCTTCTGATATGCCCAGTTATGTTTGGCGGGCGATTTTATACATGGGTCTTGGGGTAGTGATGGATGTGGTGAAAATGTTGTACCTGTATTCATTGGTGCTTATAAATATCTTTTCTTATCTAAGTCATACAGTTCCAGCACTTAAAATATCCATTAGCAAATTTAATCAGAAAAACAATCTGACCACTGTTATACTGCTGGAGCGTGGAAGGTATTACTGCAACGAACGTCATGCTGGGACCTGTCTCTTGTGTCACCAGCATCCTTGAGCTCCCGTCCCAATTTCTGCTCACACGCATTGTCCCTGACACCACTCCCACTGATTTCAGATGGGAGATGGATACTGCAGTTTTTAAATGTCCTGGGAGTTGACATAGCCTGGGCCCCCGCGAGGCTGTCTCTCTTACCCCGCACCTCGCCTGCCCCGAATGCCCCTGAGTTACAAGTGACCCATAAGCTTTTCAATAGCTGTAGTTTTAGAATTTTAGAAGCTCCTTCTTGTTGTGTATGTGCCTTTAAGAGAAGAACTGATTCTATACTGCAGTACCGGCAGTGACCACCCCTGTATATAAAGCCATAGGAGGCTTCTGTATTTTAGTCTTGAATTACTCTCTGTTCAGTAAATACCTGTTTTATTGTTCTCCTGCGGTCTGAGTATTATTGATCCTCGGACACTACACTGGCGACGGGCAGGTTTGAACTCACCTGCAGTACTGCATCACCTCACGGGGATCTTTTCCTTGAAGAGAAGCTTCTTGGAGGTCGAAGTCAGAACGGCGGGCGTCGACCGCGGGCAACCGCCCAGGGATCCATCGGAGAGTTGCAGGGGATGCTGTGGAGAGCTGGGCCTGGCTCCCCAGTCGAGGTGTTCCAACAAGTCGTGCTGGTAGCAGGTAGTGCGCTGACCCTTCCGGACTGCGGTGGGCTCGGGATCGATCGAGCGGCTCTGCAAAGGGGCCGTGCAGCGTCGTCGGGAGGAAGCGAGAGAGAGGGTGGAGCGCACAGGGCGCAGTCGGTGCTCAAGAACAGGGCAGCGTGGAGAGGATAGAACGCGGGGAAGGAAAATTGAGACACGCCGAAGCTGCGGGTCGCTGCCATTACCCTGTAGAACGCTAGGAGCAGCGTGGCAGCAAGGGGAAGAAGGAAAAGCGCGGGAGGCGCCATTTTATTCCATTGGGGAAGAAGGAAAAGCGCGGGAGGCGCCATTTTATTACATTGGGGAAGAAGAAAAAGCGCGGGAGGCGCCATTTTAAATCACCCAAGATGCTGAAGAGTGGCAGTATCACTGCTTTCGACAATGAGGTAGAAGACTGGACCACGTATGTGGAAAGAATTGAAGTGTACTGCAATGCCAATGAGGTGGCCAATGGAAAGAAGGCGTCGGTATTATTAAATTTGATGGGCGCGAGAACGTACGGCCTATTGCGGAATTTAATTACCCCAGCTAAACCAATGGAGAAAAGTTTTGAAGAGATTGTTAATATCTTACAGGAACACCTAAACCCTACACCGCTGCTGATAGCAGAAAGATTCAAGTTCCATAAAAGAAACCAGCACAAAGATGAGAACAATGCTGACTATCTTACGGAACTACGCAAGTTATCGAAGCACTGCCAGTTCGGAGCAGGACTGGCAGACACCTTGCGGGATAAGTTTGTCTGCGGGCTCCAGAGTGAAGGAACCCAGAAACGACTACTTTCGGAAAAGGACCTGACGCTAGAACAGGCTTTCAGCATAGCAGTATCCTATGAAGCAGCAGCACGGGGAGCTGCGGAAATACAACAGAAACCACAGGAATACAGCGCTATTGGAGCAGAAAAGTGCTATTGCTGCGGCAGAACAACCCATGATCAGAAGGACTGCTGGGTTAAGGACAAAGGATGCAGGCAATGTAGGAAAATGGGACACATAGCAAGAGTCTGCAGGTCGGGAAAGAAAACCAACACTACAAGAACTGCTAAGGAAAAGTACAAGAAAGTAAAGAAATTGACAGACAGTAGTTCGGAAGATCAGGAGAGTGATAAGGACTCCGGGAGCAGGAGACTAAGTTGTCTAAAGTTACACAACGTGATCGCAAAGGAGGATCACCGAACCATTTGGGTCACCCTCATGATAGCAGGGTCCCCATTAAAGATGGAATTGGACACAGGATCAGCACTAACTGTCATGAATCGATGAGACTATGAGCGGCTATTCTCACACATACCCTTGAAGGACACGTCCATTGTATTGAAGACATACACGGGGCAAAAAGTCTACCCTAGAGGAAAAATAAGGGTGCCAGTTGAATACAACGGCAAGGAAACACAGAAACTGTACCTATATATACTACCAGATGGAGAACCACCATTATTGGGACGTGAATGGATCCGAAAAATACAATTGGATTGGCATTCCATTCAGGTGCTAACTGAGACTGATAAAAAGGATGATGACGTCACACCTGGACGACTGTCAAAAATTCTAACTGACGCGAAAGAGATGTTCCAACAAGGACTTGGGACTCTAAAAGGAGTAACGGCAACGATAAAAATTGAAGATAACGCAAACCCAAAATTTTTTAAGGCCAGACCGGTACCTTCCGCGATCCGCCCAGCCGTTGAAGCAGAGCTGGAGAGTCTGGAGCATTCGGGTGTGCTGTCCAAGGTGGACTGGAGCGAGTGGGCCACACCCATCATTCCTGTAATGAAGAAATAATTGAGCAGCACGCCTGGGGAACCGAAGAAGGTTCGCATTTGTGGGGACTTCAAGGTAATTGTGAACCCAATCCTGCACACAGTACAATATCCACTTCCACGGATAGAAGATATTTTCGCCTCACTATCTGGAGGGAAATGCTTTACAAAGATTGATCTGGCCCAAGCGTATCTACAAATGGAGGTGGAAGAAGCGTCTAGGAAATACCTCACGATAAACACTCACAAAGGCCTTTACCAGTACAATCGACTGGTACTCGGGGTAGCATCAGCCCCAGCTATTTGGCAGAGGGCAATGGAACAAGTCCTGCAAGGGATCCCGGGGACCCAGTGTTATTTGAACGACATCCTGGTTACCGGCGAAAATGACAGTGAACACCTTGCCAACCTGGAGCAGGTGCTCATGAAATTACAGGAATATGGGCTACGAGCCAACTGCCCCAAATGCGAGTTCTTCAGGAGACAAATCTCGTATTGTGGCCACATGATTGATGAGGAAGGGTTGCATAAGTCGCCGGACAAGATTGAGGCTGTAGTCAAGGCCCCAGCACCGGAAAATGTGTCGCAACTGAGGTCGTTCCTCGGGTTGGTGAACTACTACCATAAGTTCTTGCCGAATTTATCCACAATTCTGCACCCACTGAACGCCCTACTGCAAACTGGAGTAACATGGAAATGGAGTGATGAGTGTAAGCGTGCCTTTCAGAAATGTAAATGCCTAATCACTTCAAAAGAAGTATTGGCCAACTACAATCCAACACTACCGATTCGGTTAGCATGTGATGCGTCTCCCTACAGCATCGGAGTGGTGCTGTCACACAAATTCCCTGACGGTCCAGAGAGTCCAATAGCCTTTGTGTCACGCTCGTTAACCTCAGCCGAGCGTAACTACGCCCAGATTGACAGGGAGGCCCTCAGCCTGGTGTGGGGGGTGAAGAAGTTCAATCACTATCTGCACGTGCAGAAATTCACCCTACTGACTGATCATCAGCCCCTGGTCTCCATTTTTAACCCAAAGAAGGGCGTTCCGGTGATGACGGCACAACGGCTGCAAAGATGGTCACTTTTTCTAGGGGCACATCAGTACGACATAGAGTACAAGGGTACGAAACAGCATGGAAATGCTGATGGGCTGTCGCGCCTACCGTTGCCTACGGTAGAGGAAGCACCTGCAGTGGACCCTGTTGAGATATTCCATGCGACCATAGTCGAATGTCTACCTGTTACAAACTCAAGTATAGAGAAGGAAACCCGAAATGACCCGACACTCTCTCGGGTCTATGATTTGACGGTGAAGGGATGGCCAGCACATGGCGACTCACTGTTGCCAGCATTCTCGCCAAGGAGAGAACAGCTGTCAGTGTGCCGGGGGACCTTGGTGTGTGGATCCCGAGTGGTAATTCCACCCAAGTTGAGAGATAGAGTGCTCAATGAGCTTCATGAGGGTCATCTGGGAGGGGTAAAAATGAAGAGCCTAGCCAGGGCGTTTGTGTGGTGGCCGGGAATCGATAAAGAAATCAAGGATATGACCAAGAGATGCACAGGATGCCAGAAGGTCCAAAACACTCCACCACA
Organism: Somniosus microcephalus; assembly: GCF_052327205.1. Lineage (NCBI taxonomy): Eukaryota > Metazoa > Chordata > Chondrichthyes > Squaliformes > Somniosidae > Somniosus > Somniosus microcephalus. The sequence continues at coordinate 95,250,881 of NC_140992.1, read as the reverse complement.
GGCCCCGCTACATCCATGGGAGTGGCCCTCATCTCCATGGCAACGGGTACACATTGATTTTGCTGGTCCATTTATGGACTCAATGTTCCTAATCGCTGTGGACGCCCATTCGAAATGGCCAGAGGTCATCAAAATGCCCTCCACCGCCACGGAGAAAATTATTGCAGTCCTATGGACCATCTTCACCAGGAATGGCTTGCCAGAACAGGTTTGCTCCGACAATGGGCCACAGTTTGTGTCCGAGGATTTCCGGAGGTTTCTGAGGAATAATGGGGTGAAGCTTACACATCTGCCCCATATCATCCAGCCACAAATGGATTGGCTGAGAGATTTGTTCAGACCTTTAAAAAGGCCATAAAGGCAATGCATAATGACGACATACCACTACAACACAAGGTGGATAATTTCTTGTTTGCTTACCGGAATGTGACACATGCAGTCACCAACCAAGCTCCAGCCATAATGTTCTTCAACCGAAGGCTAAGATGTCGCCTGGATTTGCTCAAACCAAACATAAGATGAGATGTTAGGATAAGCAATTCCAGCACATAAATGAGAAGCCAACCAGGAGCTTCAAGATAGGGCAACCAGTCTTGGCCCGCGACTACTGAACAGAAAAATGGCAGCCAGGAACGATATGCACACAGCGTGGACCACTAATGTACAAAGTGGACGTTGGAGAGAGCATCGTGAGGCGCCATGCTGACCAGATTCTAGAGTTACAGGAACAAGCCAAACCCATACCACGAGCAGGTGCACCTGGTAATCAACCCGAAGTACAGATTGCGTCTACCTCAGAAGCAGTGGTATTGGAAGCTGACGAACCAAACAATGACAATGAGCCAGAATCAACTCTGCCGCAAGAACAGGACACTCGAGAAAGGCGCTATCCAGTCAGGATCAGGAAGCCTCCTCAAAGACTGAACTTATAAATGATTATTTCAGTTGATGTATATAGTACAGAGAAAATTGTAATTGTAATTAGTTATTATTTAGTTGTTAAATGAATGTTATGTACTGTTTATCTAAAAGGGGAGGAATTGTTGTGTATTTGCCTTTAAGAGAAGAACTGATTCTGTGCTGCAGTACCGGCAGTGACCACCCCTGTATATAAAGCCATAGCAGGCTTCTGTATTTCAGTCTTGAATTACTCTCTGTTCAGTAAATACCTGTTTTATTGTTCTCCTGCAGTCTGAGTATTATTGATCCTCGGACACTACACTTCTAAGTCCCGATTTTCACCTAACCCACCTGGCTAGAATTGACTTCAATAGAGCTGAAAATCAGGCAGCTTTTAAATCCGGGCATGCCAGGCTACATGAGCTCTTTGTATAAACAAGACCAGGCAGATTTAAGGTTCCTGTAACAAGTGTGGATTACAGATCTCCAGATGTGTGTGATCGGAACATAGGATTTGCTGGACAAAAAAGGACCAAGGTCCATCTAGTTCACTGTTGTAGAAAGTTCTAGTACAGGGCCTTGGTGAGACCACACCTGGAGTACTATGTGCAGTTTTGGTCTCCTTACCTAAGAAAGGATATACTTGCCATAGAGGGAGTGCAGCAAAGGTTCACCAGACTGATTCCTGGGATGGCAGGACTGTCATATGAGGAGAGATTGGGTCGACTAGGTCTGTATTCACTAGAGTTTAGAAGAATCAGAGGGGATCTCATTGAAATATATAACATTCTGACAGGGCTAGACAGACTGGATACAGGGAGGATGTTTCCCCTGGCTGGGAGCTCTAGAATGAGGGGTCACAGTCTTAGGATACGGGGTAGGACATTTAGGACTGAGATGAGGAGAAATTTCTTCACACAGAGGGTGGTGAACCTGTGGAATTCTCTACCATAGAAGGCTGTGGAGGCCAAGTCACTGAATATATTTAAGAAAGAGATAGATAGATTTCTAGACACAAAAGGCATCAAGGGGTATGGGGAGAGAGCGAGAATATGGTATTTGTTAAGTCTGTGTGTCCCAGTTATGCTTATTATAAATCACTGGACACGGACCACAAGAATAACTTTAACAGGTCTTTACTATTCGGAGGTCAAGGCTGAACTGCCCAGCAAATCCCTACACAACACTTATATACCGGTGTGGTCACCACCAGTATTACAGTATACAGCAGCCAAGAGAAAGTAGTACATCTCTTAAGGTAAGTTCTCTTAAGGTGGAACAGGTTACATACACCACAATCCTCCCTTTTTAGCTTAACAGTTATATCCCCATTTAACATAACATAATAACATATATATATACAACTTCATGCAAAACAGTTCAAAGATTCAGTCTCTGAGGAGGCCTCCTGATTCGAGTTGCATAACGCCTTTCAGGGGTCTCTGATTCTCGTTGCTGGGGTGACTCATCTAGTTGTTCTATTATGGATTGGACATCATCATCAGGTACATTCACTTCTGAGGTAGATGCTTCAGGTTCACTAACTTCTTCCACGGTTGTCTCTGCCGTAACCATGGGTTCGACCCTTGTTCTCGATTCTACCAGTTGGTCAGCATGACGCCGTATTACATTTTCACCAATATCTACCGTGTACATCAGGGGTCCTTGTCTGGCCCGAATTGTTCCAGATTGCCATTTCTCGTTTTTATAGTCCCGGGCTAACACTGGTTGTCCTATTTCGAAACTCCGAGTGGTCTTGTTATTTATATGCTGGAACTGTTTGTTTTCAACTTCCCTCCGCACATTTGGTTTTAACAAGTCCAACCTGGACCGCAACCTCCTGTTATAGAACATCATGGCAGGACTTTGGTTTGTCACTGCATGAGTGGCGTTTCGATATGCCAGTAGGAATTTGTCCACCTTGTGTTGTAGTGGAATCTGATCTTCGCTCATGGCCTTTATTGCTTTTTTGAACGTTTGTACAAATCTCTCGGCCAACCCGTTTGTAGCCGGATGATATGGGGCAGAGGTATAATGTTTCACCCCATTCTTCTTCATGAATTTCTGGAATTCTTCTGACACGAACTGCGGTCCGTTGTCTGAACATATTTGTTCTGGCAATCCATTTCTCGCAAATATCGTTCTGAGCACCGCGATCGTCTTTTTCGAGGTAGTAGTAGTCATCTTAATCACTTCTGGCCATTTAGAATGTGCGTCTACCGCAATTAAAAACATGGAGTCCATGAATGGACCAGCAAAGTCAATATGTACACGTTGCCATGGGGTTGAAGGCCATTCCCATGGATGCAGCGGTGCAATCGGAGGTGCATTTTGCACTTTTTGGCACCCTGAGCAGCTTTTCGTCAGATCCTCTATCTGTTGGTCGATACCCGACCACCACACATAAGCCCTAGCAAGGCTTTTCATCTTGACTCCCCCCAGATGACCTTCATGCAGTTCCTTTAGAACTCTCTCTCTTAACTTAGGAGGGATAATCACCCTTGTTCCATACATCAATGTTCCTTGACAGACGGACAGCTGGTCTCATCTTGCTGAGAATGCCGGTAACAGTGGATCACCATGTGCTGGCCATCCCTTCACTGTCACTTCATAGACCCGGGACAGTGTCGGGTCGTTCCTGGTTTCTCTTTCAATACTTGCATTGGTGACTGGTAAACATTCGATGATGGTCGAGTGAAATAACTCAACAGGGTCAACCGTCGGTGCCTCCTCCTCTGTAGGTAGTGGCAGGCGCGACAGCCCATCAGCATTACCATGCTGCTTTGTACCTTTGAATTCGATCTGATATTGATGTGCCCCTAGGAAAAGGGACCACCTCTGGAGTCTCTGTGCTGTCATCACCGAAACACCCTTCTTAGGGTTAAAAATGGATACCAACGGCTGGTGGTCTGTCAGAAGCGTAAACTTTTGGCCCTGCAGGTAATGATTAAACTTCTTTACTCCCCACACAAGGCTGAGAGCCTCCCTATCTATCTGAACATAGTTGCGCTCAGCGGAGGTCAATGATCTGGATGCGAACGCAACTGGCCTCTCCAGGCCATTTGGCAACTTGTGTGAGAGTACTGCCCCAATACCATATGGAGAAGCATCACAAGCCAAACGAATAGGCAGCGTTGGGTTGAAGTGAGCCAACACTTCCTCTGAGGTGATCAATGCCTTGCTTCTGCGAAAGGCCCTCTTACAGTCCTTGCTCCACTTCCATGGTACTCCCTTCTGCAAAAGAGCATTCAGCGGGTGCAGCACCGTGGATAAATTTGGCAGAAACATATGGTAATAGTTAATCAACCCTAGGAACGACCTCAACTGGGATACATTATCCGGAGCGGGAGCCTTCACAACAGCTTCGATCTTGTCAGGAGACTTATGAAGCCCCTCCTGGTCAATGACATGACCACAGTACGAGATCCGCTTCTGAAAGAACTCACATTTCTGCCGATTAACTCGAAGTCCATATTCTTTCAATCTGGTGAGCACCAGTTCCAAATTTGCAAGGTGTTCCACGTCATCATCTCCTGTAATCAGAATATCGTCCAGGTAACATTGTGTGCCTGGAATTCCCTGTAATACCTGCTCCATGGCCCTCTGCCAAATTGCTGGAGCCGATGCCACTCCAAAAACCAGTCTATTATATCGGTACAAGCCTCTATGCGTGTTGATCGTGAGATACTGGCGTGACTCTTCCTCAACTTCCATCTGTAAGTACGCCTGCGCCAGGTCTATCTTGGTGAAGTGTTTCCTGCCAGACAACGAAGCGAAGATATCCTCAATCCGCGGAAGCGGATACTGCACCGTGTGAAGCACCGGATTAACAGTGATCTTGAAATCTCCACAGATGCGAAACTTCCCCGGTTCCCCCGGCTTGTTGCTCGATGAACGCTTCATGACCGGGACAATGGGCGTGGCCCACTCACTCCAGTCTACCTTAGAAAGTACTCCTGAACGTTCTAGCCCTTCCAGCTCAGCTTCCACAGCAGGTCGTATCGCATAAGGTACCGGTCTGGCTTTGAAAAATTTCGGGTTTGCATGTTCTTCGACCTTGATGTTTGCCGTAATTGCTCTCAGTGTTCCCAGTCCCTGTTGGAACACCTCTTTAGCATCGTCCAATATTCTGGACAATCGTTTAGGTTTGACATCTTTTTTTCCGGAATCTACCGTTAGTGCTTTTAAGGAATGCCAGTCCATATTTATTTTCCTAATCCACTCCCGTCCCAGTAGTGGTGGACCTCCCTCAGGTAGCACATATAAGTCCATTCCTCGGCTTTCTTTGCCCCTGTGGACCACCTTTACCTGTATCTTCCCGATGGGGTATACTCTTTGCCCCGTGTATGTTTTCAATAAAATCTCCGTATCCCATAGGGGAATATGTGGGAATAACCTTTTGTAATCTTGCTTATTCATGACCGTCAATGCCAATCCAGTGTCCAATTCCATCTTCACTTGGACTCCTGCTATCTGAAGTGTGACCCAGATTGTTTGGAGGTCTGCTTCATTACCAACATTGTGTACTCTTAGACTACCCAGTTCATTACTGCTGGAGTCTGAATTTGACTTCTGTTCGTTCGAACTGTTCTCTGTCACCTTGTGTACCTTTCTGTACTTTTCCTGCGGTGACTTTTTGTTGCTGGTCTTCTTTCCTGACCGGCATACTTTAGCTATGTGACCAAGCCTGCCACATTTTCTGCATTCCTGATTTTTGAACCAGCACTGGTTCTGATCGTGCATTGTCTTTCCACAACGATAACATTTTACTGTACCCAAGACCATTTGATTGGTGCTGAGTTCCGCTGACCGTAGCTGCATTTCCGCAGTGCCTCTCGCTGCGGCTTCATGCGATGCTGCAATAGTGACAGCTTTATCAAGCGTAAGATCATTCTCCTCAAGCAGTCGCTTTTGCGTTTCTTCTTTTAACAATCCACACACAAATTTATCTCTCAGCGCATCTGCTAGTCCTGTTCCAAACTGACAGTACTTTGATAGCTTACGCAGTTCAATTAAAAATTCAGCGTTGCTTTCGTCTTTCAGCTGCGTTCTTCTGTAAAATTTAAATCGTTCCGCTATCATCAGCGGCGTGGGGTTTAAATGATTTTTCAGGGCAGTAACAATATTCGCGAAAGTCTGATCCGCCGGTTTATCTGGTGACAGAAGGTGCTTCAATAGCCCGTATGTCTTCGCACCCATTGAGCTTAATAAGGTTAGTGCTTTCTCATCATCTGGTACCTTATTTGCTTTACAATAAACTTCCATGCGTTCTACATACGCGGTCCAATCTTCGATATCACTATCAAAGGTATTAATGTTCCCATGTTTAGGCATCCTTGCAAGTTTTTTAATTTTTCTTTTTCTCAAAATGGCGGCTTCCCGCGCTTGTCTTCTTCCCCCGCCTACTAAAATGGCGGCTTCCCGTGCTTGGCGGTCTTTCCCGCTCTCGTCTTCTTCCCCCGCCGACTACAATGGCGGATTCCCGCGTTTGCCTTCTTCCCCCGCTGGCTGCAATGGCGATGGCCGTGCTGCTGCCGTTCTCACCTCCCCAGCGGTTCTCAATTCCCCGACGCTGCTTTTACTCCCCCGCATGCAGCCCGGTCCTTTACACTGGCTGCATTTGAGATCTCCGCGGCTCTCGTGCCTTAAGCTGCCCCAGTCGCTGCGCCTCTCGGCCTCGATTGCAGCCTGGCCCTTTTCACCGGCCGTGGTCGAGTTCTCCGCCCTTTTTCCTCCGTTTTCCCTCCCCCACTCCACAGTCAACGCGGCCGACTTTCTGCTCGTGTCGCTGATCGGCTTACCCACCACCGTGGTAGAAGGGATGGTCACTGCCTGTCGCTGATGGAGGGCTTCGTGGTCAGAATTTTTCTCTTTAACCCGGGTTCTCGATGCCTCCCGTGCGATGGTGCTCAGCAGGATGATGAGGGCGGATGCCTCTTCTCGACGCCCGTTCTGAGGACGAAGCTGCCTTGGATGTAAAACTGCCGCAGGGTAAGATCGGACTCGTCGCCACTGTTAAGTCTGTGTGTCCCAGTTATGCTCACTATAAATCACTGGACACAGACCACAAGAATAACTTTAACAGGTCTTTACTATTCGGAGGTCAGGGCTGAACTGCCCAGCAAAGCCCTACACAACACTTATATACTGGTGTGGTCACCACCGGTATTAAAGTATACAGCAGCCAAGAGAAAGTAGTACATCTCTTAAGGTAGTTGGCCTAGAAATTGAGTTTTGGCTTAGCCAGGGCTTTAGCGCCGGAAGTTAGTGCCGGCGCTAAGTCCCCCTGCGCGTGCCAAAAATTCAGCAGGGCCACGCCCAAACGGCTGCCGGCGCTACTGAAGGGTCTTTGCGGCGGTAAATCAGCGCTAACTGCCGTTTCGCGCCGCAATTCCGGCGCTGCGGCACCCGATGCGGTGCGGCAGGCTCGGGAAGTGCAGGCCTCCTCCTTCCCTTAAGGAGGAGCTGCCTGCACCCGGCCGCGGCCCGCGAAAATCTTTTTAAAAATGAGCCCGGCACCTCGGACAAGTGCCGGGTTTGCTTCTGTTCCGGGGGGGGGGGGGGAAGTCCGGGGAGGGAGCTGCGGCCAGGCAGCCGGCGGGAAAGCGGCCGGCCGCCGCGGGGCCTTTAATGCGCCGGCGCAAAGACTTGTAAGACTCTGTTGCCAGAGTCTTAGTTGCGGCTGTCACGGGCGAGGCGGCCGCAACTGAATTTCGGCGCTGGGGCCCATCGGCATGGCAACCGGGACGCTGCACACACCGATGACATCATCGGTGCCGGCGCAGCGCTACCGGTCTACCGCGGCGGAAGGGCCCCAGGCAATTTCGGCGCCGGCGCCAAATGCAGCGCGAGGCCCTCTAGCGCCGCAAAATCGGCGCTAAGGGCACTCAATTTCTAGGCCGTTCTCTTAAGGTGGAACAGGTTACATACACCACAGTATTGAGATAGAGGATCAGCCATGATCATATTGAATGGTGGAGCAGGCTCGAAGGGCCGAATGGCATACTCCTGATCCTATTTTTCTATGTTTCTTTCACTTTCTACCATCCTGGTAGTTGCATGATAAAATGATATTGGAGTTGTTGACTAATCAACTAAGCACAGGCATGATGGGCTAAATGGCCTTTTTCTGTGCTGTAAGATTCTATGATACTCATGACAATCAATCTCTATCAATTAGTCTACAACAGACCCAGACATGACGCGAGGAAAATCCCAGTGGTGGATAGCTTTGGGAACCAAGATGCAATTTGTATGCATTCTGGCTTCACCAAGTGTTTAATTATAAATAAAGCAAATTCATCTCTTAAATCAAGTTCACAATGTTCCATTCCAGTTTCGCTGAATGGGGATGTGGCTGTATGATCTCCACTGGAGACGTAGTGAGTCAAGATTAAAGCCTATTTGTAAACAAATACTTTAAAGAAATAATCAAAATGCAGATTGTTACATCCCCGGCAATGTCAATCACTGTTGTAGAAAGTATATACAGACCCTTAATTTTTAATATTTCATGAAATGCTTTGCCAGGCAAAAAGGTTTTACAAAGTGAAATAATGTTGGTGAATGTAACAAGCAGTCTTTCACTGATAAGGCAGGAAGCATGGTTGTGACTGCAGGGGGTAATGATAGACAACAGAGAGAAACAAACCTCCTTTGTGCTGTAGACATCTGGTGACTTTTCTGAGGTGAGAAGTCAAACCATTGAAGTTTTGAAATGCAGAATACGACGTAACTCATGAACCTAATCAAGTGGTTTTCTGCCACCTTTGTAAACTTCAGGAGTGAATGAACAATTTTGGGCTGTGATAAGGCCAAACTAAGGATAGCCACACAGGACGTAAATGTTTGACAGCTCAAATAGCTCAGACTAACATTAAAGGAACATTTCACTATCTCTGAATGATTGATTTAATGCAAAAGGCAAGGAAAGCTGTATAAAGCACAGTGGCTAAAGAATATCAGCACTGCAGTCCGAAGAAGGTGGCTTGGCCAGTCATCTCGCCTATGAGGATCAGGCTGCAGTCGGAAGGAGAGGCCTGGCCAGTCTTTTCGCTTACGAGGACCTACAATCAACGCTGGACCAATCATCGCCGGGTGGTTGTATGTATGATTTCCTGTAATATTATTGGTGAACTGCTCAAATAGTGGTTGGGGTTTTGAATCTGTCTTAGGAACAATAAAATGTTAAAGACAGAATCCGTGTGTCTGGTGTAATTTCTCATAAGTCTCAAGTCCGAACTCTATAACCTGTTGGACGGGGTGAGGGGTAACTCCGCACTTCTTACACTGTGGCCATGGCAACATATCAAAGACCTACTGCTGAGCAGCTCGAGCAGCCCCGAGTTAAGCAATAGGCCCATTTAGACTGAAAATCAGATCCCATGACGTACATTTGCCCCGATTGCCATTTTTGGACTGAACTGGGCAGAACATGCAGCATGTATCCCTTGCAGTTCCTCAATTGGCTATCCATCCATCCACTATTCCTACTCCTTTAGCTAGAGCAGCACTTGTAATGCACATTCACAGCCAACAGTGAGAAGGTTGGGATGGACAAAGAGCAAATGCAATAACCAAAGACATTAAACAGCTACCCAATTAGTCCTCCGCAACTAAATAAAATTAATTCACTTTTAACATACCTTGCAATGTTTCATTCTTTCATTGTACAAAAAGTGGAACATCAATTGTCCAAATGCCTGAAGGCAGTGTTGGTCATTTCTGTTACTAATAATGTATGTTAAATGGTTGACAGTACCTGAAAGTATTCTTGGATCAGGCTTTGAAATTTAAAAAAGAGGAATTGCAGCTTAGTAAGCATCTGAAAAGAGGAAAACAGGTTTACGTTTTGGGTAAAGATCCTGCCATGCTTTATTTCTGGGCATGTTTTCAACCATAAGTCATTAAAGACCTACCACTATATCCACCTATTTACTTCTGATCACAGTTACTTCAAAACTGAGAAATGTGTTAAGAAACTACACATACGATCAGTTCAGTTTCTCTGCTGATCTTTTTTCGGGGGCATTTACTGATAGTTTCCTTTAACTGATCTATGGAAACCCTGTATTGATCTGCAATGATACAGTTGAGTCTAATGAACACAATAAAGGTCTGAAGAAGAATATTCTTGGCTTCATGTTTGTAAATGATTTATCTTAGATTTGGTCTGTGATATTCAGAGACTAGAGGGAGCCTTGTTCCAAAGAATCTCACATTCCTGGGTGCACAATCTTAAATTGAAATGAACAAGCTCAACAACCAAATTCAGACTTTCATGCACCTTAAAAATATTGATCCCTGCAATGGGTTATGAATTCAGAAAGTGCCACATTTTATGTGATATTCCCAGGTCGCAAGCCAAAGGATTCACATAGTTTAAATCATTTCCAAACCAAAAACTTGACTCAAAATATCACATTCACACACACTTTCACACAGACTGAAATTCCAGCAGCCTTTTCCTTTTAAAATAAAAACAGAAAATGGTGGAAACACAAGCAAATCATGCAACATCTGCTTTTGCCTTCTTTTCCCTCAACATTTTTAATGCTTGCTTCTTTCTCTTTTTCCTGACCTTTTTGTTACACCTCAAGTGTCCAAGCCAAGGTTATTCATGCAACTTTTTCATAGCCTTTGTCTGCTATGAAAGGACTGACATTAACCTCTCCTCCTCCTCGTTCCCCAGGAGGCTTTCCATCACAAATGTTCTTTGTCTAGGCTGACATCCTAGAGTTCTAAAAGAGGTGGCTGAAGAGATAGTGGATGCATTGGTTTTGATCTTCCAAAATTACCTCGATTCTAGAATGGTCCCAGTGGATTTGAAGGTCGCAAATGTAACACCGCTATTCAAGAAAGGAGGGAGAGAAAAAACAGGGAACTACAGGCCAGTTAGCCTGACATCAGTTGTCGGGAAAATGCTGGAATCCATTGTTAAGGAAGTGGTATCAGGGCACTTACAAAATCATAACATGATTAGGCAAAGTCAACATGGATTTATGAACGAGAAATCGCGTTTGACAAATTTATTAGTGTTTTTTGTGGATGTAACTCGCAGGGTAGACAAAGGGAAGTAGTATATTTGGATTTCCAAAAGGCATTTGATAAGGTGCCACATGAAAGCTTATTACACAAGATTAGGGCTCATGGGGTTGGGGGTAACATAATAGCACGGATAGAGGATTGGTTAACGGACAGAAAACAGAGAGTAGGGATAAACGGATCTTTTTCAGGTTGGCAGGCTGTAACTAGTGGGGTGCTGCAAGGATCAGTGTTGGGGCCTCAGTTATTTACAATCTATATTAATAAACTAGATGAAGGGACCGAGTGTAATGTATCCAAATTTGCTGATGATACAAAGCTAAGTGGGACAGTAAGTTGTGAGGAGAACACAAAGGCCGCGATTTTATCATTGGTGGCGGGGTGGGTGCGGGTCAGGTGGTCGGCGGGTCCGGGTCCCGTCTCCGCTTTCAGCCAGTAAAAATTTGCGATTTTGCCCTAATTGGGCAATTGATTCCCTGCGTGTGCGCTCCCCTGGCCAATTACTGTTTTGGGTCTGGAACTCGCCTCTGCTGATGTCTGTGAGCCAGCTAAAATTAAGGGGCCTGACGTAAGAAAACCACTAGGCACTCGGTCTGAGTATTAAACAAGGCTTTAATCAACTGTTTTTCAACATGGAGATCTAGTTGTGTCCTTCGCTAGTTCCTGTTAAAGAATGTCCTGAGCAAGCTGGGCCCATGCCCGAGTCTTTATACTCTCCCTGGACAGCGCCACCAGCAGGCCGCCCAGTACTATTTCATAAGACATTTCCACATGAATGACAAGATTCATGTCAGGGCCCATGTAGCCTTGGATCATTCTCTCATTTTTTGCTTCTGGATTGTCTACTCTGCTGACTACTGCTGACATGGCAACCTCAAGGGCGAAGGCCTCACCGCGATTTGCTGATGACTCCCTCCATGATCTTGTGGAGGGAGTCAGAGGTCAAAAGGAGGTAATCTTCCCATCCTCTGGGAGGAAGAAGCCACCACAGCAGACCAAAGCTGTGTGGCTGCAAATTGTACAGGAGGTCAGCTCGAGATCGATGTGCAGTTGAACCTGGTTGCAGTGCCGAAATAGGTTCAATGACCTGGTCTGCTCAGGGAAAGTGAGTATAACATCACCATTACCCTCAATCTGTTCCCCATCTCCTCTCAGCACCAGCACTCTGCATTGTCAACCTACTCCTCCATATCCCACTTTGCCCTTACATCGCTTGCACCCTTAACCATCCCTCTTTATGTACACAATCACTTACGTATTCGACTATGCTGCCCTCACACTCGCTATCACTGTTATGCAATGCCAACAACTAACAATGCACAGGGAGGGCCCTTGGTATTGACACCTCACTCCATTTTTGTCTCCTTCTAAGCATTTATGCTATGGCTTCTTCACACTCACTTCATCTTTCTCACTCAAACTCCACTTGTGTCCCTCATTGCAGGAAAAGAGATCCCACAATAAAAAGGAGAGGGCTAGGACAGGAGGAGGGCCGCCTTCAATTGCGCATTTGGCCAACGCTGAGGATGCTGCCCACGAAATAATTGGAGGTGATAAGGATCTGGAAGTGAGGAACGGTCAGACGGGCGCAGCAGAGCAAGCTGGTGACAGAATAGATTTGCATCTCTCTCATTTACATTGCATGAGTGTCTCATATGATATCTGATGCTCATACAGATTGACTTTTGATGATCTAGAGGAATGATGCAAGGGGGAGGGATTCAAATTCCTGGGACATTGGAACCGGTTCTGGGGGAGGTGGGACCAGTACAAACTGGATGGTTTGCACTTGGGCGGGACCGGAACCGAAGTCCATGGGGAAGTGTTTGCTCGTGCTGTTGGGGAGGGTTTAAATTAAAATGGCAGGGGGTTGGGAACCTGTGCAGGGAGACAGAGGAAAGGGAAGCAAGGATAGAAACAAAAGACAGGAAGGAGAAAAGCAAAAGTGGAAGGCAGAGAAATCAAGGGTGTAAATCAAACAGGGCCACAGTAAATAATAATTCTAAGAGGACAAAGAGTTTTGAAAAATCAAGCCTGAAGGCTTTGTGTCTAAATGCGAGGAGCATTCGTAATAAGGTGGATGAATAAGCTGCGTAAATAAGATTACTTAAGCAGTTTAAGTAAAGGGGAAAAGTTAAATATTTGGGATTCTGTTGGTTTAAGAAGAGTAAAACAAGGTTACACTGCAGTAGGAGTAAATTGGCACAGCAGGCAGTGGAAACCAGTTTTCTAACCAATCAGCAGGGGTGAGTCATTTGGCTGTAAACAAACAAACAGTATAAAAAGACCAGGCTAGTGCGAGCAAGCACTGAGTGCGAGTCAGCAGAGAGTGCTGTGAGTTTGGGTAAGTGTGTGAGTTCTTTAATTTTTATTTCTCTTTAAATCATTCTTGATAAGATTACTTAAGCAGTTTAAGTAAAGGGGAAAAGTTAAACACTTGGGATTCTGTTGGTTTAAGAAGAGTAAAACAAGGTTACACTGCAGTAGGAGTAAATTGGCACAGCAGGCAGTGGAAACCAGTTTTCTAACCAATCAGCAGGGGTGACTCATTTGGCTGTAAACAAACAAACAGTATAAAAAGACCAGGCTAGTGTGAGCAAGCACTGAGTGTGAGTCAGCAGAGAGTGCTGTGAGTTTGGGTAAGTGTGTGAGTTAGGGTAAGTGGGGTGTTAGGTGCTCTTTTCAAACTTTAACTCTGTGGGTTGTAGTTAATAAGGCCTTTCTGGTGCAGAGTGACTGTTGGTAAACCATTTAACTGGTGTAACTAGAGGGATTGATTTAAATTAAATCCAATTAATTAAAGGGGATACTAGCATTTATAATCGGGCAGAGGGTGTCCATAACTAACAATAAAAAATTTAATTAATTACATAGAATGGAGCAGGTGATGTGTTACTGTTGCAAGATGTGGGAGCCGGTGAACCCCATTGAGGCTCACGGTGATTACGTCTGTGACAAGTGTCTGCTGCTACAGGAACTCCAGCTCCGTGTTGATGAGCTGGAGTCTGAGCTTCAGACACTGCCACACATCAGGGAGGGGGAGAAGTACCTGGACTCTGTGTATCAGGAGGTGATCACACCTATGAAGTTAATTAATTCAGATGTAGCCCATGGTCAGGGACAGGACGGTGTGACTACAAGTGAGGCAGGTACGGGGATCCAGGAGGTAGAGCTGGAGGAGCCGCAGCCCTTGCTCTTGTCCAGCGGGTTCGAGGTTCTTACTCCCTGTGGGGACGGGAGCAGGGACTGCAGGGAGGATGAGCAACCTGGCCACAGCACCATGGAACGGGGGGCCATTCAAGAGGGGGGAGTAACTAGAAATGTTGTAGTGGTAGGGGATAGTATTATTAGGGGGATAGATAGAGTTCTCTGCAGCCGAGAGCGAGAGTCCCGAAGGCTGTGTTGCCTACCCGGTGCCAGGGTTAAAGACATCTCCTCTGGGCTGGAAATAAATTTGCAGTGGGAGGGGGTGGATCCAGTTGTCGTTGTCCATGTTGGTACAAACGACGTAGATAGGACTAGGAAGCCGGTTCTGTTAAAGGAGTATGAACAGCTAGGGGTCAAATTAAAAACCAGAACCTCAAGCGTAATTATCTCTGGATTATTACCTGAGCCACGAGCGAATTTGGCTGGGACAAATAAAATTAGAGAGATAAATGCGTGGCTCAAAGACTGGTGTGGGAGAAATGGGTTTTGCTTCCTGGGACACTGGCAGCAGTACTGGGGCAGGAGGGAGCTGTTCCGTTGGGATGGGCTTCACTTGGCCAGTGCTGGGATTGGGCTGTAGAGAGGGCTTTAAACTAACTAGTGGGGGGGAGGTTCCTAGAGAGCAAATAATAAAAATGACAACAGAGAAGGTCATATACTTAGGTAGCAGTGGGGAAATTAAAACCCAGAGCGTGTCAGGAAGGGGCAGAAAGTATGGAGTAAAAGGTAAAGTAATAAAAAGGGTAAAAGCAGGAACTAAGTGTCACAAAACATATTTGAAAGTTCTCTATCTGAATGCACGTAGCATTCGTAACAAAATAGACGAGTTAATGGCACAAATAACTACATATGGGCATGATCTTGTGGCGATTACAGAAACATGGCTGCAGGGTGACAATGCCTGGGAATTAAACATACCAGGTTATTTAACGATCAGGAAGGACAGGCAGGAAGGAAGGGGAGGTGGGGTGGCTATGTTAATAAAGGAAGGAATCACTGTAATACAGAGAAATGATATTGGGTCAAAAGATCAGGATAATGAAACAGTTTGGGTGGAGGTAAGGAATAATAAGGGGAAAAAAAACACTAGTGAGCATAGTCTATAGGCCTCCGAACATTTGCAACTATGTTGGACGGAGTATCAATCAGAAAATAGTTGAGGCTTGTAATAAGGGAACATCTATAATTATGGGGGATTTTAACTATCATATTAATTGGACAAATCAAATTGGGCAGGGCTGCCTTGAGGATGAGTTCATTGAGTGTATTAGGGATGGTTTTCTTGAGCAGTATGTAACTGAACCGACCAGGGGGCAAGCAACCTTAGATCTGGTCCTGTGTAACGAGACAGGATTAATTAAAAATGTCCTAGTAAAGGATCTCCTTGGAATGAGTGACCATAACATGGTTGAATTCCATATTCAATTAGAGGGTGAGAAGGTTGGATCTCAAACAAGCGTGCTAAGCTTGAATAAAGGAGACTATGAAAGTATGAGAGTGGAATTGAGTAGAGTGGATTGGGAAATTAGATTAAAGGGTAAGACGATACATGATCAGTGGTGTACATTTAAGGAGTTATTTTACAACTTCAAAAAAATATATATTCCACTGAGAAGAAAAGGGTGTAAAAGAAAAGACAGCCACCCGTGGCTAAGTAAAGAAATTAAGGATAGTATTCGACTAAAAACAAGGGCATATAAGGTAGCCAAATCTAGTGGGAGGATAGAGGATTGGGAAAATTTTAAAAGACAGCAAAAAATAACAAAAAGATTGATTAAGACAGGGAAGATAGATTATGAAAGTAAATTAGCAAAAAATATAAAAACAGATAGTAAGAGTTTTTATAGTTATATAAAAAGAAAAAGGGTGGCTAAAGTAAATGTTGGTCCCTTAGAGGATGAGACCGGGAAATTAATGGTGGGAAATATGGAGATGGCAAAAACACTGAATGAATATTTTGCATCAGTCTTTTCAGTAGAAGACACTAAGAATATCCCAACACTGGACAAACAGGGGGGGGGGGGGGAGGAGCTAAACACGATCAAAATCACTAAGGAAGTGGTACTCGGTAAAATAATGGGACTCAAGGCGGATAAATCACCTGGACCTGATGGCTCACATCCTAGGGTCTTGAGGGAAGTGGCGGTAGGGATTGTGGATGCATTGGTAATAATTTTCCAAAGCACCCTGGGCTCAGCAAAGGTCCCGGCAGACTGGAAAACTGCTAATGTAACACCCTTATTTAAAAAGGGCAGTAGACAGAAGGCTGGAAACTATAGATCGGTTAGCCTAACATCTGTGGTAGGTAAAATTTTGGAGTCCATTATTAAGGAGACAGTAACAGGACATTTGGATAATCATCATTAATAGGACAAAGTCAGCATGGTTTTATGAAGGGGAAGTCATGTTTGACAAATTTGCTGGAGTTCTTTGAGGAAGTAACATGTAGGGTGGATAAAGGGGAACCAGTGGACATAGTGTATTTAGACTTCCAAAAGGCATTTGACAAGGTGCCACACAAAAGATTATTGCTTAAGATAAAAAATCACGGGATTGGGGGTAATATTCTGGCATGGATAGAGGATTGGCTATCTAACAGAAGGCAGAGAGTTGGGATAAATGGTTCATTCTCAGAATGGCAATCAGTAACTAGTGGTGTTCCGCAGGGGTCGGTGCTGGGTCCCCAACTCATTACAATCTATATTAACGATTTGGAGGAGGGGACCGAGTGTAACATATCAAAGTTTGCAGATGATACTAAGATGGGAGGGAAAGTAGTGAGTGAGGGGGACATAAAAAACCTGCAAAGGAACATAGACAGGCTAAATAAGTGGGCAGAGATTTGGCAGATGGAATACAATACTGGAAAGTGTGAGGTTATGCACTTTGGCAGGAAAAATCGTAGAGCAAGCTATTATCTTAATGGCAAGAAACTGGAAAGTACTGAAGTACAAAGGGATCTGGGGGTCCAGGTGCATGGAACTCAAAAGGTTAGTATGCAGGTGCAGCAAGTGATTAAGAAGGCCAATGGAATGTTGGCTTTCATTGCTCGGGGGATAGAATATAAAAATAGGGAGGTATTGCTTCAGTTGTACAAGGGATTGGTGAGACCGCACCTGGAATACTGCATACAGTTTTGGTGTCCATACTTAAGAAAAGACATACTTGCTCTCGAGCCAGTACAAAGAAGGTTCACTCGATTAATCCCAGGGATGAGGGGATGGACATATGAGGAGAGGTTGAGTAGATTGGGACTCTACTCATTGGAGTTCAGAAGAATGAGAGGCGATCTTATTGAAACATATAAGATTGTGAAGGGGTTGGATCGGGTGGATGCGGGGAGGATGTTCCCGATGATGGGTGAAACTAGAACTAGGGGTCATAGTCTTAGAATAAGGGGCTGCTCTTTCAAAACTGAGATGAGGAGGAACTACTTCACTCAGAGGGTGGTAGGTCCATGGAATATGCTGCCCCAAAAAGCTGTAGAAGCTATATCATTACATAAATTTAAAACAGAAATCGACAGTTTCCTAGAAGTAAAGGGAATTAAGGGTTACGGGGAGCGGGCAGGAATTTGGACATGAGTCTAGGTTCAGATCGGACATGGCCCATTGGGTAGTGGAGCGGGCCCAGGTGCCGTGTAGCCTGATCCTGCTCCTATTTCATGTGTCTAAGTCTGTTAGATTCAGGAGATGGTTCTGTCATAGTAGATTGGCGGTGAGGATCAGATCAGCCATGATCTTATTAAATGGCGGAGCAGGCTCGAGGGGCCGATTGGCCTACTCCTGCTCCTATTTCTTATGTTCTTATGTAGATGTAAACAGATATGATATAATTGGGATTACGGAGACATGGCTCCAGGATGACCAAGTCTGGGAATTCAACATCCAGGGGTATTCAATATTCAGAAAGGACAGGAAAAAAGGAAAAGGAGGTGGGGTAGCATTGCTGGTTAAAGAGGAGATTAACACAATAGTAAGGAAGGATATTAGCTCTGATGATGTGGAATCTGTATGGGCAGAGCTGAGAAATACCAAGGGGCAGAAAACTTTAGTGGGAGTTGTATACAGACCCCCAAACAGTAAGGCTGAGATTGGGGATGGCATTAAACGGGAAATTAGAGACGCGTGCAATAAGGGCACAGCTGTTATCATGGGTGACTTTAATTTACATATAGATTAGGCTAACCAAATTAGTAACAATACTGTGGAGGAGGAATTCCTAGAGTGTATACGGGATGGTTTCCTGGACCAATATGCTGAGGAACCAACTAGAGATCAGGCCATCTTAGACTGGGTATTATGTAATGAGAAAGGATTAATTAGCAATCTTGTTGTGCGAGGCCCCTTGTGGAGGGGCGATCATAATATGATAGAATTCTTCATTAAAATGGAGAGTGAGGTACAGGAAACTCTTGTTTAAACGACACCTAAATATCCAGAATTCTCTATTAGCCGGCAAAATTCATACTCTGAAAACAACACCTCCATAACCGGAAATGTTGCCGAGTCCGAGTCAGAGTCTCCTGCGGTGGCCAAGTTAGTCAGTGGGGGTAGTTCTCCAAACTGCCACTACTTGGCTTCTTGGCGCTGTCAGAAGACCGAACACCTCAATAACAGGAGTCTGACTCTCCCGCGCTGGTGGTAGTCTCTTCCGATCCGCCATTTTTCTGTTTACTGTGTAAGTTTTGTTTTACTGTTAAGTAATTAAAGAGTTATGGATTACCCTCAATTGGCAGTACTGTACTTAATCAAGCATCTTCCACCATCCATTTAACACAACATTCTGTAGGTGAGTACCCAATTACTGTATACTGCGCATTTCTTGATTTTTCTAAATTTTTGTTTGTTAAAAGTAGCCTCGGTAGATAACCCTCTCCGTCATCCAGAATTTTTAATCAACCGGCACCATCCTGGCCCCGTCGATGCCGGATACCAAAGAGTTTCCTGTCGTTGACTCAGAGACTAGGGTCCTGAATTTAAATAAAGGAAACTACGATGGTATGAGGAACGAGTTGGCTAGGATGGATTGGGGAACATTATTTAATGGGTTGCTGATGGATAGGCAATGGCAAACATTTAAAGATCGCATGGATGAAATACAGAATTTGTTCATCCCTGTTTGGCATAAAATTAAAACGAAAAAGGTGACCCAACCGTGGCTAACAAGGGAAATTAGGGATAGCATAAGATCCTAGGAGAGGACATATAATTTGGCCAGAAAAAGCAGCGAACCTGAGGATTGGGAGCAGTTTAGGATTCAGCAAAGGAGGACAAAGGGATTAATTAAGAGGGGGAAAATAGATTATGAGAGTAAGCTTGCGGGGAACATAAAAACTGATTGCAAAAGCTTCTATAGATATGTGAAGAGAAAATAATTGGTGAAGTCAAGTGTAGGTCCCTTGCTGTCAGAATCAGGGGAATTTATAATGGGGAACAAAGAAATGGCAGACCAATTAAATACATACTTTGGTTCTGTCTTCACAAAGGAGGAGGACCTTTTGACAGATGAAATATCAGCGTTTCACAGCTGTTTGAAACTGTCGAACACTGACAATCTGTATTCTAAGTTAATTCCTTCCTCTCTCAGGATGATTTAGAGATCACCCCGGAACAGAAAGCTGAATGCTGACATTTTTGACTGCTCGCAGCCATTCTGCTTTCTGTGCTGGTGAGATGAGGGACTCCCAAGATCTGAAGGAAGGCAGGCTGTAAAGGTAAGTAAAGGTATGTAAAACTTCTTTAAACACTTTACACACACCAAACACACTTACCTTTGCACTCATGCACCCATCACTCACCTGAACACCAGACATCTCGACCCCTCCAAGCCCTTCATCCCGACTGTCCGTCTCCTCTAATTTGGTGTGGTTTGGAGCCATTGGGAATCCCACACTGCAACATTAAAAATAGGGATTAGACTAAAAACTGCCTGTTAACTACCTGTTAATAGGCAATTAATTGGCACTAATCACCTTCCCGCCTCGGGGAGGCGGGTCCCAGTGCAGGGCGGGTACCCGCCTCCTTTGAAACTGGCATGTAGGCGGGTTGGTGGCGGGATGGGGTCGGGACCCCCGATTTCGGGATTTTAACCCCCCACACGCCTCCAATCCCACCTCCACGGCCCAATGAAAATCCTGTCCGTGGAGTTGAGGTAGAGTTGGGTGTCGTCAGCATACATGTGGAAACTGATGCCGTGTTTTCGGATGATGTTGCCAAGGGGCAGCATGTAGATAAGAAATAGGAGGGGACCAAGGATAGATCATTGGGGGACCCAGAGGTAATGATGTGGGAGTGGGAAGAGAAGCCATTGCAAGTGGTTTTCTGGCTACGATTAGATAGCTAAGGATGGAACCAGACGAGAGCAGTCCCACCCAGCTGGATGATGGTGGAGAGGCATTGGAGGAGGATGGAGTGGTCAACCATGTGAAAGGCTGCAGACAGGTTGAGAAGGACGAGGAGGGATAGTTTACCTTTGTCACAGTCACAAATGCTGTCATTTGTGACTTTGATGAGAGCTGTTTCAGTACTGTGGCAGGGGCGGAACTGGATTGGAGGGATTCAAACATGGAGTTTTGGGAAAAATGGGCATGGATTTGGGAGGCAACAACACATTCAAGGACTTTGGAGAGGAAGGGGAGGTTGGAGGTGGGGCGGTAGTTTGCAAGGACGGAGGGGTGAAGGGTTTTTTGAGGAGGAGGGTGTAGACGGCTGATTTGAAGGAGAGAGGGACAGTACCTGATGAGAGCGAACCGTTAACAATGTCAGCTAATATGGGAGCCAGAAAAGGAAGTTGGGTGGTCAGCAATTTGGTGAGAATAGGGTCGAAGGAGCAGGAAGTGGGCCTCATGGACAGATGAGCGCGGAGAGGTCAAGAGGGGAGATCGGAGAGAAACTGGAGAAAGATGCGAGTGGTGGGCTAGGGCAAGGGTGAACCTTAGAGGAAGTTTGGCCTGGTGGGCTAGGGGAAGGAAGGGAAGTGACAGAGGCAGCTGATTGGATGGTCTCAATCTTATCGAAAAAGAAGTCCATGAACTCCTCGCACTTGTTGTTGAAGGCGAGTGTGGAGGAAACAGGGGCGAGGAGTTAGCAGTAGAAAATGGTTAGCAGTAGAAAATAGTAGTTGGGGGTTATCTTTGCATTCCAGAATGATCCTGGAATAGTGAGCAGTTTTGGCAAACAAGAGTAGGACCCGATAATACTTTATGTGGTCCAGCCAGATCTGGCAGTGAATGGCTAAACCAGTTGTCCACCATATCCATTCAAGTCTGCGTCCCTTGGACTTGAGGGAGTGAAGATTTGGGACGTACCGGGGGACTGGCCAGGGTGAGAGAGAGTAATAGTTTTAATAGGGACTAGGGCATCAAAGCTGGTGGTGAGGGTGTGGTTGAGCAGAAATATCGTGGTGAATGGAGGGCCAAAGGCTGGACAGTTACAGTACTGTTGCAGTTGCAAGGGAGTTGGGAGAGTGTTTTTTCCAGGGGCGGACACAGAAGGAAGTAGGGTTGGGTGGGGGAAGGGGGATGTGGATGGAAAACGATACAAGGAAGTGGTCAGAGATGGCCTTATCTTCGATTGACACAGATGGCAAGGTTAAGGGGGTGGGCATGAATATGGGTTGGGGAGTTCACATGGAGGGAGAGATTAAGGGAGGATAGGAGGCTAGTGAACTCAGAGAAGAGAGAGCATGATGAATTGAGATGGAGGTTGAAATCACCGAGGATGAGAAGTCCCTTCGTGCAGAGGCTGAGGGAGTGAAGCAGTGAGGATAGCTTGGTGATAATTTTTTTTATCATACTTGGGTGGGCGGTAGTGAGTCATAGCGTCATAGAGTCATAATGGCACAGAAGGAGGCCATTCGGCCCTTCGAGTCCGTGCCGGCTCTCTATAGAGCAATCCAGTCAGTCCCATTCCCCCGCATTATCCCCGTAGCCCTGCAAGTTTATTTCCCTCTAGTGTCTATCCAGTCTCCCCTTGAAAAGATTGAGTGTCTCCGCTTCCATCACTTCCGTCGGCAGCAAGTTCCAGGTCCGCACCATTTGCTGCGTAAAAAGTTTTTCCTCATGTCTCCCCTGTATCCCCTGCCCAAAACCTTAAACCTGTGTCCCCTAGTCCTTGTACCATCAACTGTGGGAACAGTCTTTCCCCGTCTAGCCTATCCAAACCCGTCATATTCTTGTACACCTCTATCAAATTATCCCTCAACCTCCTTTGCTCTAATGAAAACAAATCCAGCTTCTCCAACCTGTTCTTGTAGCTAAGATTCCCCCATCCCGGAACCATTCTGGTAAATCTCCGCTTTACCCTCTCAAGGGCCTTCACATCCTTTCTAAAATGTGGTGCCCAGAACTGGACACATTACTCCAGTTGTGGCCTAACCAGCTCTTTATAAACGTTCAGCATAACTTCTTTACTTTTGTATCCAATACCTCTATTTATGAAACCCAAGATCCCATATGCTTTGCTAACCACTCTCTCAATATGTCCCGCCACCTTCAGGGACCTATGCACATTAACTCCCAGATCCCTCTGTCCTTGCACACTCTTTAAAACTGTGCCATTAAGTGTATATTGCCTCTCCCTGTTCCTTCTGCCAAAATGCATCACCTCACACTTCTCTGTATTAAATTCCATCTGCCACTTCCTTCTGCTAGCCTTTCTATGTCCTGTTGCAGTCGATTGGTATCATCCTCACTGTTTGCCACACCCCCAAGTTTGGTGTCATCGGCAAATTTAGAAATTCTACACTGTATTCCAATATTCAGGTCATTTATTTATATATATATAATAAAAGAAAGCAGTGTCCCCAGCACTGACCCTTGGGGAACACCACTGTCTACCATCCTCCAGTCTGAAAAACAGCCATTTACCACAACTCGCTGTTTTCTGTCCTTAAGCCAATTCCTTATCCAAGCTGCCACTGACCCACCTATCCATGAGCCTCAATTTTGTTAATGACAATTTTAAATGAGAGGTGAGAGGGGTGGAACAAGGCGAGATGCTCAAAGGAGGAAAAAGTGCTGGAGAGTAGGGGGACAGAACCAGGCGTGATTTGGTGATGAGAGCCACACCACCACCACAGTGGTTAGGGTGGGGCAACTGGTGGAAAGTATAGCCAGGTGGGGAGGCTTCATTTAAGGGTAAGGTGTCATCACCCCTCAGCCAAGCTTCTGTCAGAGCCATGATGTCGATGCAGTCATCCACGATGAGCTCATGGATGGCAAAGACCTTGTTTGCCAATGAATGGACATTCTGGAGGTAGATGCGGAGAGGGTCGGTGATGGCTGATCCACTGCCAGAGTCCTCAGTGTCAGCACTTGGAGGGGTGAGTTGGACGGGGAGGAGATTGGCAAGGTTAGCCCCCCACAGGCGCGTTGGATAGGAAGGTCGGCAAGAGAGTAGGATGGAACAGTTGGGGTTGCTGCTCGTGAGGGCCATGGTGGGCCCTTCGGAGGATGCCAAGAGAGGCACAGAGAGAAGCTGTAGGCTTATCTAAGAGGGAGACAAGCTTGGGACAGTGGCAGGAGAGTAGGAAGGTCGAAGAGTAATGAAAGATTGGGGTAGGGATTTGGGAGGGCAGAGTATCCGAGAGAGGAGAGATGATGGGTGGCATGACGACAGGAGAGACCAGTCAGGGAGGGATAGAGAGAAAAGAAAAAGGGGGGAGAAAAAGGTGGAAATAGAAGTGAATGGCTCGGGTCCGGAGCGACAGCCAAAATGCGCATGCAATAGGACACCGGGAAATACTCAAGTTACATAGGCCTAGTTATGTAGCAATTATATAGGGATATATATTTCCTGGTAGTAGCAGGGAATAGGTTGGTGACAATAGTAGGGAGTTCAGAGTTAAAGTCGGAGCTCCCCGGGAGGGAAAAAGTTGACATAGGTAGGATGGAGTCGGCGTGGAGCATCGACGAACTGTTGTCCAAGCTCGGAGAAAGGAGTAGCAGACGAGTGAAGTCAAGAAGCTATTTGAATGGTTGAGAATTGAAGGATTGTGGTTATTGCCATGGTAATGAGAATCAGTTGCAGTACAGTAAAATGATGGCAAAGCGAAGAAAATGTAAAACCACAAGCTAGCAACCAGTAAAGCAGAAAAAACAGTAGAACAAGTCACCCAGCTCATCAGAGAAACAGCAACTAGCAGAAACCAACAAAGCTGAAAAACCAGTAGAACGAGTCACCCAACTCAGCAGAGAAACAGCCACAGCGGGGAAGATAAAAAAATTTTAGCAGCAAATTTTTGACCCAGCAAATGAGTTTTATGGTGTAATCCAGTGCAGAAGTGTAGTGCTGTAATCCAGTTTAGTCCAGTGCAGAAGTGTAGTGGTGTAATCCAGTTTAGTCCAGTGCAGAAATGTAGAGGTGTAATCGAGTGTAGTCCAGTGCAGAAGTGTAGTGATGTAATCCAGTGCAGAAGCGTAGAGGTGTAATCCAGTGTAGTCCAGTGTAGAAGTGTAGTGGTGTAATCCAGTTTAGTCCAGTGAAGAAGCGTAGAGGTGTAATCCAGTGTAGTCCAGTGCAGAAGTGTAGTGATGTAATCCAGTGCAGAAGCATAGAGGTGTAATCCAGTGTAGTCCAGTGTAGAAGTGTCGTGGTGTAATCCAGTTTAGTCCAGTGCAGAAGCATAGTGGTGTAATCCAGTGCAGTCCACTGCAGAAGTGTAGTGATGTAATCCAGTGTAGTCCAGTGTAGAAGCATAGAGGTGTAATCCAGTGTAGTCCAGTGTAGAAGTGTAGTGGTGTAATCCAGTTTAGTCCAGTGCAGAAGTGTAAAGGTGTAATCCAGTGTAATCCCGTGCAGAAGTGTAGTGGTATAATCCAGTGTAGAAGTGTAGTGGTGTAATCCAGTGTAGTCCAGTGCAGAAGTGTAGTGGTATAATCCAGTTTAGACCAGTGCAGAAGCGTAGAGGTGTAATCCAGTGTAGTCCATTGCAGAAGCGTAGAGGTGTAATCCAGTGCAGAAACCTAGAGGTGTAATCCAGTGTAATCCAGTGCAGAAATGTAGAAGTGTAATCCAGTGTAGTCCAGTGCAGAAGCATAGAGATGTAATCCAGTGTAATCCAGTGCAGAAGTGTAGTGGTGTAATCCAGTGCAGAAGTGTAGTGGTGTAATCCAGTGTAGTCCAGTGCAGAAGTGTAGTGGTGTAATCCAGTTTAGTCCAGTGCAGAAGCATAGAGGTGTAATCCAGTGTAGTCCAGTGCAGAAGTGTAGTGGTGTAGTCCAGTGTAGAAGCATAGAGGTGTAATCCAGTGTAATCCAGTGCAGAAACGTAGAGGTGTAATCCAGTGTAGTCCAGTGCAGAAGCGTAGAGGTGTAATTCAGCTTAGTCCAGTGCAGAAGCGTCGAGGTGTAATCCAGTGTAATCCAGTGCAGAAGCGTAGTGGTGTAATCCAGTGTTGTCCAGTGCAGAAGCGTAGAGGTGTAATCCAGTGTAGTCCAATACAATAGTCTTGATGTCCTGAGATGTCCAAATTTGAGAAGCAGAGAGCAGGGTTGGGGGATGGGTATTGCAGTTTTAAAGCAGATAACTTGTAGTTACCTTGTAGCTAGGGCTAAAATGCACCAACTGATGGACATGGGGAACTTGAACAGTGGAAGCAAGGAGATTTAGGAGAGAAAGGGCAAAGGATGGCAGGAGATTCCTATGGATAGAAGTGAAGCGCTCCAGAGTTCTTTATGGAACTGCCAGCCTACCTAGCAGCAGCACATCCTATCACAAATGCAGGCACTGTGGTCTACTGCACAATGAAGGCAGAATCACTGCTTCTTGGACAGTGGCCACTGTCATGCATAATGATGTTTCTGAACATTAATTGTGTGCAAACCCTTTCTGTTCATGAATGCCATGATTGATAGGAGGAGCCCTGATGCCAACATGGGTGCCACCTGCAATGCCTTGTACGCAAGAAAACCCTGCCAACTGGTAAAGCTCTGTACCCAATCCAGCTGCTGCCTCCTTTCCACAGGAATGTGATGAAAGTACTGCAAATATAGCACGTGTTACTTGCGTGATACTTGAGTTACACGGCAGAATTTCTGATGTGACTTATATCTGCTGAGGTGGTTTGGGAGGAGTCAGTAGAATGAAAGCTTCATGTTGTGGTAATCTTCACTTCCTTGTTCCAGATGTTATCTGCAGGTCATTCTGCATCTGTGGCAGTCCATCTTGTGAAGTTGCGATGGCAAAGACAGATCTCTTCTGACATGCCCAGTTACGTTTGGCGGGCGATTTTATACATGGGTCCTGGGGTAGTGATGGATGTGGTGAAAATGTTGTACCTGTATTCATTGATGATTATAAATATCTTTTCTTATCTAAGTCATACAGTTCCAGCACTTAAAATATCCATTAGCAAATTTAATCAGAAAAACAATCTGACCACTGTTATACTGCTGGAGCGTGGAAGGTATTACTGCAACGAACTTCATGCTGGGATCTGTCTCTTGTGTCACCGGCATCCTTGAGCTCCCGTCCCAATTTCTGCTCACACGCATTGTCCCTGACACCACTCCCACTGATTTCAGATGGGAGATGGATACTGCAGTTTTTAAATGTCCTGGGAGTTGACATGGCTTGGGCCCCCGCGAGGCTGTCTCTCTTACCCCGCACCTCGCCTGCCCCGAATGCCCCTGAGTTACAAGTGACCCATAAGCTTTTCAATAGCTGCAGTTTAAGATTTTTAGAAGCTCATTCTAAGTCCCGATTTTAACCTAACTCACCTGGCAAGAATTGACTTCAATAGAGCTGAAAATCAGGCAGCTTTTAAATCCGGACATGCCAGGCTACATGAGCTCTTTATATAAACAAGACCAGGCAGATTTAAGGTTCCTGTAACAAGTGTGGATTACAGATCTCCAGATGGGTGTGATCGGAACATAGGATTTGCTGGACAAAAAAAGACCAAGGTCCATCTAGTTCACTGTTGTAGAAAGTTCTAGTACAGGGCCTTGGTGAGACCACACCTGGAGTACTATGTGCAGTTTTGGTCTCCTTATCTAAGAAAGGATATACTTGCCATAGAGGGAGTGCAGCAAAGGTTCACCAGACTGATTCCTGGGATGGCAGGACTGTCATATGAGGAGAGATTGGGTCAACTAGGCCTGTATTCACTAGAGCTTAGAAGAATGAGAGGTGATCTCATTGAAATGTTTCCCCTGGCTGGGAGCTCCAGAATGAGGGGTCACAGTCTCAGGATACGGGGTAGGACATTTAGGACTGAGATGAGGAGAAATTTCTTCACACAGAGGGTGGTGAACCTGTGGAATTCTCTACCACAGAAGGCTGTGGAGGCCAAGTCACTGAATATATTTAAGAAAGAGATAGATAGATTTCTAGACACAAAAGGCGTCAAGGGGTATGGGGAGAGAGCGAGAATATGGTATTGAGATAGAGGATCAGCCATGATCATATTGAATGGTGGAGCAGGCTCGAAGGGCCGAATGGCATACTCCTGATCCTATTTTTCTGTTTCTTTCACTTTCTACCATCCTGGTAGTTGCATGATACAAAGATATTGGATTTGTTGACGAATCAACTAAGCACAGGCATGATGGGCTAAATGGCCTTTTTCTGTGCTGTAAGATTTTACGATAGTCATGACAATCAATCTCTATCAATTAGTCTACAACAGACCCAGACATGACGCGAGGAAAATCCCAGTGGTGGATAGCTTTGGGAACCAAGATGCAATTTGTATGCATTCTGGCTTCACCAAGTGTTTAATTATAAATAAAGCAAATTCATCTCTTAAATCAAGTTCACAATGTTCCATTCCAGTTTCGCTGAATGAGGATGTGGCTGTATGATCTCCACTGGAGACGTAGTGAGTCAAGATTAAAGCCTATTTGTAAACAAATACTTTAAAGAAATAATCAAAATGCAGATTGTTACATCCCCGACAATGTCAATCACTGTTGTAGAAAGTACATATAGACCCTTAATTTTTAATATTTCATGAAATGCTTTGCCAAGCAAAAAGGTTTTACAAAGTGAAATAATGTTGGTGAATGTAACAAGCAGTCTTTCACTGATAAGGCAGGAAGCATGGTTGTGACTGCAGGGGGTAATGATAGACAACAGAGAAACAAACCTCCTTAGTGCTGTAGACATCTGGTGACTTTTCTGCGTGAGAAGTCAAACCATTGAAGTTTTGAAATGCAGAATACGACGTAACTCATGAACCTAATCAAGTGGTTTTCTGCCACCTTTGTAAACTTTAGGAGTGAATGAACAATTTTGGGCTGTGATAAGGCCAAACTAAGGATAGCCACAGAGGATGTAAATGTTTGACAGCTCAAATAGCTCAGGCCAACATTAAAGGAATATTTCATTATCTCTGAATGATTGATTTAATGCAAAAGGCAAGGAAAGCTGTATAAAGCACAGTGGCTAAAGAATATCAGCACTGCAGTCTGAAGAAGATGGCTTGGCCAGTCATCTCGCCTATGAGGATCAGGCTGCAGTCGGAAGGAGGGGCCTGGCCAGTCTTTTCGCTTACGAGGACCTCCAATCAACGCTGGACCAATCATCGCTGGGTGGTTGTATGTATGATTTCCTGTAATATTATTGGTGAACTGCTCAAATAGTGGTTGGGGTTTTGAATCTGTCTTAGGAACAATAAAATGTTAAAGACAGAATCCGTGTGTCTGGTGTAATTTCTCATAAGTCTCAAGTCCGAACTCTCCAACCTGTTGGACGGGGCGAGGGGTAATTCCGCACTTCTTACACTGTGGCCATGGCAACATACCAAAGGCCTACTGCTGAGCAGCTCGAGCAGCCCCGAGTTAAACAGTAGGCCCATTTAGACTGCAAATCAGATCCAATAACGTATATAGGCCCCGATTGCCATTTTTGGACTGAACTGGGCAGAACATGCAGCATGTATCCTTTGCAGTTGTGGAAATATGATTTTGCCCTTACTAGTGCATGATGGGATACTTGACATCTAATGTATTTTTGTACCATTGCCTGTGGACTAAAACCGAGTCAGCAGCAACTAACGTAATTGTAGTGTATGTAACCTGTACCACCTTAAGAGACTACCTTAAGGTGATGAACTACTTTCTGATGGCTCCTGTATATTGTAGTACCGGTGGTGACCACACCGGTATATAAACCCTGTGGAGCAGTTTGTATTTCAGTTCAGCCCTGACCCTCAATTACTAAAGACCTGTTTAAGTATTCTGTTGTCTGTGTCCAGTTATTCAGCATAACTACATTTGGAAAACACAGACTCAACAGTGGCGACGAGTCTGATCGTACCTAGCGGCAGTTTTGCATCCAAGGAAGCTTCGTCCTCAGAACGGGCGTCGAAAAGGGGCATCCGCCCTCATCATCCTGCTGAGCACCGCATCGCACGGGAGGCATCGAGAACCCAGTTTGGATTTGCTGGCCACGAAGCCCACCATCAGCAACAGGCAGTGATCATCCCTTCTACGACAGCGGCGGGTAAGCCCGATCTAGCGACACGGAGAGAAAGTCGGCCGAGTTGTCAGTGGGAGAAGGGGAGGGAAACCAAAGAAACGGGCGGAGAACACGACCGCAGCCGATGAAAAGGGCTGGACTGCAATCGGGCAGAGACGCGCAGCAGCCAGAAAAGCGTTAATGTCCACGAGGACCGCGGGAGCGGCGGGGAACAAGAGCAGCAACGTCGGGGGAAATAAGGACCGCTGCGAGGTGAGAATGGCAACAGCGCGGTAATCGCCATTTTAGTCGGCGGGGGAAGAAGATAAGCGCGGGAAAAGCCGCCAAGCGCGGGAAGCCGCCATTTTGGAAAAATAAATAAAATAAAGGAAACTCAACAAGATGCCAAAAACGGGTAACATCACTGCTTTTGATAGCGATGTAGCAGATTGGGCCACTTATGTGGAACGCGTTGAAGTTTACTGTACAGCGAATGAGGTACCGGCGGATAAGAAAGCACTAACCATATTAAACTCGATGGGTGCGAAGACATACGGGTTATTAAGGCACCTTGTAACACCAGATAAACCGGTAGGAAAGAGTTTCGCTGAGATTGTTACTATCCTGCAAGAGCATTTAAACCCCACGCCGCTGCTGATAGCGGAACGATTTAAATTTTACAAAAGAATTCAGCTTAAAGAGGAAAGCAACGCTGAATTCTTAATTGAACTGCGCAAGTTATCAAAGTACTGTCAGTTCGGTACAGGACTAGCAGACGCTCTGAGAGATAAGTTCGTGTGTGGGCTACTAAAGGAAGTAACCCAGAAGCGACTGCTAGAGGAAAAGGATCTTACGCTGGACAAAGCTTTCAGCGTTGCAGCATCGCACGAGGCAGCAGCACGAGGCACTGTGGAAATGCAGCAAAGGCCATCGGAATTCAGCACCAATGAAATGGCATTGGGTGCAGCAAAGTGTTATCGTTGCGGAAGGACAACGCATGATCAGAACCAGTGCTGGTTCAAAGATAAAGAATTCAGGAAATGTGGCAGACTTGGTCACATAGCGAAAGTATGCCGGTCAGGAAAGAAGACCAGCAACAAAAAGTCGCCGCAGGAGAAGTACAAGAAAGTACACAAGGTGACAGAGAACAGTTCGGATGAACAAAAGACGGATTCAGACTCCAGCAGTAAGGAACTGGGTTGTCTAAAAATACATAATGTGGGTAACACAGCAGACCACCAAACTATCTGGGTCATGCTTCGGATAGCAGGAGTCCAAGTGAAGATGGAATTGGACACTGGATCGGCATTGACGGTCATGAATAAGCAAGAGTACAAAAGGTTATTCTCACACATTCCCCTGAGGGATACGGAGATTGTATTGAAAACATACACGAGGCAAAGAGTATACCCCATCGGAAAGATAAAGGTAAAGGTGGTCTACAATGGTAAAGAAAGTCAGGGAATGGACTTGTATGTGTTACCTGAGGGAGGTCCACCACTACTGGGACGGGAATGGATCCGGAGAAAAAATATGGACTGGCATTCCTTACAAGCACTAACTGTAGATTCCTGTAAAGAGGACGATGTCAAACCTAAACGACTGTCCAAAATATTGGACGATGCTAAGGAGGTGTTCCAACAGGGACTGGGAACACTGAAAGGAATTACGGCAAACATCAAGGTTGAAGAACATGCAAACCCAAAATTTTTCAAAGCCAGACCGGTACCTTATGCGATACGACCTGCTGTGGAAGCAGAGCTGGAAGGGCTAGAACGTTCAGGAGTACTGTCAAAGGTGGACTGGAGCGAATGGGCCACGCCCATTGTTCCCGTCATGAAGCGTTCATTGAGCAACAGGCCGGGGGAACCTGGGAAGGTTCGCATCTGTGGCGATTTCAAGATCACTGTTAATCCGGTTCTTCACACGGTGCAATATCCGCTTCCGCGGATTGAGGATATCTTCGCTTCGCTGTCTGGCGGGAAACACTTCACCAAGATAGACCTGGCGCAGGCGTACTTACAGATGGAAGTTGATGAAGCGTCACGCCAGTATCTCACGATCAACACACATAAGGGCTTATATCGGTATAATAGACTGGTTTTTGGAGTGGCATCGGCTCCAGCGATTTGGCAAAGGGCCATGGAGCAGGTATTACAGGGAATTCCAGGCACACAATGCTACCTGGATGACATTCTGATTACAGGAGATGATGATAAGGAACATCTCGCGAATTTGGAGCAGGTGCTCACCAGATTGAAAGAATATGGACTCAGAGTTAATCGCCAGAAATGTGAGTTCTTTCAGAAGCGAATCTCGTACTGCGGTCACGTCATTGACCAGGAGGGGCTTCATAAGTCACCTGACAAGATCGAAGCTGTTGTGAAAGCTCCCGCTCTGGAAAATGTATCCCAGTTGAGGTCGTTCCTTGGGTTGATTAACTATTACCACAAGTTTCTTCCAAATTTATCCACGGTGTTACACCCGCTGAACACTCTTTTGCAAATGGGAGTACCATGGAAGTGGAGCGAGGACTGTAAGCGGGCTTTTCAAAAAAGCAAGGCACTGATCACCTCTAAGGAAGTGTTGGCTCACTTTAACCCAACGCTGCCTATTCGTTTAGCTTGTGATGCTTCTCCATATGGTATCGGGGCAGTGCTCTCACATAAGTTGCCAAATGGCTTGGAAAGGCCGGTCGCGTTCGCATCCAGATCATTGACCTCCGCTGAGCGCAACTATGCTCAGATAGATAGGGAGGCTCTCAGCCTTGTGTGGGGAGTTAAGAAATTTAACCATTACCTGCAAGGCCAAAGGTTTACGCTGCTGACAGATCACCAGCCATTGGTTTCCATCTTTAACCCTAAGAAGGGTGCTCCGGTTATGACGGCGCAGAGGCTTCAGAGATGGTCCCTTTTTCTAGGGGCACATCAATACGATATCGAATTCAAAGGTACAAAGCAACATGGTAATGCTGATGGGCTGTCGCGCCTGCCACTACCTACAGCGGAAGAGACACCGGCAGTTGACCCTGTCGAGATATTTCACTCGACCATCATCGAATGCTTACCAGTCACCAATGCGAGTATTGAGAGAGAGACCAGAAACGACCCGACACTGTCTCAGGTCTACGATTTGACAGTGAAGGGATGGCCAACACATGGCGAACCACTGTTACCGGCATTCTCAGCCAGATGAGAGCAGCTGTCCGTCTGTCAAGGAACATTGATGTATGGAACAAGGGTGATTATTCCTCCTAAATTAAGGGAGAGAGTTCTGAAGGAACTGCATGAAGGTCATCTGGGGGGAGTCAAGATGAAAGGCCTTGCTAGGGCTTATGTGTGGTGGCCAGGTATCGACAAACAAATAGAGGATCTGACTAAAAGCTGCTCAGGGTGCCAAAAAGTTCAAAATGCACCTCCAATTGCACCGCTGCATCCGTGGGAATGGCCTTCAACCCCATGGCAACGTGTGCATATCGACTTTGCAGGTCCATTCATGGATTCCATGTTTTTGATAGCGGTAGACGCACATTCTAAATGGCCAGAAGTGATTAAGATGTCGACCACTACCTCTGAAAAAACGGTCGCAGTTCTAAGAACCATATTTGCAAGGAATGGGCTGCCGGAACAAATATGTTCAGACAACGGACCACAGTTCGTGTCAGAAGAATTCCAGAAATTCATGAAGAAGAATGGGGTGAAACACTATACATCTGCCCCATATCATCCGGCTACAAATGGGTTGGCCGAGAGATTTGTACA
Source organism: Somniosus microcephalus (assembly GCF_052327205.1). NCBI lineage: Eukaryota > Metazoa > Chordata > Chondrichthyes > Squaliformes > Somniosidae > Somniosus > Somniosus microcephalus. Next base: position 95,217,565 of record NC_140992.1, on the reverse strand, counting down.
AATGTTCAAAAAGGCGATAAAGGCCATGAGCGAAGACCATATTCCACTACAACACAAGGTGGACAATTTCCTGATGGCATATCGAAACGCCACGCATGCAGTGACAAATCAAAGCCCTGCCATAATGTTCTATAACAGGAGGTTGCGGTCCCGATTGGATATGTTAAAACCCAATGTGCGTAGGGAAGTCGAAAACAAACAATTCCAGCACGTAAATAACAAGGGCACTCAGAGTTTCGAAATAGGACAACCAGTGTTGGCCAGGGACTATAGGAATGATAAATGGCAATCCTGAACAATTCGTGCCCGACAAGGACCCTTGATGTACACGGTAGACGTTGGTGAGAACGTAATACGACGTCATGCTGACCAACTTGTGGAATCGAGAACAAGGGTCGACCCCATGTCTACGGCAGAGACACCAGTTGAAGAAGTTATTGAGCCTGTAGCATCTACCTCAGACTCGAACCTACATGATGATGTTCAATCCATAAGAGATCAAATGGATGAGTCACCCCAGCAACGAGAACCAGAGACCCCTGAAAGGCGTTATCCGGCCCGGATCAGGAGGCCTCCTCAGAGACTGAATCATTGAACAGTTTTGTATGGAAGTTGTATATATGTTATCCATGTTATGTTTAAATTGGGGTGTACACTGTTAAGCTAAAAGGGGAGGAATTGTAGTGTATGTAACCTGTACCACCTTAAGAGACTACCTTAAGGTGATGAACTACTTTCTGATGGCTCCTGTATATTGTAATACCGGTGGTGACCACACCGGTATATAAACCCTGTGGAGCAGTTTGTATTTCAGTTTAGCCCTGACCCTCAATTACTAAAGACCTGTTTAAGTATTCTGTTGTCTGTGTCCAGTTATTCAGCATAACTACATTTGGAAAACACAGACTCAACAGTAATCCTCTGGCCTATTGCAATTAAGTTAATCACAACCTGCCAGAACAATACATTGCAGAACTATTGGGTAACCACACTGCTAATGACATTTGGACAAAGAATGAAAACAATTCTGTTAAAGGTCAATCTCATTTCTCTTTATCTACATGAATACTGAAATAGCTTTGTACAAGAGTTGACTAGCTAACTTTTATACATGATCATATTGAACTTGTGTTCTTCACTGCATAAATATGATAATCAGACATGAGTGAGCAAATCATTTTTTGGTAACAAGATTCAAACAAAACCTCCTGACAGAATATAATTAACTAACTTTGTCTGAAGACATTTCTGTCCTGCTGACCTTTTGGTTGTCCTTGTTTAAACACTTAATTGGTTTAAGATGATACAATACCATTACACGTGATCAATGGAACGCTTGCTTGTTTGAGTGTATAAATATGCTGCATTCGCTGATGTCCTTTAGAGATGTTGGCCTAGCCTTTGTCCAGGCAGCTCTCTCCTTGTATACACTTGTATGCAAGTAAAATAAAGCTTTGTTTATCTGACGGTACAGTTTGTTTCAGAGTCTTACTCGGAGTCGAGACTTCGACATAGTTCCTCAATTGGCTATCCAAACATCCACTATTCCTACTCCTTTAGCTAGAGCAGCACTTTTAATGCACATTCACAGCAAACAGTGAGAAGATTGGGATGGACAAAGAGCAAATGCAATAACCAAAAACATTAAACAGCTACCCAATTAGCCCTCCGCAACTAAATAAAATTAATTCACTTTTAACATACCTTGCAATGTTTCATTCTTTCATTGTACAGAAAGTGGAACATCAATTGTCCAAATGCCTGAAGGCAGTGTTGGTCATTTCTGTTACTAATAGTGTATGTTAAACGGCTGACAGTACCTGCAAGTATTCTTGGATCAGGCTTTGAAATTTAAAAAAGAGGAATAGCAGCTTAGTAAGCATCTGAAAAGAGGAAAACAGGTTTATGTGGTGTATGTAACCTGTTCCACCTTAAGAGAACTACCTTAAGAGATGTACTACTTTCTCTTGGCTGCTGTATACTGTAATACCGGTGGTGACCACACCGGTATATAAGTGTTGTGTAGGGATTTGCTGGGCAGTTCAGCCTGACCTCCGAATAGTAAAGACCTGTTAAAAGTTATTCTTGTTGTCTGTGGCCAGTGATTGATCCTAAGCATAACTGGGACACACAGTCTCAACAGTGGCGATGAGTCCGATCTTACCCTGCGGCAGTTTTACATCCAAGGCAGCTTCGTCCTCAGAACGGGCGTCGAGAAGAGGCATCCGCCCTCATCATCCTGCTGAGCACCATCGCACGGGAGGCATCGAGAACCCGGGTTAAAAAGAAAAATTCTGACCACGAAGCCCTCCATCAGCGACAGGCAGTGATCATCCCTTCTACCACGGTGGTGGGTAAGCCGATCAGCGACACGAGCAGAAAGTCGGCCGCGTTGGCTGTGGAGTAGGGGAGGGAAAACGGAGGAATAAGGGCGGAGAACTCGACCACGGCCGGGAAAAAGGGCCGGGTTGCAATCGAGGCCGAGAGGCGCAGCGACTGGGGCAGCTTAAGGCACGAGAGCCGCGGAGAACTCAAACGCAGCCAGTGTAAAGGACCGGGCTGCAAGCGGGGCTGCGAGGCAAAGCAGCGTCGGGGAATTGAGAACCGCTGGGGAGGCGAGAACGGCAGCAGCACGGCAATCGCCATTGCAGCCAGCGGGGGAAGAAGGCAAACGCGGGAAAGACCGACAAGCGCGGGAAGTTACCATTTTAGTAGGCGGGGGAAGAAGACAAGCGCGGGAAGCTGCCATTTTGAGAAAAAGAAAAATTTAAAAACTTGCAAGGATGCCTAAACATGGGAACATTAATATCTTTGATAGCGATATCGAAGATTGGACCACGTATGTAGAACGCATGGAAGTTTATTGTAAAGCAAATAAGGTACCAGATGATGAGAAAGCACTAACCTTATTAAGCTCAATGGGTGCGAAGACATATGGGCTATTGAAGCACCTTCTATCACCAAATAAACCAACGGATCAGACTTTCGCGAATATTGTTACTGTCCTGAAAAATCATTTAAACCCCACGCCGCTGATGATAGCGGAACGATTTAAATTTTCCAGAAGAATGCAGCTGAAAGACGAAAGCAACGCTGAATTTTTAATTGAACTGCGTAAGCTATCGAAGTACTGTCAGTTTGGAACAGGACTAGCAGATGCGCTGAGAGATAAATTTGTGTGTGGATTGTTAAAAGAAGGAACACAAAAGCGACTGCTTGAGGAGAATGATCTTACGCTTGATAAAGCTGTCACTATTGCAGCATCGCAAGAAGCCGCAGCGAGAGGCACGGCGGAAATGCAGCTACGGTCACCGGAACTCAGCACCAATCAAATGGTTTTGGGTACAGTAAAATGTTATCGTTGTGGAAAGACAACGCACGATCAGAACCAGTGCTGGTTCAAAAATCAGGAATGCAGAAAATGTGGCAGGCTTGGTCACATAGCTAAAGTATGCTGGTCAGGAAAGAAGACCAGCAACAAAAAGTCACCGCAGGAAAAGTACAGAAAGGTACACAAGGTGACAGAGAACAGTTCGAACGAACAGAAGTCAGATTCAGACTTCAGCAGTAATGAACTGGGTAGTCTAAGAGTACATAATGTTGGTAAGGAAGCAGACCTCCAAACAATTTGGGTCACACTTCAGATAGCAGGAGTCCAAGTGAAGATGGAATTGGACACTGGATCGGCATTGACGGTCATGAATAAGCAAGATTAGAAAAGGTTATTACAACATATTCCCCTACGGGATACGGAGATTGTATTGAAAACATACACGGGGCAAAGAGTATACCCCATCGGGAAGATAGAGGTAAAGGTGGTCCACAAGGGCAAAGAAAGCCGAGGAATGGACTTATATATGCTACCTGAGGGAGGTCCACCACTACTGCGACAGGAGTGGATTAGGAAAATAAATATGGACTGGCATTCCTTAAAAGCACTAACGGTAGATTCCGGTAAAAAAGATGTCAAACCTAAATGATTGCCCAGAATATTGGACGATGCTAAAGAGGTGTTCCAACAGGGACTGGGAACACTGAGAGGAATTACGGCAAACATCAAGGTTGAAGAACATGCAAACCCGAAATTTTTCAAAGCCAGACCGGTACCTTATGCGATACGACCTGCTGTGGAAGCTGAGCTGGAAGGGCTAGAATGTTCAGGAGTACTGTCTAAGGTAGACTGGAGTGAGTGGGCTACGCCCATTGTTCCCATCATGAAGCGTTCATCGAGCAACAAGCCGGGGGAACCGGGGAAGGTTCGCATCTGTGGAGATTTCAAGATCACTGTTAATCCGGTGCTTCACACGGTGCAGTATCTGCTTCCGCG